>NC_135176.1:8999785-9331570 GCF_041146795.1 Maylandia zebra | reverse complement strand
TGTTCCTCTGGACTGTAATGAGAGCAGTATTATGGTAAGTCCTAGCTGGAATCCCTGCCTCAGCAGACACATTTGTGTGGCCAGGGATTTGGCTGACCAAGCACACTTCTGCACCAACCACATCATTATCACAGGATGCCATCTATACAGTATGGTGTTCCATTTTCAGAATTATGTTGAGAGAGGACAGAATATCTTTCTTTTTCTTTTTTTCTTTCTTTTTTTCATGAAATAAGCTCAGGGCAATAAAAGAAATGCAACACCGACCTTGGATAAGGTGCACTTTCTCTAGTAGCATTATCTTTCTCCCAACCCTTGGTCCAATATTTTTCCAGAGACAAATCAAAATGAGAGGACTAGAGAAGAGAAGGTCACCCCTCTCCTCTACCCTGTGTCCTTTCAATCAAACCACTGTAATGAACACACTATCCTGCAAGGCTACAGTACAATTGTGAGGCCTAGAATTGCACTTGGAATACTAACTATGAAAGAAAATGTCCATTATAACGTTCAAAAAGACAATGATATTTGTAGGACTGAACACCTTGATCTTGCTGTGTAGCCCTGTAGGACAAGGAGCTTTCTTTGAACTGTACTATTGTGTGCGTCAACAGTGTGTAGGGGTGTTATCACATTTGAACAGAAAACAGCCAAACACAGAGTTCATGCAGTGATTGCGTCATACTGTACAGTTAATCTAATACTAAATATAAACTAAATAATCCATATTATAAAGCCAGGAGTTATTTCAAACTTTGATATTTATGTTTAAAAATGTAAAGTACAAATGCAGTTTGGACAAAACCCAAATGTTTCTCCTGGTGTCCTAAAATAGACACTATATCAAACCAATCTGACTTCATACACGTGAGATATGGGCATTGTTCACTAATTTATTCATTTATCTGCAAAATGAGTTAACTGTCCACAGAGGCTTGCTCTCACTGATATTTTATTGTTGAAAACATCTGGTGGCAAAAAGTAATGAACATTTACACTGACTCACAGGAGCTATTGCTTATGCAGAAATGAGCTGTATGTAATCAAAATGATACCGCCATACATGGAAATTAAATGACCCTGCCGCTGGGGGCAATAAATCAACAGCCACTGGACTCACCAGCTGCAGTATCATAATTACTATGATAAAATCCCCTGGCTTATAAACTGGAACATACCAGAAATGTGTCTACCTTGCTTCCTTGCTTGTGCCTCCCCCACCACAACCACCATCACAACCACTGCCATTTGAATAATTTTTGGCTCATCCAGTTGGCAGTTTTCGTGTATCTCTGGATAGATTTGTGCAAGCAAAAAAAAAAAAAAAAAAAAGGAGTTGTAGTGCTCATTATATAAAAACGTTATCTTAATTGAACATTCACCTCTACATAAAACAGTCAAGGCCATGTCCTGTTTGCCCTGCTGTCTAAAACAATGGATTCTTACCAATAAGCAAATGCTGAATGTTAATGAGAATGTGCAGGAGCCAGAAGCTGCATACAATAACTCACTCATTGTCCCTTGTGTTTAATTTGAGCTGGCTCTTGAGTTTACCAAATGCAACCACCTTAGTGATAAGTTAAACAGTGGATGCTGGGGTTTTGTTTTTTGTTCTATTTGCTCAGTTACTCAGACATTAGAAGCCATTTCATTAGATGAGATTCTTTCTTTTTGATAAATCAGCTTCATTTTCTCTCAGGCCTTGACACCTCGGTTTATTTGCTACACTGCATTTTTTGCATAGATTTAAATTCATGCATTACTGATTACTCTTCATATTTTCAAGCATGCATCTCTACCCCCCCACTCTCATCATGGCACTAAAAGAGTTGTGTGGGGGGGGGAGACGACTTCACCTTCTGCCAGACAGACTTCTTCTTCTTCCTTTATGACAGCTAGCTGGGTGGAGGAGCAATTAGTGTCACCTGAAAGCATTCCTCTCAGGATTGCAAGGCGCCATGAAAACTCATCTCGCCAAAGCCCTGAAAAGCTCATCAAGATCAAACTGGCCTTCTTTATGACCTGACTTACTCACCCACAGCAAAGGCTGATGAAGGTTTCCTTTTGCCTCATCTCAAGTTGATTAAAGGCAGCAAGCCTCCGCTGGCTTCCATTCCTCAGTCAGACTCGTTTCCCTGTGACACATCTGCGGTGTCCTTTGTCGTTTGTGCTGCCTGGGACCCGATCCAAAGAATGGCCTAAACATTACCTTGTTAAAACACCGCGTGATTACGTTCTTCAAAGAATTTTACGAGTGGAACTTTTGTTTTTACAAAAGTGCCGAGACTCGCTTTTGTTGAAAATCTTTCCATCTTTGTTGTGGCACTTCCATCTGAAACGAGCACCAGCGGTCACTGAACGCCAACAAAACAAATTTAATTCCCTCCCTCATCAGCCACCCTCAGCCAGGGTCAATGCCTTGTGCAGTTTGCTTCTTTTGTAAGAAATGCTAGAATTAAAATCGGAGTGCAAGGATCAATACAGCAATTCAACCAGCACTGAGAGGGGCCTGTGTGTCAAGTATTTGTGCCGCTTATTAACATGACTATTGATTGGAGTCAGAGGAGCATGGTCACAGAAGCAGCATCAAATACCAATCATTAACCCTCAAGTCAGTTTTAGCTATAAACTCTTGGCATGCTCTGTAACATCTTAATCCTTAAAGGGGCATTTCATTGATGGTCATCCTTGGCGACCCTACCTTCAGTGTCATTCATTAGCATATACAGCCATGAGCTAATTAGGTTTGTTATTTTTTGTCTTGTTGTTTTTTGTTTTGTTTTTTTTTTGTTTTTTTGTTTTTTTTTTGGGGGGGGGGGGGTTGCTGTTGTTGTTTTACTTTGGAAGTGTCTGAAGCAATATTTACTCCTCTCAGGATTAAAAATAAAAACTTGGAAGTTTTAAATTTCTCCACTAAGACTGAAAGCCTTTGATATTCATAAGGTTTAATTAAGGAAACAAGCAAAGGGCAAGTTTTCTTTTCTTTTACTGTAAGATGTGGGTTTTTTTTTTTTTTAAGTATCTCAGGTTCTTGTACATGAGTTAGGGAGAAAGGAGCCAGAGGTGAATGGACAGATTCAGTTGCATTGATGCAAACGCTGTACCAGTACGTTGTGGTGAAGAGAGAGCTAAAAAGCGTAAAAGCAAAGCTTTCAATTTACCGGTTGATCTAAGTCCCTACCCTCACCTATTGTCATGAGCTCTGGGTAGTGACCAAAAGAACGAGATCGTGGATACAAGCGGCAGAAATAAGCTTTCTCCGAAGGGTGGCTGGTGTCCCTTACAGATAGGTATAGGAGTTTGGCCATCATTTAGGAGCTCAGAGGAGAGCCGCTGTTCCTCCACATCAAAAAAGGAGCCAGCTGAGGTAGTTTGGGCATCTTACAAGGATGCATCCTGGGCGCCTCCTGTGTGAGGTATTTCTGACCCGGAGGAGATAGACCCAGGACACATTGGAGAGATTATATCTCTTGGCTGGCCTGAGAATACTTGGGTGTTCCCCTGGACAAGCTGGAGGAGTTGGCCAGGGAGAGGGAGGTCTGGGCCTCTTCTGGTTAGGCTGCTGTCCCCATGATCAGTCATGATTAGCGGAAGAAAATGAATGGAACATCAAATCAACTGGAGTCATGCTAATTGGTTGCCATATTCTATTAATTTACTCCCCTTTGCTCAAATACTATGAAGTGGATTAGACAAACCAGAAGAGAGAAGGAATTGGAAAAAAAATAGATGAGAGCAAGGTGGAAAAATAACTGGGTAAAGTAAATAAAAGTTGATGGTGAAAGACTAAAAAAAATATAGAGTACTGACTGCATAGTAACTCCTGAACATTACCGTGAATTATAGTAGTATAAGCTTGTCAGTAAATGGGAACACTAATATAATCAGACTTCAACACAGTTGGAGAGATTTGCAATTGGTTTATAATTCTAGTAATGCATTAACCAATGGTACTCACACATTACAACTGCTTTGAGCCAGAATGTAGAATCGGGTATGAAACAGAACTGAGACAACCAGTGCATCGCCTCAAATGGTTTCTGCTTGAGACCCAGGCAGGTAGTTCAGCAAGCAGAGGAAACAGAGAAATCAGAGCAGGACAGATGGCCTGGAAAGCATTGATATCTAGCTAACCCACTGGATTTATTTGATCAAATAAATAAAAAAAAGCACCATAACAGATTCTAAGCACTTTAATGCCACAGTCCAGTTCTGGAAAACCTCCATCTGTCCTCCCCTAAAACCTTATTGCAAAAGTGTCAGTGGAGTACAAGGGGAGATTGATATAGAGATAAGATCTGCTTTAGATATCACTAATTCACAGCTGAAAAAAAATCACCTCCATGTGTATTTAAACAGTGGGAAAAGGGACAAACATGTTCCTTCCTGTTGATTTGGTAGCATTTGTACTCCATAGGACTGTCTAATGGCATCTGTAAGCCCATGAGTCTTTATCTTTATTCAATATTAAATTAAGTTTGATTCTAATTCTTCCTATTTTCACAATTTGAATCTACAATCAGTTTCAGAGCCGAGGTTGGAATTAAACCCATAAAAAAACTTCTCCCTAGTCCCTAGTGTTGTGGCTTTAAAGGAATTCATCACAGCTATCCTCATAAAATAGGAGTGAGTGTCAGATGGAAATCAGTATTTTACATCTCATATCCAGCTCATAGTTTGCACAGGCTATCATCCTGTACATATTTTCTGTATTTAACTATTGAATACAAGGCCAGGAGATAACAATTAAAACCTGCACCTAATGTCAAAGTAGCCTGCCCTTTTCAAAACTACTTTTAGGTTTGGTTTTTTGGTTTTTGGTCTTTTTTGTTTATTTTTTGTTTTGTTTTGGGGGGGTTTGGGGCAGGGGTAGTGACTAATAGTTTAGGTTAGTGCTAAAAGGCATGTTAGAGCAGCTTCTTAATATTTGCAGTTATTTTGCACGAAAAAAATCATTATATGTTCAGAATCACCAGATGGGGCAATGCATTCTGTTAGCCGTGGCAGAGGGGTTGAACAGTCAGGCTGGGGGCAGTAAACTCTCGTGATGCATTTTTCATCCTCCCTCTCTCACAAGAAGCCAGACTGCTGAAAGGAATATTGACTAAATACAGAAAAGGTTTGATTCTGCTTATTTATTCCCCACCAATTTCTGTGGGATTTTTTTTTTTCAATGCAGGTAGAATTCAGTGGGGGTTTCTGAATGCTGTTTAGATTTATATTTTTTCTCTGAGCCATAGGTACATAACAGCAACATATAAATATTTATCACAGTCTCCATATTTGCCCTTCAGATTATTTCCTTCATCTAATTTTCCTCCCCTGCCTTCTGTACTGATGGCTACCTTCCAGAATAGAGGCCCCTTCATGATAATGTCTCTACTACAGCTCCTCTGGTACAAAGTGCGGTGCATTCAATCTGTGTTAATGGTTGGTAATGTAAATTGTATCAGTACACAGCTTGAAAAGTGGGCACTAAGAGCTTTTAACCCAGGTTGGAGTTATTTTGTATGTTTCTAGCAAACCAACAAATCCATAACCTAACTGGAGAAATTGAAGGGAAGGTGTGATCCCTTCACAGATCAATATGTAATTATTGCAAATAGGCTCATCAGACAAGTGAAAGCAATCAATTGTTTTTTTTTACAACAACTGGTAATTTAATCTAATTCATCCCTGCCAACATGGGTATGTTTTTGTCTGTTTATCTCAAAATTACTAAAAAAAAAGGAAGGATTTTAAACTTTAGTAGAGACCAACTTTATACCTTTCCACTTAAACAAGCAACTGTTGATTTACAATGATATCTTAGTGAAAAATCTCCCAAAAACCTCCACACAAAGGGCTGCCTACAAAGAAGACACCTGCTGTTACAGAACGTGAAAGTGCTTGAAAATCTTAATAGGCATTTTATTTGATTATACTCCTGTTTTTAATGTTGGGCCAAATGGTGGCTTTTGTGAAACCCTTTGATTTCCAAGTGTTTTTCCAGTTTATTATTATAAATGGTTAATCTTGTGTCAAAAATAAGAATGTAGGATTTGAAGAGGAGAGTGATTAGATGAAGTAACTTTATCTTGAGCAGTTTCACTTCAGTTTTATTTATATAACCCCAAATCACAACAACAGTCATCTCAATGCATTTTAATATTGTTACGTAAATATCATACAATAATAAGTGAGGTGGGAAATGGTCTAATGGTCCACAGTAGTCCACAGAAAATTTCTGAGGAATTTTAGATCTTTTACCTTTATTGCACAAAAGGACGAGAGCCGAGTGCTAAAGTGCAAACTGCAATCAGGAAAGAAACAACTGAAGTATACTACCAACACAACATCAGCTTTTTGTATCTCCACAGACAGCATGCTAACACAAAGCTAGAAAAGCAGCCAGAGTGATGTTAAAGCTCAATGTATACTGATACCAGCCCAGTAGCCAGAGCCTGATCTTCAAGTCAGGCTTGTACCATTTTAGCCTCCATTTCTACCAGTACTTTTTGGGCTTCAACTCTGCTTTGCATTCAGCTTAGGGTTCAGCACTTCAGCTTTGGCTTAACCACTTAAAGAAAGGCTGTATTTGTGTTCCAACTAGGATTGGGAACTGTTTTGGGAAGCCGGACTGTAACGTGTTATTTATACCTTCAGCAGGTTTAATACTCACCAGAGAAAAGTAATTTGTGACTTACTTGTTACATTTCTTTCTTGTTACTCTGTAAAATGACCTGAAATGCAATGTCTCACAATTACCAGTTAACAACACAAACCTTATGGTACAGTTCCACACACCAACACAAATCACTATCCTAATGTGGATCTTTTTTTAGTAGTTGTACGCGAACACAAAGCTGACACCATAAAGCAAAGCTCAAAGAGACTTTAAAGTATCATCATGATGATCCTATTTTAGAAACATGAACAGGTAGAAAGGGAGGCTGTAACTTGATTGCTCATCACTGCCTTTTTTTCCCACATGATTCAACAGTTTTTATTCATTATCAGCACAAACACAAAAACAAAACAGAACAAACCACAAAAACAAAGGGAATCATATACATTTAAAGTCATTACGTACATTAACAATTATACATGTGGAAAAGAGAAAAAAGACAGAAAAAAAAGAGGGGGAAAAAGGTATTTACCATCTATTTACCCACAGATTTAAAAAAAGAAACAACAAGAGTGAATTCCCATCCTTTGTGCTCACTTCCTAATACCCTAAAAACAACTGGGCCCTCTCAACAGTTGGGACAGAAGCAAAGGAGACCAAACATTGAGGAACACTACTGTGTTCATCACTGCCTTTGTTACCTGATAAAGTTCAGCGTCAGGCTGTTAGACTGGGGTTGGGATGCGCTGAGCTTTAGTGCCGCTCTGACTTCTAGGCTAGCTTTGTGTTAGCATGCTATAGACTATGTGCACGTTAGCATATGCTACTTCCGGTGCGGAAACTCTTGTGGGGAGCATTGTTTCCGGTGTCCTATTCGCGCCCTGTTTACGGTCCAAAACAAGTTAAGCAAATGAATGAATCAAGCAGCGATTTACATTTCTATAGATGTCTTGGGCATTTACCCAATATATCTGTAAATGCTGTTCATCGACTTGTCGATGTTACCCCCCCGCCTCACAGCAAAAGAGAAAAGGGATTCAAATGTTATATTTCTCAGTATCTGTAAACAGCTGCCCCTCGTTTATCACAGGTGTTATGTTCTAAAAATAAGAGTCACACTGCTAGCGATCGATGCAGCGATTCTGTACTGTACAGGAGAGACGTCACGGAGGAGATCGTCTGCAGCGATCAGGACGCAGGACACAATGTGACATAAAATAAAACATGCAAACTTGCACTAAAAATCTGCGAAACATCGGGGTTGAAAGGTGAACCGTGTTATAGCGAGGGACCACTGTAATTTTGAAGGTAAGTCACAACATACCCTTCGTAAATACTAATGTATAGAAACCCTTACCAGCAATCATTCATTTTTTGTGTGGCTTTTTTTTCACGGTTTGTTAACATGCTGTGTAGGTGTGTACTTGACTAGCTGATATCAACATAACGGGGGAAACATCTGGTTTGACTATTCTTCACCTATAGTTTGAATGCTGAACATTTTCCTGTTTAAATCATAATAACTGTCACTATACAGAGATGTGCTTCTGAATGTGGACGATGTGTCTTCTGATTCTGTAATGCAGTTCTGCTTGTGTTGAGTGATGTAAACAACTGATCGATCTAAACTCTTTAAACGTCAAAACTAATCATTAGATTTTTTATGACACAACAGTGGTGAGTGTTCCCACCTTCTCCTCTTTGTAACTTAACGCGATCTTTCCGTTTTCGAGTTTCGCTACCTGATCCGCAGTAGCGATTGACCGCAAAGTAAAGCTACCGGAAATATACAACCCCACATCCGGTCTCAAACCAGGAAGTTAGCATTTTCTCGTGCACAGGGTCTATTTAGCAGTTATTTAGTTAGTTAGCAGTATAATACACTTGTCTCTCGTCTTTTTGGTTAATAAAGATAAATGTAATGACCACGCCACTATTTTCCTCTTCCACAGATGAGCTGAAATTAGATGACTGTAGTGTAAGAGCACAGGTAGACAAAAAGCATGTTTGTTTGATGTTTTTCTCCTCTATCCTTCCAACATGCAGATAATTGAAGAACCTTTGTGTAATGTATTAGCTGAATTTAATAGTGAAAAGTGTAATCTGGTTACTGGTCACATGTTATGGAGTAGTGCAAAAGAATGTAACAAATTAATATTAATGTTAAATATTCATATTTAATTTTAAATTACTATTAAGTAGGAATAAATACATTCAAGTTTTTCTGCTTGCTTGCACAAATTACTCACAAGTGAAAAAACAAAATAGTTCCAATTTAAGGTTATATTTTATGGTTTAAGGTTGTTCTCCTTGCATATGGTTGTATGAGGACATTGCTATGCCACATTGCTACTCTGTGATAATCTTTTTTTCCTTTTATAACCTTCCAAATCTTGGATAGGCTCCCTGAAGAAGAGCTTCACACAGTGCTGATGAAAAGGCATGGCATGACACATGCTTGATTTCAATCTCTATCTCTCCACCTTCAGTCACTTCATGCATTCCCAAGGAACAGGGGCCTTGTTTCCTCAATCTCTTCAGTCGTGCCAAGCAATTGTCTGTAAGTTTGCCATCAGATCACTATCAGCTTGTCTGCATGAGGGAGGGGGAAAGTGGCCCCCGTCTGCTTGCATGGTGGTTTGAAATGCATGGCTTCATCTTATTTCTTTATCAAGCCCAACTGATGTGTGAATATAAAATGTCTATATATTTTCGCTTTATAGCCCTTCAGTTCAAGAATCTTCTGCCAAAAGCACTGGAGAAGCTGTGAAAGCAAAAAGCTGATACATCAAATGCCTACGTGGGTATGCATGCACATGTGCGGGTGAGTGTGCATGTGCTTATAAGTGCTTCAAGATTTACTTAAGTTACCCAGAGGAAGCTTTCAGAAAAAAAAGGCACACTCTCAAACATATACTCTGTCAAGACTTATCTTCGCCCCCCAGAGGCAGCAAGACAAAGCTCACACATTTTATAAAGTCTCCAATGGTAAATGAGGCGTTTGAAGAATTGCAAATGCCAGGGAGCGCATACACTGACAGTTAATTTTTATAACCTTTTGTGAAAAGACTTACCAGGCAAACATTCAACCTGAGACAGACCCCATCACTTGTGTCCCCATCCACCCACTCAACCCAGTAATTCATTGCATTTCTATCTCTATCAACCCACACAAGACCAGAAATTACTGTTACTGCTTAAACTAAACCAAAATATGTCACTGCTCTTTACTGGTTTAATAAGCATTTTATAAAGCATCAGAAAGCACAGTTCAGGTTGAAATGGCTATAATCAGTATTTTCAGATTAACAATGGAACATGTTTTTTGGGTCGCTCTGACAAACCCACAAACAATTATGCATTTCCTCCCAGCTCCCATGAGCTTTATAGCCTTTTTAGGCTAATTGTTTTGTCAGACTGCAGAGTTAGTATTTTGGTTCACTGTCTCCATACACTGACAGCTGTTTTCACTATTTAAAAAAGTTTAGTGTGTTTTGGTTTGTTTTTGTTTTTTTTAAGATTTATGACATTTTGATCTCTGTGTGTATATGTTAAAAACTGGGATTTCCTTTTTACATGATTCTATTGGTATCCCATTCTGAACCTTGGTTCTTGTGATTTTCAGTCTACAGTTTCTGATATTACTTTATTTTTGACCTTGTAATGAAGTTCAGCTTTGGTAATCCAGTGTTTTGGTTCACATCTTAATTATTATTACATTTTTTGTCTTCCTTCTCTTATCCCTCCCTAAGCCTTATTCTGCCAGAGGTTTCTTCCTGTTGAAAGGGAGTTTTTCCTTCTCACTGTCGCCAAAGTACTTGCTGATAGGGGGTCATATGATTGTTGGTTTTTTCTCTGCATGCATCATTGTAGGGTCTACCTTACAATATAAAGCATTTTGAGGCGACTGTTGTTGTGATTTGGCGTACAAATAGAATTGAAATGAAATTGAATTATTCTTCATTGTAGTTTATTTCCTTTGTCTCTTTCTTCATGTGTAGTGTGAGTCTCCTTATGTCCACATTCAGTATCTTTCTCTTAGGTTGGCATCTTGTTAAGTGTTAGCATTCATTATATTAGTCTCCTTTGGCTATTTCCTGCTTTACTTTGAAAGTTTATTTTCTTAGTTTTACTTCCTATCTGTCTCTACCTGATTGTCCTGATTGCCTTCACCACTCTCCTATCTGTCATTCCCCAATCAGCCCTCTGTTATAAATAGTCCTGTCTTCCCTTTAGCAGACTGCAGAGTTAGCATTTGTCATAGCATTTGTTATTTTTCCCTTGTCTATTCCTCACGCACTGTCTTGTCTTGTCTTGTCTTTTTTCCATCACTTTTTGTGGTTTTTCAACCTTCAGCTTCCTGCAGTTGGGCCCTAACCTTTACGCTCCACACAACCTGACAATATCATTAGATTCCACCTTTTCAGACCTCAAATTTTATCCCAAAGTTCTTGCAGTGCTTTGGCTAGAGCTGGTTTTAGCCTGTTCTCAGGTGGCTACTTAATGGAGTTTTGAAACTTACCAAACAGCCACTTCATCAAACGTTCATCAAATTACTAACATTATAATTATTGTGAGCTTTTAGCACTGACCTGAACTTCGATGCCATATCCCAGGTAGACAGTAATCAAGTAGTTGCACTCCACTCCCGAGTCAAGTTGCTGCAGGATTTCAATGTTACCCTCAGGGTCAGTGAAATTCAGACTACACGGCTCTGTGGAAGAAAGTAAAATGACAAGTGATTCCCTTTTTCCCGGATCACTGATCTTTCTGACAGCCCACCTGTGTCTCCCTGGCCCTGTAACCCTCTAACTATCTCTGCAGAGATCCTCTCTGACACTACTCATCTGGGCCTTCAGCCCTCTGTGGCCAGTGGGAAGGGCGGGCAGGACACATCAGGAAAAATCAGATTGTTTTTGACATATGAGCAACTCCGTTATCCCTGACGGAAAGATGAATAGCTGTGTGCAGAATGCAAAATGAACAGGAGTAATGCTGAGGATTTGATGCTTAATTTTCTTTTCCTCTGGGATACATGTGTTATATTTAAGGGTAAATGTCCAGCTCAGTACAGTACATCCTTGAAAGTCAGAGAAAAAGAAAAAGAATATTACTCTGCCTACCTGATGTTTGCATGGTGGTGATGGTGGTAGTTGTGGTAACAGTCGTGGACATTGTTGTGGTGTCTTTCTCTGAAGAAGCCGGAGTGAGCTTGTGGAGCTGATGACCAGGGCTGGTTTTGTTTTTTAGTGCCATTTCACTAGCTTCCCCCTTTTCCATCTTCCCCGAGGTGGCCTCTTCCGGAGAAGCACCCAAACTCTGAGGCTGACTTCCTAGTGAAGATGAGGGAGGTACTCCGCTGTTTTCACCACCTGAACCTCTGTTATTTGGTGTCACCTGGGTGGTAAGTGAGTGTGTTGTTGGATCGACCTTGTCTGTCCCCCTGGTCCTCTCCTTTGATTTCTTTTGAGGCATAGACATGGGCAGTGCTGGTGTTGTGGGGGAAAATGTAGTCAGCGGTGATGTGGCAGCCACAGTAGCAGTAGAGGCAACATCTGAAAAAGCTGGAGCATCCTCATGGGGCACAAGTTGAGTGACAAGGTCTGCTGCATTTGGAGCAGACACAGAGCCTGGCATGGTGGGATATGCAGCCACATAGCCATCCTTCCGAAAAAAATGCTGGTCCCCCCGGAAGTCCCTTGTAAGTAAATGCTCATGAAGCAGCAGGCCCTTGAAGACTGGCTGGTGGTTGGGGATGTTCATTGGTGAGACGGTAGTGATGGAATGGACTTCACTTTCTGTGTCCTGCGTTGATGAGTGTGTGAAGAGGTCCCTGTCTAGGTCCAGTGTCCTCTTACTGATGCTGTTACTATCTTTTGCAACTGAAAATTAAAAGAAAAAAGGAGAAAAAAAAGTAATATAGTTATATTAAGCAAAATATTACAGTCCAGTGATCTATAGAAGCAACATGCAGTATACGAGAGTAGTATGTCTTTTTGACAGTTTCATTATAGAATCATCAACTCTGCCAGCCTATAATCTTGCAAAATTATGCCTAATGAGGTGAGAGGCTCTCCTCTTGTATAATTCTTCCACACTTTCTTTTTTGAGTTTTGCTATTTTTAATCAGTTCATTATGCATGTGTGTGTATATGTGTGTGTGCGTGCATCTGCGTGCAGTGAGGCTGGAGAAACTATGACCATAATAAAGTCCTTTATAAATTTATTCACTAGCAAGTCAGTCTAATAGGTTAACATAAATATAATATATAGTATGAATATTACTGTACAGAGGGAGTATTTAAACACATGGAGTGTATCCATCTTCTATGTTAATGTAAAAAACTTTTAGTACTTAACATATTGGGGTATTTTTAAGACCATGAACACAATTAATAAGGTAGTATCAAAAACAGATTCCATAATTACACTCTGCATTCAATGAAAGCTTGGCGTGAGACTGAGAGGATGTAGTCTAGCTTTTAACAAGAAAAAAAAGTAAAAACACCACCAAATGAAAACAAGCTCTCTATTAGTCAATCATGGGTAAAATCAGTTATCATTAACCATCTAAATCATAGGTGTCAAACTCTGGCCCGCGAAGCCATACCAAATTACTATTAGAGCTGGCCTACTGGTATTATACAGTTAATATATATATTGTTTAGTATTAAGCTTTGCTTGTTCCATATTCAGTTTTTCAGCAAAACTTGTTTGAGTCCATAAGAAAAGATTCATTCTTATATCTAGAGGAAGATTTTTTTTTTTTCAATAAATATTAGCGTTAGCCCGCGACTTTGTTCCAGTTTTCGAATTTTGGCCCACTGTGTATTTGAGTTTGACACCCCTGATCTAAATCATCCCAAACTAAGCAGTCATTTTGCCATTCTGATACTGGCACTTCTAACATTTTAAAAAATATATCTAACTTTCAGTATTTGACACATCAGCCTGGTACTATTTCAATAATATGTAGGGTTTGTTAAGGTTTGCAAGTTCATATTATCTTCTTTTATACACATATGTCAACAAGAAACAATGCTGTCAGCTTTGGCACTTTAATTAGCTTGCATTTGGGGTGACAGTTTGCCTTAATGAGGCAAAATAGCTGCCGGCACACTTTTCACACTTAAAGATGAAAGGATGTTGTTGACACCGTGGCAGCAAATCAATGAGATATCCCTATGTGAGTGCTTCTATTACAGCACTCCAAGAGCATGACAGAATCTAAGTTTGAAATCAAAACCAATGGAAGACTCCGTTATATATTTAGGGCTTCAGTCAGAGAAGCCTAAAGGCTTGTCAGCAACCATCTGGCAACCACCGGAATTGAGAAAAAAAAGTGTATTCCCCAACTAGTTGTGAGTGGCTGCTGGAGGTAGCTCATATTTGCTGTGAAATCAATTGCTAAAGCCTCCTTCACACAGGTCAAAAGACTGGTCAGTGACTCTAGGTAGTCATGAGTCGCTAGGAAGAATATGTATTCTGTGAGAGGCTGATAGATGGCAATCATTAGTGTGAAACTGGTTATAAAGAACTATACAGTGATGCACCTTGAAACTGCTTTGATTGCTAGCAGGTTGAAAGTCACTATTGGTATGCATGGAAGACACTGCCTTTTTCACAAACATAAAAAAGTTTACCAGCTTTACTTCAGTTTATGTGCACTGCTACAGCATTAAACCGCATGCTCATTGACTAACAACTTGTGATTAACAAGCTTGTGGTTGAGCATGAGCATGTGGTGTCATATAGATAATTCTTCGTTTCTGGAAGATGGTATAACAACGATTTACAAAATGGACTTTTTTTTTTTTTATATATGACCAAAAGTGAATGACCGAGCCCATAAACTTAGCAGGAAAGTGTTTACAGAGCTCAAGTCTTCTTCTATTGGGAGCCTTTGTGCAACCACATCTCTTGCCATCTGGTCACTTTCAGTTACAGTGCATGTTGAAGCTACTTCTGTGATGGCTTCATTTTTCCAACCTGGAAGCTGCATCTGTGTTTTAAATTGTCGGGAGAATATTTAACTATAGGGACCAGAGGGTGCTAGGTGATCATCCACTGGTCTCTAGGCCTTTGTGATTCCCTTAGAGGTCATTTGCACAAAAAATGTTGAGTACATAGATACACAGCACACGCACTGTTTGTGCCTTGAAATTCTAGATAAGCCTGTTTCTTTAATCGTACATGAATTTATACCATGATCCTCAGCGTGAACTCTTACAGAACTCTGTTTCATCCTCTTTCCTCACATCTGATTCAATTATAAAGCTTGCATATTCTTCAATCGACCGACACTTTTCAATGTGTTGATTATAAGAACCCGTCACTTTCTTGCCTATGAAATATAGCATATATTTCAGGCTCAAATCAGCCTGCCAGTTGGTAAACATTCACCCTGCAAAGTCAAATTTGAAGTTATTGATTTCCTAAGGATTCCACAACAGGAAACATACATTTGGGTTTTTAAAAAAGAAATAGTATCTGAATAAATCTGAAAAATTGCTGTGCCGAAGGAGACGCTCTGCTTTGCTCATAAACTTGGAAAGAAGTTGTAAGGTTCTGTAACATTTTGCTGACGCAGAGTACTTTTTACCACCACCGGGCACATTGATAAAACTTTGATTGGGCTATTCAAGAGGAAGAGTAAACAGCTTTATTACAAAGCCTCTCCTAGGCGGACAGAATTGACACATGGTTTTACATTTTACTGACAAACACGACAACACCACATTCATCTTTTGTGGTGACAGAAGCAATTCAAAGACCTTTTGATGTTCTAAGATGGAGGAGAAACATTTCCTTGTAGCCTTATTCTGTCACAACAAGGGGAGCAAGAATGGTGCTATAAAGGCAAACTAAGCATATTTGACATGTCATTCTAGCAGAGAGAATAAAGAGACTAAAGGGGGGGTCTTCATAAATGATTGAAGTATATAAGACTGGCCTTCAACAATCTCAAAGACACACATACACACATATTGCATAATAAATTGAGAGTTTTTATTTATTCATTTATTTATTTTTATCATAATTACTGTAATTGCTCCTTGTGGCTGTTAAGCCCTGCCTCCTACTGTCTTATCTTCCTCTCCCTCTGTCTCTGTCTTTGTAGCACAGATTTCGACCATCTATTTTCTGCCCTCCAGTCAGAATATTGAGTGAATGTGGAGAGTGAGGATGGAAGGCTGGGTTGAACCAGAGTTTCTCATACACAGATCAATAGAGGATCAATGTGTACAGGTTGAAGACCTCACTGTGGTGATTACAGAGAGGCACTGCTACCATATTGTTCTAATCTCCAAACTTTAATTGGCTGTTTACAGCTGAGGTTTGGAGCAACAGGGAGAAACTGAATTTTAAGTACCATTTCTATTAGTATTTATGCATTTTAACATGTATTTTTATTATCTCAACAAATTGGACAGTTAATCAATAAAATAATTTTGAAGAAATCTAATCAGGAAAGTAATTTATTTATTAGTTTCAACCTGAAAAAAAAAACATGTTAAAATTAGTTATGCTTCATCCAGGTACATCACTAAAATACTGACTGCATATAATTAATTGTCTAATGCTATAATTCAAGCCAAAAAATTGGCTTGAAGTTCCCTTTTTAAATTTAAATTCCTTTATTTCAAACTGGTTCAGCCGTCGTGATGTCAAGGATCATCACTTTTAATGAGCACTGGTTTTCTTGGAAGAACCATCTTGTTCAAGTCCTAAGTGGTCAGGTTGAGAGCATGGCCAGGCTCATCATCATTTTGGGGTTTTTTGTTTGTTTGTTTTTACTTCACCATTTGTGGGGTTCATTTGCCAGGAATTTTTCAACAGTAGTCTAAACGAAAATAATATTCTGCTTAAGTAGCCTGAACTGTAATTTTAGTCCTCTCTCATACACGTTCTCAAATAATGCAAAAAAAAAAAAAAAAAGCAAGACCAGAAGCAAAGCTTTCAAAATGTCATGCAAATGTTTAAATTGTGATGCTATTCATGGTAATGTTACATTATGAAAAATAACTGGCGTTTTTCTCAGGCGGCATTCCTCATAATACAGACACACCTTGTTGCTGAAGTTGTGAAAAAAAGAAAGTAAGACTATGTAGTTGGGAAAAACTAAGTATGCCTTGTGATTTAGTAGCTTCCCATATGGAAAAGAAATAGTAAAAACTTATATGATTTACTCATTAAAGTGGCCACTTTCTCATTACTTTCATATATTCTTTTAGGAAGTATCCAAAACATACAAGTTTCATTATATAATTTTTCAAGGGATCTTATATCTGTTTTCACTTTTGTATGCTTTTCATACAAGTTTCACACAAGACAGATACAAACTTTATAAGATTTATATATATCTTTTCCATATGGGTTGAACCACTTCTAGAAGCAATAACGGGAAGTGATGTGACCTTTATCAGTCTCTCAAATCATTGCAGAAGGATTTTGGTCCATTCTGCAGCGTTGCTTCAGTTCCTTTAGGTTTACAGGAATTCTTTTATGCATAGCTCTCGTAATGTCCCACCTCAACATTTCAAGGGTTATGGGTTGAGGTTTGACTGGGCCATTGCATCATGTCTCTTAATTCTCAGCCAATCTGCTTTAGATTTGCTGGCATTCAACAGTGTCCTGTTGCATGACATAATTTTGACCGAGCTTTAGCTGTCGGACAGATGGCTTCACATTTAACTCTAGAATACTTTTGTATACAGAGAAGTTCATGGTCAATTCAGTGACTGCAAGGCTCCAAAAAAGGCCCAAATTATCGTCTCCAATCATCATGATCAAATGTGGTGCTGTGCATTTGGTCTTGTCTGCCCAAAAGAAATTGTACCAGAAGTCTTGTGGTTTGTCCTGATACAACATTGTAAACTTAAGCTGCGTTGCCATGTTCTTTTTAGAAAAAAGAGGCTTTCTCCTGGTAATGTGCTTGGATTTCTACTGCTGGGGAGATGGAGTGTACATCCCAGTTTAAAACTTTACTTTTTGATAAGCCTTATAGTTAGAGCAGCATCAGGTTATTGTTGCGTCATCTTAGTCATGCTACAATAGGTCTAGGCTGCTGAGGGCTTCCCGTGATGCATGAATCTTTCTTCTTCACTCTTCCCGCTGTCACCAAGTGCTTGATCACGATGTGTGTTCTGATTATATATATGATACAGTTTTCTCTGTATTAATGTCGGTTCTTTACCTTACAATATAAAGCAATATAAAGCACCATGAAGTGAATGTTATTGTGACTTAATGCTACATAAAAATGCCAAAACATCTGCTGTTATAGAGGCGCTCGAACTTTTTGATGATCAGTTCATCAAGTGCATTTGATGAGCAGCACCTGGCTGCTGCTTACCCTCTTAATTCCTATGGAACCACTAAGGGTTTACTTAGTTTCTATTTCACATGACTGTGAAGTATATAGTTATAATATCTCCCAACACTGCCCACCAGTTAAACATTATTGTCTAACCATGTGTCTATGTACTCTAATATACTGCCGTACACAGTGTACTTTAAAAAAAAATGTGACCTTTATGTGCTTTGGTAGGTTTGTGTCATACTGTTGCAAACAGTGACAGGCAAGTTCTTTCAAGTCACAAGACTTGTGACAAGATTAGTTTTAAATCACAAAGCCATAGCAGCTGTTATCATTCGTGGAAGCTGTTGCTTCTCTGCACCCCAGGTAAACATCATTTATTGACGTGCAACAGCTAAAAGTAGCAACCATGCTGCACGCTAAAGAGGTTACGTGTATAAATGAATCACATCACACTACACTGCAGCTGGTTAATTAGAGCTAATTCATAAATTAAAGGTGGTAATTGCAGTGACAGAATGACGTTACTGTGATATTATTCAGTGCATTAGAACAAGTACAATAAAATACTATTTATTGTCCCGGGGGAAATTTAGTTAGTGACATGTTTCCTTTGTGAGCACATTCAGTACACGTTTATGAGACCACTTATCTGAGAGGAAGGAAACCATTTAAAGAGTGCGGAATATATTCATTTGCCCCTAAAGAAATCTGCTATGCTCTCTTGCCCCGTTACATCAAAAAGTACCAGCTCTGCTGTCAAAACTGAGAAACAGGAATATTAGACTTAGTGATATAAAATAACCTTAACAAACCGAGACAACCCTGATACCATAACAAATGTTAAATGGTGCAAAATGTTATAAATTTCAACTAGGCTGTGATTTGGTTTTTATCTAGTGAAATCCTTAGAGAAGTCTAACATTAGAATGTAGAAAACCAAGAATATATTTACAATCCTATGGCCTGCAGGGCCAATTATAATAAAGATTTTCCAGCAATCCTGATTATGTGCATCATTTACATTGGGAGGCACACGATCATGCTTTGTCCATGGATCCATGACAATCTCTCAGTCTACACTGACTAAGATGACAGAGTGAGCAATCATTGGGGAATGCTCCTCAAGATGGCAACAGACAGCCTCATCTCTTCAGTTGCATACAAATGGAGTCATCAGTGAACACTCAGTGCATGGAGAGAGCACTAATAAGATGGGGCAAGCCACACTTGAGGCAGGCTTCTGATTGACATCAATCTCGTAATATCCAGGGGCTTTATTTCCTTATTATTACAGAGAGCCACTAGACAAGCAAATCAATAAGCCACTTCCGCTGGGCTCAGATACAAGGGCTTCAGGTCTCTCTACGTAACTCCTTCTAGGATTCTCTGTGGAGGTTTGCACTCATGAATTCATTGTAAAGCTAAGGCAAAAATTTCCTGTTGCTGACTTTGACTCCATTTCCCCGAGTATGTGCAGATTCTACACTTGTTTGCATAAAACGACTAGGAGAGACCAGAGGAAATAATGGGGTGAAACTGATAAATGATTCCATTAGTCAACTTAATGAATTGATCTTTTAATTTTCCTTGTGGGTGTGACAGGTGCACGGAAGGGGAAATAAATAAACAAACAAAAGGTAGAAGGAAGGAAATGAGGAAAATTAAATTGATTACTGGATAAAACCGGCAAGAAAAAAGGGGGGTGAAAAAAGTCACGATTTATTTCTCAGGCAGTAATTATGTCTAAAAACAGAAGTGACATTCCTATTTCATAGCATCACATTTTCCTTGTACTGTCTGTCTGGCTTTTGAGTCATGGGGATAACAGCATATGGAGATGAGACACGCTCTTATCCTTCATGTGACCTTTGACTTCATTGAGCGGAACCATAACTTTTCCCTTTCATTTATTCTAGCCTCTCTGAGTTCCGGTTCATTGAACATCGTCCTTCAGACAGCCTTTAAACAAACTGTGTCTTAATGGTGCCATGAAGCTCGTAAGGCCTGACCTTTAAGCTGGAGTAGAACAAAAACAGAGTTACACGTCACCACTATTTGCATTAAAACCTACTGTAAAGTATTTAAGTTGCAGGTGGTAGCAGGTCGTTCTTAACCAAATCGGAACTTTAAAAGTGTTTTAATTGGTAATAAACTGTTGCCAGCTGAATGTTATTTGAAAAACAAAATCTGCTATTTTTTTATTTAGTTTTTTTTCCAGCTTTTCTTTGGCCCAAGAACAAATAATAAATGAATACGTGTCTTGTTTTACAAATGCCTGGCATTAAAATTACATCTTCTTCCGTAATCGTGATAGAATCTGTCTTATGTAGAAGCCAAAGCCTTGTTGCATTTCAATTTACTATTGCTCTGCATCCTAGAAAAATACTGGGAGGAATGTCTATTTTCACACTTCATTTCCTTCCATTAGTGTAATTTATCTTTTCATTTTCTTCTCATTTACTCCATGGTGGAGTCAATTAAGGAGAGAGCTGTTGGTGAAACAAGAACTACAACTTTAAAATCCTTAGCCAGTTACAGTACAGTGAGAAAATTACTCCACCGTGTGTTAACAACAGTTGTAAAGGAAAAAAGGGGGGGAAAAGTTGGAAGACTGAGTAAAAAAAAAACCTTTTTAATTCATTTGCTCGTGTCTGTCAAATGCATCCAGGTATTCAGCATGAAGACGCAAACACATGATGAAATGCATAAATAGGCAGCATCATTATCTTGTAAATATAGTTATCTGAGAGAGAGCGCGGTGTACATCTGTGGCTCTTCTGGTGACAGCGCAGACATTACTTTGAATTTAAAAGCTACTTGATTGATGTCACACCCTTTGCCCACGTTCAAATGATTTCCCAAACCTACAGGAAATCCATCAGCTCAAGGAAAACACTACTAAAGAGCCACCCCAGCAATTTTCAATCTCATCCGTGTACTTGTTATAGATCGACGTGCCAATGTGGACCATTACACCTGTCAATACTCTCTATTTCATGGGGAGGCTTATGTTATAACTCTGAATTAGACCAGACACAAAAACAAGATTCATTTTAGCCTCAAGAACTTCTTCTTCATCAGATAGTAGAGACCATCTGAAAATTGAAGCCAGGCAAAAGAGAAGGAAAAAAATCACTTTCTTATTTATTTATTTTTTTTGGTTTGTGTTGTGAGATATGTGAGAGCTCATATATAGAGAGAACAAGTATTCTTAGGAACCACAAAGACAAAAGATTGAGAGGAAACTGAGAGGAAAGCACGTGCACGCTGACCTGTGTAATATTTATCAGGGTGAAATCGGTGTCCTCTCCAAACAGACTGATGCCATTCAGCTTGAGAGTCAGGAGCTGAAATTGTATTACAATGCTTTAATCTCGGCTGAGTGGCCAAGAGGTCATGCTCCTGGAAATTGAAGACCTGAAAAATGAGCTGCAGAGTCAAGAAGGCTTAAAAAATCATGAGATGAGTGAGGAGAGGGTAGCCTGCTCCTTCACAGTGGAGGAATTTCTCCAGGAACTTGAGGAGGTAAAAAGGAAGCATCTAGCTGAAAAGCAGATCCTTTCTCATGAGCTGACCACTCTCAGAGTCCAGAAAGAAAAATGATCGAGGGTCCAGACTGAGTTCAAAAAATTGGAAACTGCGGATATCGCAGGCAAATTGGAGGACATGCAGGTCTCAGATCAGTATTTGGCTCAATGCATAATGAAAAAACTAAACAAATTTATTAAGAGGATTCAGGCAGAGACTAACTATCTAAACACTTTAAAGCAGAAGAGCTATACCAAAATGAAAGAAGCCACTTAGATGAGTGACGAAACATTTAAGTAATTTGATTAGATGTAATTTCGTTACTTAAGTACATGATATATAATAAGAGTTCATATCTAACACATTTTCCTTAATGATTAGTTATTTCAATAAATAAACCTGTGCTCTTAAATATTTCAGTTGCATTTTACTCAAAATGACGGTTATTCTTGAACAAAAGGTGCACGTTTACGAGGGCAAAGAATCATTTTTAGTGTTTTCTACATGTAGGCAAAGCTCAGACTGAAAGATTGTTCTTTCTTTTTACAGTAGGTGTTTTCATTGCTGCAGAAATTATGGGAAAAAGAAGAGCAAACATCAAAATGAACCTCTATTTTTTTGAAAAGTCCTTTAACAATAGTCTATATTGACATATTTTGTTTTGTGTAGAACAGATCCAGCACTTCTTGCTTCAAAAGTACCCAATTTTTTTAAATGCACTTGCTTGAATGCATTGAAAACTAAAAATGTTTTCCCCGAGTGTTACACTCTGTAGAAACCTCCTCCTGCAGAATCAGCTTCCAGTTAAATAAGCTTCCTGGTATTTAGAGAAAGTGAGATACAGGCTCCATTTAGTCCCGTCTTAAATTCCAACACAGTTCACCTTGTTTCCAACACAGAAAAAGCACTGTGTGAAATATTCAAGAAATGATTATTATTATTAACCTTTTATAAATTGTATTTATTAGTTATTGTTCACAGACATTAAGAAACTCATTAGTCAAAAAAAGTACTTTTATTTGCTTTCTGTTCCCTTCCTGTTTTCTTTGGATTGAGCATCAGTCTACTTCAAGTTTAGAAAAAGATCAAGGTTTGGGTTAAAATAGTTATAAAATAATAAGAAATATTAAATAATATTATATGTTGCAAAGTTTACCACTTGTTCCAAAGCTCCATTTTCCATGTTGCCCCCATGACAAGTACTGCGAGAGATGTCTTTAAAAACAGGTGCAGAAACAACACTTACTTTCAACACATTCAAACAGATGTATATTAAACCCACACCCAACACTGTTTTGACACTGAGCTTCGTCACAATGCTTATGTTATGATACATAAGTGCACAAGTAGTTTGCTTTAACTGCAAAAGTAGTTAAGGCAAATGATTAAAAAACGTTGTACTAGATCATGTTTCAGGACGGTATTAATGAAAGTGCTTTGTGGGTGCTTGTTTTTGAAAATCCATTTGGTGTTATAGCTCAAATTGTGGTCTTGGTACTCTGATCTCTTGCTTCAGGCTAGTGCTGCTCATTTCCACATGCTGCTGTGAGTAGCTTGTTAGGTGACTTGAATGCTATATTTCGTTGGTGATCTTAGATGTGACTACTAGGTGAATATATTTGGATTACCTGAATTTTAATACGCAAAAGAAATATTTGTTTTTATATACTTTGTTACCGGTTTTTATTAATAAAAACACATACACACACACACAGTTTGAATCATTGTAGTGCATGGGTTAGCACCGCCAAATCTCTCCGGCTTGCTCTAACAGTCCAAAGATTGTTTCATTTTTAAATCTAAATTGGCCATAGGTGTGAACGTGAGTGTGTGGTTCCCTATTTGTTAGCCCTGTGATGGAGTGGTGACTGTACCCCGAGTCTCACTGTGCAATAACTAATGTCTCAGCACCCCCTCCCCAAAGAAGTGGAGAATTGTAGAAATGGATGCATGGGTGGAATGACCATGGATAAGGAGGAAAAATTACAGTATATTTTATGATCCCATGGAGTACTAACTGATCAAAGGATTAAACATGTTTGTGAATCTTAACCTTTTGCATATTGACTGGATTAGGTGGATACAGGTAGAGAGCAGACCTTTGGACAAAAACAGTTTTGTTTTTTGTTTCTCTTTTTACTCTTAGATCTGACAAAATCAGAGCATTTTGGATACTTTCTATGTGCACTCTGACTTAGCAAGCAAGTAAAATAACTGATCAGGGGAATTTTTTGAACAGAAGAGAAAAGAATACAAGCAGCATACACACAATGTGGCAAAACCGATATATGTTTTTAGATGCGAAGGATGAATCTCTTTCAAGGAAGGGCAGAGACTAAGAAATATCCACAATTAGGTAACTATTCTTCACGCGGGGTGACAAGCTTACTGGAAAACTGCATCCAAGAGTAGAGACAGTATTGATACAAACAAAGAAGAGGCTAGACAGCATTGTTATTGTTTTGGCTTTGAATAATTTTTTGCCCTGAAGCTTTCTATTTTAGTGTGTTCAGCATGCTTTGTGATAGTTTAGTCAGCGTAGACATTGGGCCATTACATTCGGACAGCTCTAACTGTTGTAGCATCTTATCAACCCTCTTAAAAATGAAAGGCATTTTCAAATGTTTGAAAAAAATGAGCAATTAAAATATGCATTTATCCACTAACTGGATTAAGTCTGAGTGACTGCGATATTTTAAAACTATCTCGAAACGAGATAAGAACGAGTATTTAAAAAACAATAAGATAAGATAAGATAAGATAACCTTTATTAGTCCCACACGTGGGAAATTTGTTTTGTCACAGCAGGAAGTGGACAGTGCAAAAGTTATGAGGCAAAAATTTGAATACAATAAGAATAAATACAGTATAATAATCAGTAAAGGAGAGGATAAGAGAGTTCAAAAGAGAGAGACAAACATATTTTTGACCAGAAGCGTTTTAATATCCCAGCTGCATGTAAAGTTTAAATTATTTTTATTCATTTTGGCAGGTGGATGCCAAAGAGCAAAGTCAGGTGAGGGCCTGTGAGTACACAAGTCTCAAAACATAAGCGCTGTAAACCAAAACACAAGCTGCCTATTGGGAGGTGAGGGGAAACAATATTAACACCGACAGTGATGGATGGTGTTGCTTCCTGTAGAGGTCTGATGGATGGAGGACTCTTTACAGGTATGAAGCACTGTTTTCTAGACTAAAAGGGGCCTTTTGTGTGTTGTGCATACACAAGTAAAATGTGCGTTATAAAAAATAGGTGTGCAACATTAATGTATTTCTTTTGCATAGATATAGACAGTGTTTTCTGCCATCCGTGGGTCCATTATTACATATATGCTTGAATATTACCAACAAATAAAGGTGAGATATTCCTAAAAGCTCTTTCCTAATGTGCAGCAGTGCTTGCTTTGTCTCTAAAAGCAAATCTTTGCCTGCTCATCTTCGCTTTTTGAAATTGCACCACTCTTTAGGTAAAGTAAATAGCTAGATTACTCAAAGTTAGTGATCTGCAATGTTTCTAAAAACAGTCAAATTTATGAAAAAAAATATAGCAACAACAAAATGCACCAAACACTAAAGACCAGTATGTATTATGGCACAGTCATAATAAGCTGCTGTGTCAGGTTTATGTGCATTAGTATTAACTTCCCTTTCCTCAATAGTGTCACACCTAAAAACAGATCAGTTTACTGGCCTCAGACAAGAAAAAGAGCAGCTAAAGGTCAAAAACCTCCTCTCCAAAAACAATGTTATATTATCTGCGTCTGCTGCACTCAGCAGATAAAATTGATGTTGTTCTTCCCACTGCGATGGTTATATTTGAAATCAACAGCGAGACACTTGCTGTAGTTTATGTTTGGACTTTTCATATTCTCTCTCTACATATGGCACTGCCGGGCTTTTTACAGCTCGGAAGGCAAAAGGGTCCTGAAAGGTAAAGGAAACAAAATGAAAATTACATTAATTAAAAAGAACAAAGCACTTATTCATCATATCACGTTAACAGTCACCCACTTTACAGTAGCAGGTTGTTTAAGCTAAGAATAGCTCTTTTGAGCGGCTCCGCTGCCAATCACAGCTGCTTGTAGCTTATTGCTTTCATAAACTGTTGCTGCACAGTGCACTCGCTCATGACTGAGAGACACCTGATATTCAGCTTTTATTTTATTTAACACAAGAGGATGTGCAAGAGCCTGCTAGGTTACCATCCCAGGTAACCAGAGAACATCGACAGACCAGATAGTTGGAGAGGTATCCTGGCAAACTTCACATTAGCACTGGTGACAAAAACCAACAACCTATCCCTGCACTGAATTTGAAAAGTTGCTCTCTTTAGGCTTCTGAGTAATGAAAGGAATCATTAGAGTTCGTAAACTTTTTATTTAATTTATTTTCTTTTCTGTGCTTTATAGCTTTACTAAAATTGGATTTCAGGCCTGGCTACCCTAAGAGGCTCTACAAACACACGTGGTGCAAGAGCAAATGTGTGTGAAAAAGCACAGAGTGGAAAAAAATAAGGGTTGAAATTAAAGTTGTTTAGCTTGAATGGATTTAAGGGCATGAAAAGTAAATTTTAGTGCTGGTAATTAATCTTTTTTCTCACTGTTGAAATACATTTTTAATGGTTTGTATCTGTTTCAACAAAACAAAGCAGGAGGGTCAGTGTGTGCTCCTCTCTCACACTCTGTTTTATGCAGCTAAACTGGTGTGTGAGTCATTGCATCATTAATCCAGTCTTTAAACTATAGGTCCAAACAACCAACAGACGTCATGAGTTTCTACTATATACTGTAAGCAAATTACCAAAACATTGGTGAGCACTGATGCTTTAACTTAACCACCATGACTCAACACAGTGCAACATTCTCAGTATTTGATGTTTAAATAATTTATTTGTAATCCCATGGATTATGTTTCTTATAACAAAAATTGTTTTGTATTGAGTTAAGCAACAATATAGGACTCTATGGTCGTCTACTTTTTTTCTATATAATAACTAACTAATAATTAATAATAATATGATGAGGCTTTTAGGCTTACGTTACTAGATCAACTGCAGATACTTTCTCAGAGGAGAAGCAACCTGAGCAGTCTTTTATACAACAACACTGGGACACTAAAAACACTAAGAATGCATGAAGTTGTAAATTCCCAGCCCTTACCAGTGTGCACTATTACATTCTGCGATCCTTGTGATGTACATGGTACACATTTTAAGATTTCCCATAAAAAGCCGCAAAACTCAGTGGCAGGTAACAGCTGAAATAGTTGCAGTAACGCTAATATATAATATGTACACCATTCAGGCATAATTTTATGAGCAGTGACAGGTGAAGTGAATAACACTGATTATCTCTTCACCGTGACGCCTGTTAGTAGGTGGGATATATTAGGGAGCAAGTGAACATTTTGTCCTCAGAGTTGGAAGCAGGAAAAACTTGGTGAGGATTTCAGCGAGTCTGAAAAGGACTAAATTGTGAAGGCTAGACAAATGGGTCAAAACTGCAGCTCTTGTGGGGTGTTCCCAGTTTACAATCAAAAGTGGTCCGAGGTAGTAACAGTGGTAATCCAGCGACAGGGTCATGGGCCATGGATGCCCCACCTCCTCACAGGATTTAAAAGAAAGATGTGTTGCTAGGACCTATGTTGTGTTTACACCCTTTTTGTGAATTGGAGCTGATTGTTTTTCATAGTTCTTACCGCTGTGTTGATGATACAGGATATGTAAGCAGTTTTATCACCAAATTAAACATCCATCTTTTTTCTGCTTATCCAAATCACAATACTAAACTGAACCTTTTGCAGAAAGGCTACCTGCAAACCAAACTGGACAATATGAACAATTATCCTGTCTCGTTCTGGAAGAGAAAAAAAAGGGAAAGCATCAAGTTCATATCGAAATAGGGCTTTCAGTGCAAATCTGTTTCTTTTGTTAGCATAATGAGCTCTGTGTCTGGATCCCATCTAGATTAAACTGAACTAAAGGACACTAGAGGAGCATTAATTGGTAGGTGACTGGCAACACAACTGACAATGTTCGATCAATGATGGAACTCTTCTTCTCTCATCTGCCTCTTTCATGTCTCTGTTGTATGCTCCTCTTTGAACCCTCTTGAGAATCTAGCACAGCTCCTCAAGGTCTTAAAAGACAGCAGGTGTTCACCACACCCACGCCAGCACTAACCCTTGTGCTATCACACTTGCAAGAGACATACATTAAAGCTAATGCTCACATCTGCAGCTTTTTTGTTTATTCTGTAGCTCTGCAGCAAGGAGATGAAGAGCTCTTGATTTTAGCATCCTATTTAGCATAAATACACACACATACAAGTCCTGCACCATGATCATCCATGTTGTGCTAGCACTGTGCTGCGACATCAAACTTGCCAGCTGCAAAAAAAAAAAAAAAAGTACATAACAATGGGATCTTTGTTGCCCCCTGAAAAGGAAACATAGTTCATTGCCATGTAATCTGTTTTTGTCAGCTGGGTGGTTTTTCATGAATTTCTAAAATCCCAGCGTACACAGCTCACATATTCTTTTGAGATCTTGATTCTGTCCACCAGGAGCAGAGACGGATAACAGCATTCAACCTAGTGTTTATGATGTTAGCTGCTCAAGATGTAGGCTACATACATTTGACCTGTTTTGATATATTCTTTCCTCTTTTTTTACTGTGGCGTCACCAGGCTGAAGCACTCCTTTAAAACTGTAAACTCTACTCAGTTTAAACTGTGATACGTTTGAGTTGAGGCCAGTATCTCCTAGAATTTTAAACAGTTATGCTCATATTTTAAAGAAATATTCAGACTCTAGCAGGAACTAAAATCTTGATATGACTTCACACAACCATATTCGCATGACGAAAAAAAAAAGTCCACCATAAGCCATCATCACTAATCAATATCCTCTGGAAGCTCTCACAAACATGATCCAACAGCATTTCTCTTCAAAGTGAAGTAGACTGACAGCAGCAATATCATGCATGATCAGGGTGAATAATTCAATGTATTTTTTTAACGGGACAAAAGACAATTGGAGGATGACAACTTGTCAGCAGAAGATAAACTGGGCAAATGAATAAGACATGAAGAAAATAAAAGGGAGCTAAGAGATGTAAGTAACTCACTGCCATCCAGTTTTCTGCAGTGTTCTTTAATATATGTTTACGCTTCTTTTTTTGTTGTTGTTGTTTGTGTATGTTGTGAAAAGATTTCCAAATTTATTCCTCTGAATTTTTTAGTGGAGACCAAGGCATTGTTCTACAGTTTAAAAGCAGACTTGTCGAAAGAGGTGAAGAGATGTTTAATGGTGACTAACGTTAGCTGCCAAATGCCTTTGGCGACTCTGTGACTCACCATCAAAGTGAACTCTGACCAAGTGTTTCCAACGTGGCAGCCATGCAGGGCTGAAGGGGAGAAACACGGACAAGACAGGAGGGGAAGGGTACAGAGTGTAACTAAGGGAGCGGCCGGGAGGCAGGTTCTGCTATGATTTGTCAGTTTATGGTCAGTGCATTTATCACAAATGTCATCCTTCATCACAGCTGAGATCTACCACGTAGCCTGCATTTACTAAATAAATGGTAAAGGTCTAGATAAAGCCACGAGTGTAATGGAAAATGCTGGCAGTAAAGGTATCTCTTAAGATTTTTGATGCATACACAGTCACAAACTTCAGGCTGAAAGCAGTTTGAATTGCCAGGGATACCAGAAACCCAGAGTATTATATGACAATCGGTGAGGGCTGCGGAAGAAGAATGCTGCATAGGCTCTACTTGTTTGGAATTTTATTGATTTGACTTTTAAATAGATGTGTATGTGAGGCTGTATTTCTATAGCAATCAAAACCTATCAAACCCGAAACGGCAGATTCTTTTTTTCTTTTACCATGCAGTACAATAAAGCTGCATCATTTCGATCTAAAGGCTTCAATTTAAAACTTGAGTCTATCTAAACAAGAATACTCAACAAAGCCCATAGTACTGGTTCGGCGTGATACCATATGTGATCCTCTACTGTTGAGATAGAGCTCAGAGAAAGTATCTCGTCACAGTAATTTTTTTAATCATCAATACATAGGCTCTGCATTCAGCAGCACAAAGGATTTTCAATGCATGCCCATGTACTGCATGTCCAGCCATATGTTAGTACTTGATCTTTAGGGCAAAATAAATCATGCATTTCCATATTCAGTTTTCCTGTTCCTGTATTCATGCTTAAGCAGATAAAATCAGATATTCAATGTCACCGCCTTGATGTAGTGAGTTGCAAGCTGATTTAAAGCTCTGCCTCAGCTACTCAGCAGTGCTTTCACAAAGAGAAACATTGCACCGCAACCCAGCAAGCAACAATTCATTATATGTTATTAACAGCTAAATGCCAGGAGTAGAAATGAAACATTAGAAATGAAAAGCACCTACTGTTACAAAATGATCTCTGGCATGAAATGAAGCACATTAGTTCATGAAGTAGTAATTAGGGAGCCATCTCAAGAGCTAGCATTATGAAACAGCTATTATCTTGAGGAAAAAATTTTTTCAAAACCCTTCAATTAGCCGTGATACCACTTGTTTCATCTTTTGTAAGTACAAGGCAATTAGACCTAGGTTTGTCCTGCACTTCCTGTGCTTATTTTAAATTACTCATACGTATGTAAAGAATTTGCTTAACTCAACGCACTTAATCACACCTTATTTTTGGAATATATAAAGTGCATATTTACACTGTATGGGTATACATTTACTAAGGAAAGCAGTACTAAGCTTGCTGTCCCACAGTAAGATGGTTAATCTGAGTGGAAAGCTGTTGTCACAGCAGTGCAGGGTTAAGTGGTCTGTAGCACCATGGAAAATGCAACCCTTCTCTAATCCCTTAAATTCTGGCAGAACTACCAGCTTATGGGAAGCCAGCATTTTTGGAAACACATACTACGTGTTAGACATTGTCACATTGTTAAATGTTTGATTAGCTGGGTCTCGTGTGAAAAGAGCTTTGGTTACCTGCTGTTTGTTGACATATTTAAATAAATGAAATGGACAGATTTCCAATTGTGCAGCAGACATAATAGCATAAATAATACTTTTTAATAAATTATGTATTTTTATATTTATTGTAGTGCTATTTTCAAAATTTGGTGTTCAAAGTTGACATTTGTTGACTTTGCAGTAAAATGTCATGCTGGTGTTAAAAAAAAAAAAAAAAATCCACCTGAAATCTTAGTGGAATCGTCAGCCGAGTGTTATTATGTTTATATAATATAAAGTGTTGTTTAAGGCTTTTTACAGAATCAAATGGCATCGCTACAATGTCAGCCAGCCACCCTCACACAGTTTAAGCTACCTGTCTGCTCTGTCCTGTGGGAAGGTGAATAAGCAAGCAGTCCAGCACATCAGAGTGTCAGTGCTGCGAGCTGTGCCTGCCACAAGGTTAAAAGGACAGCAACCTATATGTATGACTGTCCACAGAGAGGTTAGGTAATTCTGATCTTAACTGAGATCGTGAGACTTGTTTTCTTTGCTTTTTTTCCCCATCTCCCAGCGATATCTCGTATATTTGCATGCTTCTCCCGAGAAAACAAAATAAAAGTAAAAGCAAATCAGATATTTCATCTGATTCGGAGCCTGAGAGCATCAGGCATTGTTACCCTCATTTTAATATTCTAGACCCAAAACACAAATACAAATTCCTCAACCCTTTTGGCCGTGCTTTGAGATGTTATAAAAAAATAATAATAAAACAAAGGAAAATAATAAAAATTAGCATGCAAATAACTGAAAGAATGATGAATGTAAATTAAATATTTACAAGCAAAGGTCTATAAGTTAAATGACCCTGAGGTCTTCTATGCTCATTTATTTGTTAATCAGCATGCTGCATTGTTTAGCTCTTATTATGAAATAAAACCTTAAATGGTTCATTAACAATTTTCCCCACCCTTCCATATTTTTAAAATAAACTCTCTCCTGTCTTACTCATATTGGTATGCACTTGCTTTAGAATGTAGCATATTTTCTGTGGTAAAATCCTTAATCCAGACAACCCAGCTGCTCACTCCACTCCACTGTAGGTTCTTCATTTGATCTACCATGCCTTATCTATCAAGCTCAGCATCAATAGCACTGACGGCTGATTCGCTGGGGTCTTAGGTCTGAGAATGAGAGACGTGCCGCACAGTGCCAGAGGGATAATCAACTCACTTAATACTTGTGAGAAGGTTTATCCAGAGAGCAGAAACAATAATTATTATTTTTTTGGCAGGTATTGTTGTTGTTACTGCTGCATTGCTCTTCACCACATATAACTGTTCAAAAGTACTTTATAATTACAGCAAAAATTAAAAAGTTATAATAGCAGATTTCTGTTAAATACATGCTTCAGCAGGTTAAAAACAGCTGATTTGCTACCAAATACAATCTTAATGCAATTGTATTTACAAAACTAGGCGCCCCATGTGTTCTTTTCCTTTTCCTTTTCGCTTCATGGTAGGATGCAACCACGACCAGCCATCTGGCCAGTAAAGTGCTGCTCTTATCATCTGGGAATTTATGTCAGCACGTGTAGTGCAATAGCTACATTTACAGATAAAAAGCCATCTATCTCTCACTGTCTGATGGCTGAGGACAGGGGGGAGTCTAGGTCATGTTCCCACTATAGCAGAAAGATAACTGATGAAGCGATGACCCTATGATATTACAAAGAGTGGCACAGGCAGATTTTAATGGAACAGAAAAGGTCACCAAAGCTGTAAACAAAATCAGGTTCCCAATAAGCGGGCAAGGTTGTTGATTAAAACTTAGAAATCTTGCACATAATTTTTGGAGAACTTACAAATGGGACACAGACTCATCAATCAAGTGTAAAAGGCAGAGACAAAGGGTAGTTCGATAAGGTGATAGAGCCGATAAACAGATGACATTTGAGGCAATAAGAGGCAAAGATGGGGCACGAATAAATTTAAACTGACAGGAACGATGGCGCCATATCATATAGTCTGAAAAATGGTCTGTCGCACAGCTTACGAAACAGGGCAGATTACTGTCATCAAAGATCTTTCAAAGAGCATACTGCTGAGCTTCACTGAGTTGGCACCATTGCCTTGTGACAGATTTAGATAAGAAACTGATTGCTTTACAGTATTTTTATATCTGTCACTTCTTTGACTGCTGTCATTCTAACAAGACACGAAGAAACAGGTCTTTAGCAAAACACTGTCACTTAGTTAAGTGTGTAACTAAAAGGAATGAAACCTGTTTTTCTGTCTGCATAGCTCCTGTTCTTCACCCAGAGATTTTAGGCAGGAAATTAGTTTGATATAGCAAACAGAGAGGTGTGAATAGTGGAAGAAACACTTTTATCTCCCAGAGCTCTCTCCTTCAGCTGTTTACACAAGATTTATGTTTCTAATATGGCATGACTTGAAGTAACTGTATAATCTTTATGGAGCAGATACTATTATGACAGCAGTGAGCAAATGATAAATAATTTCCTTACAGATGCTTTATTGTATTGTATCTTTAAGAATCGGTGGAAAACGGTATCAATTTATCTCTTTGTTAATTTTCCTATTTCAATATAATCAACACATTTATTCAAAATGAAGACAATAGTTTAACTATTGTGACAGTCTGTATATATTATATAATACATACAGAGTGTATCAAACAGAATCATCTGATTTCAATGTGCTTTTATTCCACAGCCATTCACCCGTAACGATCGAAACATGTACTGTTTGAAAAAGTGGATTCGTAAATTTCATACGATAGCTAGCAGGTAGCACAGCAACAGCAGTGGCTAGAGTAACTCCAGACATGCTGGGCAAAGTACGGGACCAGTTTGATATATGCTGTAAGTTTTGTATGTAAAACTTTATCTTCAGCCATCTATTATAAGACAAATAAAATAGCTTTTCATGGTTTTGTCCTTTTTACGCTCCTTAATCCTTAATGACCAAAAATATTTATCACGATATACAAATTTGCGATAACGATATAACTGACGATATAATTGACACTAGACAAAATACTTTACAACTCCACAACTTTATTAGTGCAAAAAAAACCATCAATGTATTTTCACTTAAACAAGCAGCTGTTTTTTGCATTAAAGTTGTATAAAAACGTAACAGTGCAAATGCAAATTCCTTGCTGACAGTTTCATCAAAAGGCATTTCCAGTGGAAACTGGCCGACATATCCTCAGCATAACCATGTATAATATCCACAAAACTTAAAAAGAGGTTATACACACACAATACGGTAATATTATGTTGAAGCACAGTACGTATCACTCTGCGAGGCGCCTACATACGATAGCCGTAATGCTCCGACAATCCATCAAGCGGTGCGGCTTCGTAGCTTAGCAAAGTCATACTGAAACATTGACAGATTTTCGAGCGCCGTGTACGACATAACATTGTTTCGAGGTCAGTAAACGCAACCAGAATTCATACATAAGGCACACAGGATTATAAAGGGGCACTGTCGATTTTCAGAAAAATCAAAGGATTGATTTTAAGTGTGCCGTGTTTTTGGGAAAATACAGTAATAACGACAGCCAGCTAGCATGCTCTACCAAAAATAGTGCTTTGTTGTGTATCTGACAGACGAAAGCTAAACCAGTTCCACACCACTGAAGTTGCAGCATTTTTACAAACAAATTCTGGTTCATCCATTTCATTCAACGATACGCTTTCGCCCTTCTCATTCTCTGTCGCCGCCATGTGCGTATGTAAACAAAGGCACTGCGCATGCACATTTTACCCATATTCTATCGCGATATTTCATTTTCTTATTGTTGCCCAACATTATACCGGTAATACCGTGAACGATATGGCCCAGCCCTAGTGTGCAGCTAATAGTGATTTAGTGTGTGACACCACAGATACCAAAAAGGCTAGAAACTAAAGTTTTACTATATATGCTTTCTTGTATCGTAGACTGTCAGAGAACTGCTGTAGTATCAGCTTCTGAAGATTATTCATACCATTTCATTAGGTTAGCTTAACAGCTAATAAGCTTAATCAAACAGCTAACTAGCTACTTTGTGCTATTACTAACAAGCTTCTTCTTCTAAGTAAAAAAAAATCTGATTTAACCTGGAAAGAAGATTTATAGGGAACCAAGTTAAACACTACTCGTGCCATTTTCAAGGGCTATTAAGAAGAAAAAACACCATAGATTTCATGATAAATATGTCAAAAGGGGGGGAGGGACCACACTGTGGCTGTAAACATCGTTTATATACAGTATGTGTCTTTAACACTGTAAGGATAGAGAGGGACATAGCCCATGCAAAGGTGTCTGTTACTTCATTTGAGTGAACTACAAATGGAAGGCATGAAGTTTGGCTGTGAAAATTATAAATTACTGGGCTGTTAGACATTGTCAACAGAATTTACTGATTTTGCATAATGCTGATGCTGCAGAGAGATGCACAATGCCTTTCCCTTCTGTCTGTGAGTGAATATATGTGTGAAGCTGTGAGCCGTAGTGTCATAAAGAAAATACATCTTTATTGAGCAAGACAGGCAGTCTTGGATAACAGGAGTTTCTTCAGCAGTAGTTCATTTCTGGACAGCATCACTATAAGGCCGCAAAACTCTTTAAGGAAAAATAAAATAAATTTAAAAATGCTGGGTTTATTGGGAAATTAGCAAATCCAGATGCTGCACCCCACACGCAACACATGCTATCAAACTTGGCGAACTCTAATTCATTAGAATTGCTAAAGAAACTAAATCTTTCATTTCTAGATAATACTGTATATAACCATGATCCCAGTGATAAGAACTAAAGCCGTTAAAGTCGATGGCTGGCATTGGCAATCTCTGGCTTTATTTCTTGAAAATGCCCTTTGTTCTTTCTGCTTATCATCTCCTTAAAGACAAAGAATGACGGCATTAGGCCTGAAATGTATTGTAAGAGACTAAAACTGCTGTGAGGGACAAAAGGACAAAGACAGTAAGAAAGACAGTGAATGATGCTTGGAAGCAATGATGGCAGGAGAAACCCTGGCCATCCAGCAGAATTTTAATTAGTGCAGGCAGCAGCACTGCTCATAGATTAATCTTTTCTGCGGTAGGATTTACTATAGGAATTACTGATGCTGACAATGTGATCGCTCAGGTAAAAATATAACACTGTAAAAAGAAAAGCAGGAAAATGGTGATAAAGAACACTGCCTCCACGAGGCAAGGTTGCTTTAATGTTTGTTTCTCTAAACGGAACCGCATATTAACAGAATGTTATGAATTGTTATTATTTTGCAAAGACAAATATATGCTTCGTTTTGTGTGCCTGTGTGCGAGCGTAATGAAGAACAATTGATTACATTTTCATTGAGGGGAAACTATTGCACTGACCTCTCATTATCAAGCAGTTTTGTTCCAAATCATTTGAATAAAAAAGTCTCACCTAGATAACAAGTGTGAACTTTCTCAGCAGCAAAGGTTAATGCCATTTTAAAGTCATTGTGAGTGGGTAGTGATAATGATGAATTCTACACTGGCTGTGATTTCTAAGACATTCCCCTCAAACCCTTCTCCCCTCTTCCCCGTTCCCCTTCCTGACATTTGTATTATTGAGAAACAGCAACTCCAGGATAGCTGCTGCACTATATCCACTTCGACTTAATCCTCCTGGCATTTCACTAGCCTCCTCTCCTTCCTCACACATGCCAAACTAAGCAATATAAAATCCACTTTGGAAGGGATTGCCAAGCTGTGGGTTAGTTGAAAATTTTGGCAGGGTGCAACCTTATCGATGATTATGATGCATGGCAATTTTTCTCGTATTTCCCTTTGGCTATGAAAGGAGATGTCAGTTGATTGTTCTTGTCGAGTGTGAACAGGGATTGATGAGAGGTATGTGTCTGCAGAGAGAGCTCCTAATGAATAAATAAATCAAGCATCTCTCTCTGCAATTGAGTCGGCTTCTCTGTGCCTGGATCTCAAAGTCACACCACATCAGACTTGCTAAAGAAGACGATCAAGGACACTAATTGAATTGCAGTATATGTGGACATACAGTGCAGTATGACTCCCCTCTGAACAACTAGAGCTATCACCTCGGTGGGTTTTTTTCTGTTTTTCTTTAATTTCACAGCCTGAAGTCAATTTCACAGCCCACAATCTCCATATGTTTATCTACAAAAATGTAATTTCTGTTATTAGTGACAGTCCCTCGGCCACATGTTCGACTGTTCACGCATGATTCAAACACGGCACACGCACACACACATTTTCCAGATACAGACATGGTGAGAATGAACACACAAACGCCCACGAGGTTTAAATGCGGGAGCTAAACATCTTGCAGATATTCAGAAAATCTCTATTTTGTTTTCAATGTTTTCATTAAAGCTGATGAAGGACATTGTCTCCAAAAAGACACAGACAACTTTGAGTTAACTAATAACTAATGGTTGTCTGTCTCTCTGTGTTAGCACTATGACAGACTGACTACCTGTCCAGGGTGTACCCCACCTATCGCTCCAGCCCTCTTGCAACCCTGAATTGAATAATCAAAAGATAACGGATGGATGGATCAGTGTTGTGGAGGTATTTCCCTTCATTTTTGTAGGTAGATGTTTGTCTATAGGAAGGCCTGCTGTTAGTCCGACAGATGGTGAGGAAGCGCATGATCACTGGAAAAATCAGGATATAGTCTTGTGTGATCCAAGTAAAAGCAAAGGCCCCTCTGGGGACTGCCTAAGAATAGAAGCAAAGCATAAGCTTACAAATCATGTGAGCTAAATGCACTGATAGAAACTGAAACTGAAGAGAACTGGTTTCAAAGCATTCTACAGTTAAATATCTCAGTGTGATAAAACTTAAAACTTTCCAGTAATAGAGGTAATACTGTCTTAACAAAAGCGCACTACATTTGGCTTTTTGAAATATGTATTTCATTGACATCACGGGTCTGTGCAGATTTGCTTCTGTCAAAGCACATCTCGCAAAACCAAGTGGAATGAAAAAAAGAAACAAAATACAAAAATTCACACTAATAACTAGAGGTACAATGGAAGTATGGTCCTGTTGAGGTTTATGTTCTGTGCTTCATATTCCCAAAAATGGTTAATTTAAGCTGAAGCTGAAGCTATTCTCCTGCATGCTTTAGCATTTTTTTTGTTAAGATACCAGACTTCACTCCATCCTGTAATCTTACATCTTACAGTGTAAGTTGAGTCAGTGGGAGCTGACTAGTGGCTGCAGTAATGTGCAACATCAGGCGTTGCACATGGAATTGGGAACCTGTAGGAGAGGGATTTAGATTTGTTGCCAACCAGCCTATGCGATTATTGAGAAACTGTATGAAAGCTCAGCAAACCACCATGAAGAATGAGATTTGTAATGTAGAGATGCGGACTCAGTACAACAACACAAAGTGGGAAAACCCACTGGCCTGAGCTTACTTGTGATAAGCTGCAGCTATCTTGTCTCGAGCTGCCAAGTTGGTGTGTAACTCAGCGTCATCTGGCCCGAGCAGTGGGCTATGACATTTCACCCCTCCTGCCAGGAGGATCCTCCTATCTTTTTTTGTTTTTTGGCTGAAACCCCCGTGGTCTCTGAGAGTACCATCAGCGCTCAGTAGTCAGCTGATGGTGATCGAATTAACTGACACGAAGTAGACTCTGCTTGTTCAACCTGCTGCACAGATAAATGCATCAGTGACAGACTTTGAATTCAGGCAGTTAAAGTGTGTCTGATACAAGCTTTCACCAGGATATAGTGGCTTAGACAGACATTAATTGTGTAATAATCATAATCTTTATTTATGGAGCACTTTTCAAAATCCACTTTACTAAGTGCTTTACAAGGGCAGCAAAATAAAACAGACGAGCAATAAAATAGTCAGTTTTTGGAAAAAGAAAAAAAAAAAGCTACTTTCAACTGTTTCCTTATTCATATGGGGTCACCACAGCATATTTGATTTGGCAGATTTTTATGCCAGATGTCCTTCCTGACCCAACCCCAAAGAGATTTGTGTCTCTTCCCAGGATCCAACCAGGGACCTTTCGCTTGTTAGGCAAAAGTGTAAACCACTACAATGATTACAAGAAAATGTGCATAAAAATATCAGTATGGGAAAATAAAGGGAGATTTCTTAAATAAATAAATAGCATTCAAGCTAAATTAAAAAAAAACTTGAGTAAAACTCACAGACTCTCTCCCAAGTATTTTTAAAGAAGAGCCCAAAGGAGGTCACTGACTCAGCTGATGTGATTTCCTTGGGCAGATCGGGGCCCTGACTGCAATGTCCCCTTTAGCTTTCAGCTGGGCCCCTAGATCAGGCCAAAGACCTCTGCTCTCTCTGTTCTCAAAGAATATCTGGTGCTAAGAGGTCAGAATATAACTAGAGATTCAACACCACGCTTCACTAATATAAGCAGTAAAATCTGAAAATCTTTTTTAAAACATACTGAAAGCCAGGGGAAAGGGACTATCAGACTGTCAGACAACAAGATTGTCCCATGGAGTCCTGTGCTCTAGCAAGCCGAAAGCCATGTACCCTGTACAGTGACAGACCACATGCTATCATCAGCAGCCATTAAGAGATTGTTGCTGCTTCTTGAACCCTTATGGCACTTCTCAGAAATGTTGCTTCTCTTGGCTGTGAGGTTTTCCTTGGCCGCTATTTTATCTCTAATATTTTTTTAGTAAATTAGAAATGGGTTTAGAAATGTGTGAGGCAGACAGGAATCTCATCCTGTTTCTTTCATGTTCAAGAAAGCAGTTTTTAAATAACCAAAGACAGAAACATTTGACAAGCAAATTGAATTGCCTACAACTTACAGAAATTTAAAGTCAATAGTAGAAACTGAAAATGCTGCATTCAGGGGGATGGAAGATGTTTTCTAAAAAGTTTCTTATTAAAAGTTCAAATTGTAATGCTGGTTCAATTCAAATTATCTTGATGTGGACAGAGGACATCAGAGAGGATCTTATTAATTCACTCTATCAATAAAATAGGATAAACAAGGCAAAAGTAGAGCATGGATTTACCACTGGATGGGCGATCAGAAATAAAAATACGGGACTATGCTGATGAGTAAAAGCTATGAAAAAGAAAAAAAAAAAAGTGTGTTCTTGTATTCTTGATATATATGGAAAGAATGCTACAATAATGGCTCTTTTGTAGTTTTTTGTACTTGTAGACATTTTCCATTTGTTTTCTACCTTCCATCGTTCTCTTGTACAGCTGCAAATGTTGTTGTTTACCCAAGGCTACATTCTTTCCAAGGGTTAACCTCAAAATATTTGGTGAGGAAAAGCAAGCAGAATTTAAATGGTTTTGGAACATTTCGTGCACGTGGGCTTTGGCTTAAAAAGTAAAACTGCACAGCTTTTGACAGATCTTGCTCTTTTAAGATGCAGCTGTATGAAAAGCGGGGTGCTACACTATTAATGCGAGGTGATTTACAGTTCACAAAAGCTATGCATTTGAAATCTGATCTACTGTTGCATCCCGTAATTCAAAAGGGGTTATTCTTTTTTTACGCCCAGTGAAAAGACACGGCCATTATGTGTCAGACTGCACGTATACCAATTACACCACAACAGCTTACCCTGGGTTGCATGAAGGAATTATAGCGTGGTGGACGGACTTTCATTAATAGTTTGTAACCAAGATTCAGTCAAATATAAATAAATGCATCATAAATAAATCATTACAACTGAAAGCCTTCCTGGATTGAGATCACACACTGTAGAGCCATTTTAAGTGCATTGGTGCTGGGAGCTGAAATTGATTCGTCCAGATCTTTAATAGATTATTAATAATTCTCTGTGGGGTGTGTATCATGCTATAAAACTGGAATGACTGTAAAAGAAATCAGCTCTTACCTCTGGCATGATCTTCAGGGGCTCTGAGTAAAGTTTCTTGGTTCTGCACCGCATCAAAGGCAGAGCTGATTGTTTGACGTATATGTGTATTTGTTTCCTAGCAATGGCCAGTGGTATCCTAAGTTTAAACAAGCAAGCTTGTTGTCTGGAGGTTACCTGAGGAGTCTAGGTTATAGAAATTAATGAGAAGAATTTTTCTGTGGTTGCAGCAGGCAGCCCTCAAGCATGAGTTAATGCAATTCTAAGAACTGCATATAATCCTCCCTTCCCCACATAGCTTTTTGCCCCTGGGATGCAAATGAATGGGAGCTATAAGTCTGCATTACTGCTAAAATAAATGCAAACATTGTGTAAATTCCACAAGAACAACAGAAAAGAAATATGGTGCTGGGGTGCCACAAGGAAACCATTGCTCTGATCAAAATATTAAAGAGCATGAATAGATCATTAGAGCAACCGGGAAATCAAGTCAGAGGAGTTGTAAAAATGGACTGATAAAGTGTTTCAGGGTTGCTTTCAGCAGTTTCCTGGGTGTATTGTGGTATTCTAAGTGTTTTTGTTTTAGATGCCATGTATCCCAATCCACAGTTGCAGTGACAGATTCAATTTTCTGTGAAATCTTCACACAAGACTCAAATACCACAGCTTATTTGAGATTTACTGACCCAGATGCCATGGCTGTATGATACTGTACGATACTAAACACACTAATCTGCCTCCTCTCTTAATTAATGTTGCTGCGCAGTGTACTGCAGAAACCCATATTTGGAACAACACTGTAAGATGAAACATAGGTGTGGTTTGAGCCTCGGGGACTGACTCATTGATTCCCTTTAGCCCTTGAGGCTGGCTTTGAGAGCAGGTTTCAAGGGCTCTCATTACCGACACGTACATGTAAAGCTGTTCAATGCCGCTCGGAGCTGTCTGCACAGAACCCCTAAATTGAGCACCGCAGTGAGGATGATGGATAGTCTTGTCCAGGATACAGATGGCTCCTGCAGGGGGTTTGCTTCCCCTTTGGGACAAGTCAGCTGAGCTGAAGACCACATGTTGACAGGCAGACCCTCTTTGCAGTGCAAAATGCAGCACCACAGAGTCATCCATAACAGCTGTGAGACCATGCATGTCCCTCTGATGTTCCGCTACTACCACACAATCAATAAAGCAGCCAAGTGTAACACTAACAACTCCCACATGCATCCATTCTTGACTGTACATGGTGTGTGATGTTTCCCTTCTGAAAACTAATACCCCCGTAAATCATCGCAACGTAGCGTCATACTTATACTATTGTCATATAAGGATCAAACAGGTTTTTGTTTTTTAAAACAAGATTTCAGATCTAAATATAAATAGCAGCATATCTAAAATCGCCTGCAAAGACAATTGTTACCAGTGACTAATTAACTAGGATTATCATTATTATTTTTATTATTAACAGTAGTAGTAGCAGTAGTGATATTAAGAATTTCAAAGGCTTTTTTATAAATGCAACAATTTGGGATCCACACAGCAAAGTCACACAGCTTGTGGGAATAGGTTAATTGGAAAGTCCAAATTGCCATTAGGTGTGAATGTGCGAGTGAATGCGAGCGCGAATGTTTGTCTGTCCCTGTGTGTTGGCCCTGCGACAGACTGGCGACCTGTCCAGGGTGTACCCCGCCTCTCACCCTATGACAGCTGGGATAGGCTCCAGCGACCCTGAAAAGGAGAAGCGGAAGCGAATGGATGGATGGATGGACAGCAAAGTCATTGTCACCAAAAACCCAAAGAAAAAGAGTCACGCAAATAATGTAAACACTCACTATTAATTGATCCCGGTAGACAAACTGTTTTCCGCTGCTTCCTAAGAGCTAATTTATTCTTATGAGTGTTCAACTTCACAGTGCATAGCAGCAGCCACATAAATAAAACTAAGCGAGCGCAGGTTCTAAAGAACAGGAGGACTGTACTGTATGTCACTTTGACTGAGAGCAGGAAGGTAGTGGGTGATGAAGTGCATCTGTGTGAGAGCGGGCTCCAGGGTCACATGTCTTTGTGTCCTGCTCTTTGAATGGGTTTTGCCCTCCTGGTCCTTCTGGCCCCAGCTTTCCTGTTGGTACAGGTAGAGCTAATCACAGACCGCAGTACTGGGTGCATGCAGTCGGCGCTGAATAAAACATGGAGTGAAAAATTTAATCAAGAGAGGGCATCTGTGGCTGTCTCTGTCTGCTGGTACCAACACTCGAGCCATTCACCACATGTGTCCTCATACTAATGACAAGCCTAAAAGGAGGCAGAGGGCAACCTCTTTTCATAATCAAAGTGTTTTTATTCATGACATGTCTATTAATTAGTTTGGAATAGTCTGTACCGTGTGCTCAGGAGAATTTAAATTGGCTGAAGAGGATTTGCCCTTTCTCTGTTGAGCCAATGATTTCTTGGCGTGTCTTTATAACTAGGGAGGGATAAAGAGGGGGAGAAAAGGAGACAAAGAGATAGAATGGGTGTGTGTCTATATCCTTCTGTTCCTCTATCTTTTTTTCCTCTCTCTCTCTAACTCATGGAGCCTATAAATCACTGGGGGCACCAAAATTGAAACTGTCAGCTGTGTTTGCCTTGTTTCACTGTATCTAAGCTAGGTGTGTGTATTATAAAGAAGGATACCTTAACACATTCCAATTTCTCCTTCTGCTTGATTTGATATGTTATCAAAAAATGAGCTGTGAAAGTTAGAAATGTGTTACAAAAGTATTAAACAACCTCAAGAAGGCTGCTTTCAGCTGACAGATTGTGTTATATTTTTGCAAGAGAAAGGTGGAAGAAAATGTGTGTAAAAAGTCAGTAAAATCCAAAAACAATGTCATGAAATTTTCTCTCATAAATGTATTATGTGGAACAACACTAGGGTCTTGAGAGAAAAACTCATTATAAACCTTACTGCCTTGTAGGATTGTGTGCTATCTTAGAACCCTTCACCCATGTTTTATTCAGCTGTAACAATTGGCACGACTTAGATAATTAAATGCCTTCTCTGTTGGCTTAATCTCTATCATCATCTGTGTCTTCCCTCAACAGAAAAGATGCTATTAACGACCATTTATGTCTGCTGCCATTAAAACATTGCCTCAACTTATGCGACTGTACAATCTGGCTCGGTGGTATTTGTCTGCCTTCATTCCAACTGTGAATCAGCGGCAGGATCCGATTGAGACGCACAACAATGGAGCCGTGTAAACAACCTGTGTCTGGTACAGTTAACAAACAGGCGTGCCGTATTGACACTTGTCAAGACATAATCAGCAGTGATGTTTTAGTCATGGTGAAGGATGAAACAGGAGGCAAATTGTTTGCTAATTCTCATTTCACACTCCCAATGTGAAATCAGCCCGGCACACAGAGCACCGGTTCCTCTACACGCACAATGGCCTGGCTCACTGCATAACACCAAATTATCTTTCCCCCGGCTTAATTATTCATTAGGCAAACATAATTAATTTAAGAAGCTTCTCTCACAGGAAGTGTTTCAAATAAAGGCCAGAAGGACAGCTTTCTGCTTAATCATTAACTGAATGCCAAGCATAGCCAAGAACCTGCGAGGGTCTAAACGCTTTATAAAATATAAACTTAATGTGAGATAATATTTTCTTTTCTTCAACGCTCTCCAAAATGTGCTGCAGCTATTGATTTGGCTGATGAAGCCAGAAAAATCTCCAAAGTTGAAATTCTCAAACTTTAATGTAAGTGAGTCAAATGTGGCTGTCGTACTCATATTAGCAACGGGTGAAATCGTTACACAATTTTTATTTTTTTCTTTCTTGACTTAAGAAGCAGATGCATCATTTTCAAGTTCTAATTTGCGCACATCATTTAGCAGACCTCATGTTGTCTCGCAGCGTCTGACAGGGGGCCGTGAAGCCTGTGTGACTGAGGGGATGCGAGACCCACATAGGGGGATTTACTTCTGCTGCTTTTCTGAGCAGATCTCTCTCCAACCCTACGCATTTACCAGAAAAAAAACACCCTAATTACACACACTGCATACACAGGCGCGCGCGCGCACACACACACACACTCACAAACTTTGCCCTCTGTTCTCCTCCTCCTTTATCTCTCCTTCCTTCCCTCAATCTTCCTGACTCTAACGGAAGCGTCTCAGAGAGAAGGAGCGGGCTTTGATGTATCTTCTCCATGATTCTGAGCTTTCAGATCAAGGGGCTGTTTGTCTTCAAGCTCACCAAATCCTCAGACGGCCTGAGACAAAGAGCAAACATACTGAAGTGCCTTTCCAGATCCATTTGCGTAATGGCAGAGCTGTCTGCTGTGTGCACGCACTGACCCTTTTTTTTGTTTTGTTACAACCTTTTATGCCACTCTGCTCCAGCAATCGTTCCATACTTTTTGTATGCCGTGTTATTATGTTTTTTACTCTGCCTACTTCTTTTTCGGCTTTGATGAGATGTTTTAATTAAAGGATGAGGGCTCCTTAATGTTTTTACTATTGTTTGCATCCGCTTTATTTCAACTAAAGTTTCTTCCAGCAATTACTTTCTGCAAGCTAACAATCCACACTCATATCACCATGGAAACAGCCAGATTGGTGTTTTGGATTAGGTTTTTTTTTTTCTCCCCCCACCCCCGAGGATCTATTAAAACACTTCTTTTCTGAGAATCCATTCATGAGTCAATGAAAGGGTTGAATATGACACCTGCTTTGTCTGCCAGTGTGTGGCTTGGTCAATAAGTTTTGTTTTAGCTTCTTCAAAGCAAACCGTAAAGACACACAGATCGTTTTGCTCATAATAGATTTTTGCGAGGGAAAGGAAAATTGACTATTTCAAAATGTGTTTGTTTATTTAGAAGGTAAAAGGGTGTTTTCTCTTTTTTTGTCCACAGAAACATTTCGTGTTTTGAAATAGTTTGTCTATGCGTTGCCGTTTTAGCTGTTAAACACACAATGTTACGTTACGCGTAACGTAATGGTGTTTCTTTGTTTTATTTGTTGTTTTGTTTCCTGTAGTATTTTGAAAGCTCAAATGTCAGTACTTCCTGTCTTCCCTCCTTTGTTTGGTGTATTTATAGTCCATGCGGCGCCCTCGGTTCGTCTGTGTTTATCTCAGCGTGTGATGTGTTAACCACAGGATTTGTTGTTGCCTTTTGTTGTACTTGTTCATTTGGACTCTGCTCCCACCACTTCCCTACTTTTATCGGGCTTATTTTTGTAACCTTTATTGAAAAACTTGTAAAGGGTGCCTTTGGTTTTGTGCACACTGCCTGCAGTGTCCTGCGTCTGGTTCCTCACTCCTCACTGAACTGTTTATGCAGCATGTTTTAAAAGGAGTGAAATGTCAACCAAAGATAAATTTAACACATCTTAACCTCAACATTCCAACAAGCCATTATAGAACATTTTTTTAAGTCAGTGAAACAACATCCAATATGTGTTAACTACCCAAAGTACCCAATAAATAATATTTGGTACCATTTGTCTTTATTTCCTTTATGATAAAGGAAAGAAAATCAGCATTACATTTAATTATTAGTTAATTATTGGTTATTATTCATCTCTGGCTCTGTTCCACAGTGAGTCTTTATTCTGTCTCCCTCCCCTCAACCCCACCCACAAACTGGTCACGGTAGATGACTGCCCTTCCCTGTTTCTGGTTCTGCTGGAGGTTTAAAAGGGAGTTTTCCTTCCCACCATTGCCAAATTCTTGCTCAGAGCAGGTTGTCTGATTGTTGGGGTTCTCTCTAAAGTCTTTACTTTACAATATAAAGTGACATTAATTTTGTGTCTATTAACCATCTAATCCCTGAAATCCCTATGTTTTAACTCGAATTTGACTCTCAATTAGTCTGTATATTTCTTTTTATTAGAATTTGAACTGACTGTAGTAGGAAATGCTCATTCATCAGTCCCAGTGGTTTAAGGGGTAACCTTTCTCTTTCTTTTAAAGTTGAGTGCATTCAAGTCAAGCCTGTGGTTAACTTTGTTAAGAGTTTCGAAGGTTAAAACAACAGGGTGGTAGGTTGCACAGAGCACACTCAGAAATGGCAAGGGATGCTGAGACATAGCTCACATACAGACAATGAAAGGAAAAGAAGCAGAATAAAATGACTCCAAAATCACAGCAGACGTTTAATCCAATTTTTCTGGCAGTCAAAGCTGTGCAGAAACCACTGTTTGTCCCCTATAAAGGCCACAGGGATGGCTATATGCCATCCAAATACCATCAGGCAATCCCAAATCACCAAAAGCAGAATAAATCAATAATCTAACAAGAAAGACCGATTTAAAAGGAATCCGCTGCACACGAAAAGAAGTAAAAATCGATGTGACCAAGTAAAAACAGGCATGGACTGAAAGGAATGAAGCAATCTCGCTTTTGTTCCAGGGTTGATATTCCAGTTACATTGTGGATTATTATTCAAAAGCAGACCTTTCTAGAGTTGTTCCCAAAACCTAAAAATACAAACACACACAAAGAAAACCCAGATCTCAAACCATTAGATCATTATTCCACATTCGTCGTGCTAGTAAGGCATCACATCGTCTCTAGACTAACGTGTAATACTTAAAGAGAGAGAGAGCTCCTGAGGCTGTGTGTATGAACATCCTGCACAGAAACTGTGGCAGATATAAACTGATATTTGTGAAGGGAGAAAGCTCAGTACAAATGTACATATCTCACACAAAATTCAGACCATTCTTACACAAATATTTTTAAGCAAGGCAAGCCTGTTAAAGTGGAATTGGAAAAGCAAAGCAAGACAGAATTTAACTTGAAACAGGCAATTTCACAGATCTTGCATTTAATATATATTTTGTTTGCTTGTTTTCACACATATAGTCACACGCACTCACAATCCCATATTAATATCTGCAATTTTTCATTCAGAATCTGTATTTTAAATAATTGGGCTGAACTTTTTTTATTTCAAAGCTTTGCCCTTAACTTCCAAAGCTAAAGCCTTTTATTTCCTGTCCTGAGTTTTTGTTCTGCTTGTGATTTCAAAACCACCAGATAAAACACCACCACCACTTCACAAGTGTCTCCAATTTGCTGAAATCACACTTCTTCTTTTTTGCTGTTGTTTTCAGCACCATGTCTAATAGCATGTGGTGCAAATGGCATTTATTACATACAAATGACTAATTCAAGGAGCATCCACATCTATCTATTGTGGGAATGGAAACCAGGCTAGTGCACGTGCGTACTATTTCCAGATTACTGAGATTTATAAGAGGACCAAACACACGCACGGCTTAATAAATCACACGAATAGAATACTTTTGCCCATTTCTGCCTCTATGCGTACACACGGTTTTCATCTGGAATCTACACAGAGTTTTAGGTATCAGGTCCCTGGACCAGAGCCAGGGAGCGTCCCTACAGCCTCTCAGCAGAAACAGCTTTGTCAAACTCAGTTAGCCGCCTCTGAGGGGAAACACCTCTTTCCACAGTAATATACCAACTATTCACATCATGTCCCTGCCTCTGCCTGAGCTACCTCATCAATCCACACAGCAACAAAGGTAAACAGCCTCACACCTTCCAAACAGAGGCCTGTGCTACTTTGTTGACACAATGTATGTGCAAACCGCCTGCACAGAGGGTAAGCTTCTCACAGGACAGACTGAGCTTCATTTACAGAGGGTAATTGCACTGGAGCCAAGTGGTGCACTTTTGTGATGAGATTTTTTTTTTTTTCCAGCTTTACTAAAACCTTCTAGAACCTCTGGGTTTGTCTACTCGCCAAGCGAAACTATGACAGGGGTAAACAACAAATTCAGCTCAATGCAAACATGTCACCTACGAGCTGGAATGGCCGCTGACATTGAAAGGCTATTTACCAACTGCCCTGCTGCTGTGTACATGCACGAAATGACATTTTCAGCTTTTAGTTATGTTGCCCGTTGCTAATTCAACACGGTCTTTGTTATTGCTTACCCCAACCCTATTGCCAAATAATAGCTGGGATATCCGAAATTTGATATAAGAAAATAGATGTTGGGGATCTCCCATTACTCTGCCTTATTTTTCCTCCATGTCTTTGTAACTCTGCTCCCAGTTTTGCGCCCTCCTTGTCAAATTGTTTATTACCAGCTATACCTCAGGGGAGCTAAGGCCCGATCCTTAGTGTGAAAGCAAAGGATACGCTGTAACAGCTTTGTTCTTTGAAGATGTTCTAGTCTTCACATTGAAATATATGACTTTTATGCTACACTATATATGAGTTCAATGTCAGCAAAAAAAAAAAAAGCAGAGCTACCTATGCAAAAAGAGAAAAAAGAAAAGAACAAAAACAGAGAATGAGAAAGACAGTATGCACTGGAGAGTCTAAACCAGTGATTACTTCAAGAGTTGCACTCGCGTGTTGCAAATTCCCTTTTTGCTCCTTTTGTCATGGTGAAAAATATGTGGCTATGGAAGCACATTCCATGTAAAATAGAGCTATAGAAACGGCGAGCTATGCGAGAGTGGCTGGTAGCAGCGTGGATAGTTACTCAAAAAACTACCCCGTGTGAGGATTTTCTTTCCCTTCTTCGAGGCTGCATGCAGATAAGCATCTTGGTATTTTTGTTTCTGCAAAACAGGCTTCACTGAATTCTATGCTGCTGATGTTGATATTCAAGAGAGAAGGTCAGCCAAGAGCTCGTCTACTTAAATGGGGGCAGGCACAATGTATGTGTATTAATCATTTCGGAAGGTTGTTTGACAGCTATGGAAGTGTTGTCAGTGGTGGAGTGGCTAATACAGAACTTTGACAAGTGAAAGGTTGCTGGTTCAATTCCAGTCAGGCATGGTAATTTTTTTTCAAACATGTGGAGCTACTTGCTGTGGCATCCCCTTGTAGCAAGGGAAAAACCCAAAGTAGCTTCATATCAGAGATTTGGACTAGATCTTTGAGAGTGACCACAAACATTCCTCTAGGTACTAATCTGGAGCATTTCATTTACTTGCTATTATTTCATATTTAGAGAACATTCATCCTTTGTCTTTCTGGCATTTTCTCCATTGCATTAAAAGCTGTTAAGTGTCTCCTAAGGCTTCCTGCCAACTCCTAATTCCAATAGTCTCACCTTTGGAGTTCTCTACAGGACTAAGATGCTTTGTGATTAACTTTTATCTTTAAGACGACCTCAACCTTAAGGGGAATTCTTCGAAAAGGTCAAAATTCTAAGAATATTCTCACCAGAGGCAACTCTTTGTACTAGAAGGATTTTTAAAATATGAACCCTGCTTTGTTTCCCTTTCCAGATTCTGCCCAAGAGTATTTATTCAGAGAATCTGAGATATGTAACAGCTCATTATGTGCTTGCCCCGGTGCAGCAAAAAGATTCACCCATAGGGTGCTTTTCATTATGCAAACTTATGCTTCCTCTCTCCTCCCATGATTCCCTGTATGCCATCATGGAGGATCTTTCAATCCTTTAATTGCACTTTGGGAAGATGCTGAGCAAGAAGGAAGTCAAGAAGTTCAAAGTCGTTCTCCCCTGTAGAGAAATGTTGTATGTAGTCATATAGACACGTAGACATATAAATGTAGACCCTCCACATATTCATAATTAACTGGTATGACTTTAGACTGATGCAGTGGAACTAACATTTGACTCATTCAGCAGGCATTTCAGCTAAAGTTTTCAACCATGTTACATTTTCTTCATTGTATCAACCATGATGAATGATCAGAGGTTTGACATGTTGCAAACTGCTTTAGCTAGCACAACTGCAGTCAAAGGCTAACCTGTCAGCATAGTAGACAAATAAGTGCATCGTGTGGCACATGAAAGAGTATTCAGCGCATCAAAACATCAGAAAAGATCAGCATAAAAAAAGGCACAGAGGTAATTTTTTTCAATCAGCGTCATTTAAAATTGGATAAAAGGAGTCATCATTTGTTTAAAAACTGATTACAGGTATTAGTTTTATGCCTGAGTTAGATTTTATTAGGGTATAAATTATGTTTAAGGGATTTAAATAATTTAAGATTCACATCGCATGAAAGCACAGGCCTTATAGGGCATCAGGGAATCCACATTTAGAAGGCAAACGGCTTAACTTAACAATGACAATATGTACATAGACATATCCCTCTAAATACACTTCTATTTCAATGCAAACACAATGGATTCACTAAATCAACATGCCAAAAAAACGAAAACAGAACCGCGAGCAGTTGAATGGAGGGAAATGACATCTTAATGCCATTTGAGCCGAGAAATCTCCAACAAATCAAATGCGGTGAATTCTACTTCCCATTCTTTTACAAAAACAAATGTAACAGGTACTTCAGAGAAGTCATGTAGCCTGGACATTATCTGAGGCTTAATACTTAATGAGTGTCCCATGTTATGTCTTTATTTCATGTCTTTGGAGAAAAAATCTGATTAACAAAAAAGAAATGAGATGTGAAAATAGTCACTCAGTGTGCATTTAGCATGGTAACATTGCCACTGTGGTAATTCTAACATGCAGGTACAATTTGTTTTTATTGTATTTATCTATTTATTTAATGCTAACATGTTAAATGTAATGGACACTATTGCTCCCATTAAGGTGAAGGTTATCTCTGGAAGGAAAAAGTCTCCATGGAGAAACTCCACACTGGTGAAAAATGAAAAAAGAGAGTGTAGGAAAGCTGAGCGCAGATGGAGAAAAACAAACCTCCAGGTTCATTATGACATTTATAAAGAGAAACTTCACAATTATAATTTACAACTGAGGAGTGCAAGGAGGTCCTACTTCTCTGACATCATCACTAAAAACAGCCATAATGCTCGGGTCTTATTTTCTACAGTTGACAGGCTAACAAACCCCCCTGTGTCAGTGGCAGCTGAACTTCATTCGACCATGGCCTGCAATGACTTTGCCAAATTCTTCACTGAAAAAATCCAAAAAATTAGACAAGCAATTGGTACATCAACAGCAGATCCAGGATATGTACTGTGTCCACCAAAAAACTGTTTAAACACCATGAAACAGTTTCAACCTATTAACAGCAAAGACCTGGAGGACATCTTAGGTCAACTGAACTCCTCCTCCTGCTGTTTAGATGTCCTGCCAACAAGTTTTTTCAAAAAGGTCTCAAAGACTTTAGAGTCAGACCTGTTACAGATCGTCAACTTTTCTTTAATGTCAGGTGTGTTTCCAGAATCACTAAAAACTGCTGTAATCAAACCTATACTGAAAAAGGACAATCTTGACAAGACACAAATGAACAACTACAGGCCGATCTCAAATCTCCCGTTTTTAAGTAAGATCATTGAAAAAGCAGTTTCTCAACAGCTCAGTTACTTCTTAAAACAGAATAACTGCTACGATGCCTTCCAGTCAGGTTTTAGACAGAACCACAGCACTGAAACCGCTCTGACCAAAGTATTTAATGACATATGTCTGAATACAGACAGTGGAAAAATGTCAGTCCTAGTTTTACTGGATCTCAGTGCAGCATTTGATACAGTTGACCACAACATATTACTCAAACGACTGGAGAACTGGACAGGTCTTTCAGGAACTGTACTAAACTGGTTCAAAACATACGTAGAAAACAGGAAATACTTTGTATCAATAGGTAACTTCACATCTGAGCAGACAAGTATCACATGTGGAGTTCCCCAAGGTTCCATCTTGGGACCCCTTCTGTTTAACATCTACATGCTCCCACTGGCACAGATTATAAAGAACAACAAAATAAACTACCACAGCTATGCAGATGACACACAAATATATATCACAATGTCACCAGGAGACCGAGGCCCTGTACAGGCTCTTGGTAAATGCATTGAGGAAATCAATGACTGGTTGTGCCACAATTTTCTCCAGCTAAACAAAAACAAAACTGAGGTAATAGTCTTTGGCGCCAAAGAAAAACGATTACAGGTCACCAGAGAACTTCAATCTATACATCTAAAAACCACAAACCAGGCGAGAAATTTGGGTGTAGTGATGGATGCAGACCTAAACTTAGAAAAACACATTAAGACAATAACAAAGTCAGCTTACTATCACCTCAAGAATATATCAAGGATAAAAGATCTGATGTCTCAACAGGACCTGGAAAAACTAGTCCATGCATTCATCTTTAGTAGGCTTGATTACTGTAACAGCATCTTTACAGGTCTACCTAAAAAATCAGTCAGACAACTACAGCTCATTCAGAACTCTGCTGCTCGAGTCCTCACTAAGACCAAAAAAGTGGACCACATCAGTCCAGCTCTGAGGTCCTTACACTGGCTGCCTGTCCGTCAGAGGATAGACTTTAAAGTTCTGATGCTGGCCTATAAAGCTCTGAATGGTTTAGGACCAAAATACATCAATGACCTCCTGACCCAGTATGAACCATCCAGATCCCTCAGGTCATCTGGATCCGGTCTTTTATCAGTTCCCAGAGTCAGAACCAGACACGGAGAAGCTGCATTCAGCTTTTATGCTCCTTATATCTGGAACAAACTCCCAGAAAGCCTCAGATCAGCTGAAACACTCAGTTTATTTAAATCCAGGTTGAAGACTCACCTGTTCTCAGCTGCATTTGAATAAAGCACCAAATCCACACTTTAAGCTTAAATTTCAAAACTTACATTTAACTACTGATTTTATCTACTGTTCTGATTTTATCTGTTTTGATTTTATATACTGTTGTTTGTTTGTTTGTTTGTTTGTTTGTTAATTAGTTAGTTAGTTTATTTGCTTGTTTTAATCAATTTTAAATCATGCTTTTTATTTGTTCTTGTTTCTAATGTCTCTGTAAAGCACTTTGAATCACCTTGTTGTTGAATTGTGCTATACAAATAAACTTGCCTTGCCTTGCCTTGCCTTTATTTTGTTTTTGGATCCCTGAACTAAACAAGCTGAAGGATTTACTGTTTCATGAGCTTGCAAATTTAATTTGTAGGTCACAATTTCTAAAAATAAAACATGTATCTTCTATTGTTGTGTTGACTATAAGTTGAAGTTTATACAGAAACACTGATGTATATGATTGGTAAATGACTAGCCAGTGCAGTGCCATGTAGAACTGGGCTCCTGTGGTAAGTGAAGCAGTAGTATGAAAGTCTCCATTCCCATGTTCAACAAATTTCTGAACTAACAACCTGTCCTACAGTCCATGCTAATACAAACAGAGGCGTTAGCAGGATTGCACTGTGCACACACCTCTGTAAATACATCAGCAATCAACAGTTACACAATGGCTGTTGGAAAATTTTACTATATTGCCCAAAGCTATTATTCTGGGATTCACTAAGCATTTGTCCCAAATTCCATGCCAATGCAGCTGAAGCACAAATATGCATGATAAGCAACATAATGCAGAATGCACTGTAAAGGGGATTGTTGAGTCTGCAAAGCTTTTCTTTTTCCACTAGGAAGCTACTAACCTTCTATTTCACACACCATCTAATGTCAGAAATGCACAAACCTGCTTTTGCAGCTAAGGGCTACAGTATAGTCCAGCAATCAATGACATGGTCTAACAGAGCACCGGCTGTTCCCTGCTAAGTAATCCATTTTTAAGGGTGAGTATTCTTTTTAAAGACTGCCTTACTGCTCTGACAGATGAGAGCGACCACAATCACCAAGAGAGAACCAGCCTTATAACTGACAGCCAATTGCCTGACCACCAAGCAGCAGCTTGGACCGAAAATGTTCGATATCTTGAAGATGCCGGTCGATGTTAGAACCTGTAAATTATACACAAGGTCCTCTGGGACACGACTTCAATATATCTCAAAAGGCTTACAGTCAAAACGTGGCCCTTTCCTCCGTGTTGTCTGTATTGGAGATGTCACCACGCATATAACATTTTTAAAATGTATGCATGGCTGCGATACTTTATAGCACTCAGCGATTCAAACTGACGGATTTAATTTCCACTGGAAAACTGCTTGGGTGAGCTTATAATGGCAGTTGAGAGTATTTGTGCTTAAAATGACAGAGAGGTAAAAATGCAATCAAAATCATTCCCTACCGTAAATGCAGTAACTTTTCCCAACGTCCTGCACACTTTCTTTGCTTGTGTTTGTCTTTGACTATTTTCAATTACTTGGTGAGCAACTATCCTCTTCCTGGATCTATCCACAACATTGTTATCTTTCTCCGCTCCTTCTAATATGTTTACTCATCCTGATGAATTCAATTACATCTTTTCATAGGAAATTACTGTGGGGGTGGCTCAGCCTGCCAGAGGTCAGCACTAACTGTGAATACTAAAACTACTCCCCCAAACACATTACACAGCCTATTAGCTGCTGCTTTCCACACAGCACTCTCCGACCCTACATAAGCCTTTCCACTGCCACAGATGAAATGCTTTCTAGATGGGATCTGGCGTGGAGAAGAGGGGAAGAGAGCTGGAGCTGTCCCCAGGCCTAATCGTTTCGGAGAGCCATCCCCACTGCAGCCGCAAAACACGCCAGTCCTGATTAGGGAGGTGTGTACACAGCCAGGCAGAGCGTAAAAAGGTGCAGAAAGGAGGCTTGGCCTGGTGGTTGCTATTGCTATTGCGCCCACCGATCCACCCCACCCCCCACCCCCACCCCCCAGTGTACAACTGGCGAAATCGATAAGGCACAAGGCCAAAGGCAAAACAGGTACAAAGTAAGCCTTCGATGTAGTGCCTTGACAAAGTGGTCGACATCTCTTCATTTAGAGTTTTGCTACAGGGGCACTATTATTCACTTGATATAAATTAGACATGGATCCCCCTTCCCCAAATTAGCTCCGTACGGTTTCCTGCAGGGTCCTGCCCAAATCATCTACTACTTTGCTGAGGGTACGTGTTGACAATTTCACTGTAAAAATGTTACCTGAAATCTCTTAAGAGGTGATTGTGTTAAGAAAAAAAAAACCTCTCACATAATTATCTAGATGCAGGAACCCATTTCAAGTCTATCCAAACTGTCAGGCTGATTAAACAAACAGACTGTGAAACGCTATCAGCAAAAAAGCCAGTCTTCTCTCTAAAATATAGACATATAGATAGATTGCATCTGATTGGGGCTGAAATGAAATCAGCTGCTGTTAGCTGTAATGCTGTATGCGTGAAAAATAGTGGGTTAGTAATGTACAATTAGTAGATAAATAACTAGATAGATAGATAGATAGATAGATAGATAGATAGATAGATAGATAGATAGATAGATAGATAGATAGATAGATAGATAGATAGATAGATAGATAGATAGATAGATAGATAGATAGATAGATAGATAGATAGATAGATAGATAGATAGAATGGAAACTGTAATATAATGTGTTTGGTATTAACTGAATTTATACCAATCCTGTGCATTTCATTTGACCAGATGCAATTAAATTAATCATTTTAATATATTCATTGTACTTATGTAACAAAATCACATGGAACATTTACATGTAACTAAATTTGGGCTAATTCTTTTGTGTAATGTAGATAGATAAATCAAATTGCATTGCATAAATAATAATTGGTAAATACTGTGCCTGTATTCTTTTAGCATGCTAGTGTGTAAATGCTAATTTCCTTGTACAGGACTAAAGAGCGGCTTTGCTCAGTGCTTAAACTGCACTGGTTCTGTTGCTAAATTGTTTAATGGCCAAGTGACAACTGGTGTATGTGAGTGCTGATGAATATTAAAGCAAAACACACACACACACACACACACACACGTGAGTGTGAATGTATGGCAGACAACATTTGTTTTCTTAGCTAACACATTAGTGCCACCGTATTGCTTTACACAGGTTAAGATTTAGAACAGATTAGTCCAATCCAATCTTTTTAGTATTAATAGAACCTGGCCTAAGGTGTGTTAACCACACAGTAACAAGAAGCTGGGCCGTTAAAAACACGTCCAGTCATTTACACAGTTTTCATCTAGATTTGAAGTGTTAGTCATGGTATATGAAAGGCCTCATTTATTAAACAATCTAACAATCAGTTTTGATCTTAAGGACAAATTAAACAGATGAACTTCTCTCTCATCCCTTTCATTGAAGTCAAGACTTCATGTAAGCGATTGTGTATCTGTCCTTCATTCTCATACAGACATCAGTCACGGTTTTGTGTTTCTACCCATTCACTACACCAAAGACAGACTCTCAAGCCGTGTGTTATGCTTTGTTTGTCACCCCACGACTTAATCCACTGAATAATATGTGTTACCTAGCGTTACCTCTGCCATTGCTGTAATCTCATCTTCCGTGAAGTTCGCTTTTCTGTTTTGGTTTATGGCTGTTTCACACTAAACCCTTATTCGTGCAGGTATTACATCAGGAAAAATCGCAAGACAGCTGTTGTCACTTTAAGTTGATTGAGATTTATCGATTCATAAACCTGCTTAACCAATGTTTTTTGGTTTGGTGTTTTTTTATGCTCAGCATCTTTCATGAATCAAACATGAGCACGCTACCAGGAATGATCTTAAGACAAGTATAAATCTGAGTGCATTTTTATAAATGAGTCTCCAGCTGTTGGAGAAGAAGCCCAGCAATACGGTGATGAAATCCCCAAAAAAAATAAAAATCCTTCCAAAAATAGCCATTTGCCTTTCACAAATAAAGCTCCACACTTTTTGAGGAAGAAAATATATGAGGCAATGAGTCAAATTAGGATGCATAGAACATTCTCACAGAGCGAGAAAGGCATTTGCACATGAAGAGTTGAAAATGAGTCGCATTCAGCCAAGCTGTGAGCTCCACCTAGGAGGCAGTGAAAGAGACTGAGACAGGCACAGAGAGGGACTGAGGCAGGCAAGCAGGCGCCAAGCCTTGAAGAGGGGCATTCTGGCATAATGACTCTCATTTACCATTGACAGGCCTTGGGAAAGTTAAACTAATTATGACAGCACACAGATGCTGAATAGCCCTTGATGAAGTTAATAACTGGCAATCCAACAAACAGGTGTTGAATGATTTCTGTTACCTCCCCTGGAATTATAGGATGTTCTGATTTTTTCCCGCTCGTAGCAGCAATCTACCCAAAGGCAGAATTATGCCTCCTTATAACCGTGATCTTGGCAAACTGTGTGAATATGTGAATGAGAACAACACATACAACAATGGAAGACAGAAAGCTTGTTCTGTAACCTGTACCATTAGTATGACAAACAGGAAGAATTGCCACCGAGTTGAATGTGCATACAAAAAAAAACTGCTTGAAATGAAAGGCGCTTCATTGTGCTGTAGTGGTAACAGGTGTCAGCACAAAAGCATAAGCACGGAAACGTGTTTCATCCTTCCTGTGAGTCCAACATTTTGGTATCTGGCGGTGGTTTTAATATGCATCTCATCCATTATTAAGACCAAATAAAGACATTTTCATTTATAACACACATCAGTTTTAGGGACTACAGCAGGGTAAATGTTAGTGGTGTTGCTTTACATTATCTAATCTCCCATAAAGTGAATAATATTATTATCAGCCTACAACTGTTTTACCAACAGGATTCGTGACACTTAATATTACGTTTTCAAACAACAAAGATTTACAGAATTCAACACACATTCTTAAAATCAACAGCGGTGTGTCAATGAGAGTTCTGTCTGCCAGGAGGAGATCGCCACTGATTTAATGAACTTCAGAATACATAAAACACATCTCCTGCAACTCCCAGATCACTACAGATCATTATTAACAGGCGGGGATAATGTGCATGCATAAAGATAATAGGCTCAGCTGAATGTCATTAAATTGTGTAACACTTTAAGTTTCACACCAGGGCCAACAGAAACTTTGCACACTAAATGACTGCACAATGAGCTATTTAACATCTGCTGGCATCTTATTAGGCATACTTGTTTGAATACTCCCGGAAAAAAATTCAGTTATTGCTTTGTTTTTGTTGGTAATGACTTTGTAACAAGTCGAAATATAATATGCTTTTTTAGTATATTTTGATTTAGCAGACCGGCTTTTTTTAATGTAGATAAAGGAGGTTGTCACATGTGGGCTTCTTTCTCTGGCTGCTTAGACTTTGTATGCAGTGCACTCCTCTAGCATTTCTTGCATGGCCTACAATGAGATTTGACCCAGCGCTAGAACGCGTTGTCGATCGGAGGGTAAATTTGATTTGTCACTGAATAAAAGTTCAAGCTGTTACCTTCTTGTTGTCTATCCAAGTCAGACCAGCAGACTTGTGTATTAAGGCAATCAAAATCCTGCAGAGAGTGTAAGTGAGCACTGCATAGGGCTTGTTACCCTTTGACAACAAATATGATGAAAAATGCTGCTTCTTGTATTGTTCTCACGGGACATATGCAGTAGTTTATAAAGTATGTTTAAATTGCAACCCATAAATGGCATTTTAATTATATTCAATATGATTCACAGATTTTTTTCTGCTTGTCTATTTATGAAGTGAGACTTTTTCGTAACACAGTGTCGGCTTGTCTGTGTTTAAGATGAAGAAAATGTAAGCATGGGTTTCTAAGTCTATATGTAAGTGTAAGGAAACCATGCAGAGTACACACAGAACTCCTGCAGATGTTTGAGGACAAACTAAAAGTAAGTGCCTAATTAACAGCATAAGATATACAGGGGCTGTACGGGAAGTCTTTCCTCGTTGTTTTTGCAGGTAATGGTGCTTTTATTAGCTGGGAGGTTCTGAATTTTAGCCTTCCTCCCTCTGTCTCTCTCTGCAAATCACCCCTTATTAATGTGACGAAATAAAGGGCTGAGTAATTCTTTTGCAAAGTAACATATGTAGGTGGATGATTTGAGTGCTGTTCGAAGGCCAGCACAAATATCTTTGGACTGATACTGTAATTATTATTAAGAGTTTTTTATACATCTTTACAATCTTTACGTCTACTGACTGAAACATTAGAGTCAAGCAAAAATCATAAATTAAATGAAAGTGTTTCATTAATAAATACCTGAGACTGATTTTTCTCTTGGAAAAAAAAAAAGAAATCCAGTTCAGGTGAGAAAATAATGGCACGGTTCCAAAAAACTTGACAACAAAATGAATGGTTGTTTTTGTGTTCCCCCTGCAAGGTAAATTAATCAAGTTCACAATAACAAGTCATAGCACAAATGAGAGATTGGGACCTCTTCAAAACTACAAGTTAATCATTCCTGTAACTGAGTACGCATTCAAAACTCCTGATAATGGCAACTTTCAAGAATTAAAAATTGATATGCCCCACCTTGGAGAGTTTACTACAGTGTGAACATTTGCTGGGTAAGCAACAGCAGCTAATGGAAGCTGTTAAATTTTATTTTGCTCTAAAAATAATGCACCCTGCATTTCTCACTCTCCCTAGAGTTTCGAGCAGCGGGCGAATAGAGCAGGTGTGTGCCTGGGATCTGTGCGATCGTGAATCCGAAAACAGTCAAAAATTCACACATCTTTCAAAGCGGCATTGTTCTGTGCGCCACCACTGAGTGTGTATTTATTCACATGCTAATCAAGATTTAAACGCTCTAAATGTATTTCAGGTGTATCGAAAAGATCCGGATTTGAACTCTTATTATATAAAAATCAAAAAAGGTCTGTGCTGTCCCGTACAGCACACCTTTCTCCCACTAGATATTCAATCAGTTGATGTTTTGTTGATGGTGTAAAATATTGCTTCAGGCACTGGTGTGGAATTGCAGCTCAGTTTTCAAAGGGCTGAGATGTAATGACTGAACCAGCCCAGGCAGTATGAATTCACTCTCGCAGTTATTGCATTGTTTAGTAATCACTATTTGCTCGTGAATGTGTTCATTTTCAGCACCAAACAGGCACCTTTCATAAAAGGCTTCGTCACAAGAGGATGGACAGGGGCATTTGATTTGCCGGCATCTGTTTGAACTTTAGATGTTGCTCGCATTAGATAAAAATGGCAAAATAACATCCAGAAATCCTACTTTTATAATAAACTCATATGCATTTGTTTTCGTCTTGTGTTTTTTGTGAGTTGCAAACTTAACATTCACTATTTCTGTGGTGGCTCTTGTCCATATCCAGTTACTTGAACAATAATAGATATACATCATTTCCACAAAAGAGGGGTGTGTGAGAGAGAGAGAGGGGGGGGGGGGGGGGGGGGGGGGTGACAGTAAAGCTGTGCAGACAAGCAGAAACACAGATAGTGTCCAGCAGAAAGCATAGATGATGAGAGGGCAGGCCCACACTAGAGAAATAATTAGGACAAGGCCACTGTGCATGAATCCGTTGCAGCTTCCCACAAGCACTCATCTGTGTCAAACAGCTTGGTCAATAATCTTCAGCAATTCCCAAGGATTAGAGTCTTATTACCGAGCACCGTCTGTCACACAGACCTCAGCGCCCAAACAAGTCGCTTCCTGACTGCTTACTCCCACCGAATAAACATCCCGCTGGAAAATTGATCAATTGGTTCAGGTTCATATTTATTGGTGTTTAGTTTCTGATTGTCTTATTTAGTTTTCCTCTTGCCTGGTGGTGGTAGTGGTGGTTGGTTGAGCTGGGGAGAGAGGCTGTTTCCATGCTATTTATGTGGCCACGTGGATGTGTGTGTCTCTCTTTAGAACAAATTAAAGCCATTTTGTGTAAGTTGTGCTGGACAGCCTATTGTTATGTAACTGACTGTTAAACGCATTTCTCCAGTGATGCGCCATAACTTCTAATTCACCACGCTTTGTTTGCAACTGTTGGGTTTCATTAATTTGCCTCTCGCTTTAAATTCAGATTCCATTTCCTTCTTTCGGTAGTTTACAGTGTATAATAGAGAAAACAAACAGGACTATCCTCTTGCAACTTTTAGCCCCAGCAGTGCTGTAGTACAGTACGTCATAAACTTAACAATGATAACGAGTCACTGGAAACATTAACACTTGTATCACACTTGTAGATCTGAGAATCGTGAGCCCGGTGTCATTAAACTCTGCCTTCGCTTTTTAGCCGACAGAGGAAAGGAGGGGTGAAAAAAACTAAAATTCCAGAAAAGTACAAAAGCACCAAGACGCAAGTTCTTACCTTGCCCGTGGATTTCGGCCACGGCGGCGGCGAGAAGCAAAACCGTGCAGAGGGTCTGAAATTGGCAGCCTTGTTTCACGCACATGTCTACTAAAGTCGAGGTCGCTCTTCGCGTATCTACGGAGCACGTCCTTGTGTTAAGAAGAAGAATACTTCCAGGGGAGGAAAAACAAAAAAAGAATAAAAACAAGCAAGGCGAGGACTTTAAACAAAGGCTCGCGGGATGCTCTCGCACTTCCTCAATAATTCGCCGACTGAAGACCGTCGAGAATAATCAAGTGAAATGCGGAGGTCCCTCTTTAATTTGGACGCTCAGTAAGCGGATTGCTGGCTGTGTGAGCTATCGGCACATGGAGAGGAAGGGGGGGGGAGAGAAAAAGGAAGCCGAGGATTCAGCACCGCGGACAGCTCCTAGCGTCTGCTGATGGAACAGCCTCAAAGTTAGCTGGAGGAAGAGGAATAACTGAGCTCTGTGCGTTCTTTCGGTCTTTGGAGCTTCTTGTGATGATGTTTTTCTTTTTAACAGCCTTCCTTTTAATCATCACAATAGCCACGTTCAGGTTCAACAAGAATATATAAAGATGGCATTTTTAGGATAGCCTATACCAGACATAATACTTGACTTATTCTCAGACTTCTGCTGTTGTTTTTGTTGTTTTTTTCCTTCTATAAATTCACTAACTTGTGTATAAAAAGCAGATAACGTGCACGTCTAAACTCATATTTTAAAGCTATTTGCAACTCATTCTATTTGGTTTTGGACACCCAGAACCTCTGTAAATGTCCTGCCTCCAAAGACACTGTGGTGAGTCAAGAATGAAGATAGAGTGCAGATTACTGCAGGCTTTAAGGGCGAGTGAGAGGTACATGTACACTATCTTTAAAAAAAAAAAAAAGAAGAAGCTTTCTGTGTGAATCTTGAGCTTCAATTCGCTGGTCAGTTTACACTTGTATTCCACCCTGCACTTGCTGAAATACATTGCTTTTCTTTTTCTTACCCTAATTTCAGCATACGCTTCCCTGGCTAGTTTTTGTGCCCACAGGAGTCAAGACTGGAGCTGAGTGGATTTTTTTTTCCAGTCCAATTCCCTGTAAGGCTTAGACCCTGCTGTGCATGACAAGCCCTGAGGTGAGACGTTCCTCAGGTGCTGGAAATAACTATGCCATGCTCTGAGTCCCTTAGGTCACTTTTTTCCCCCCTCTCTTATCCAGCTATAGTTTATGTCTCGGGGCTGTAAGTATTTGCCAATGATGTCAGCCTACCTACTTCTGGCAAGAGACTTTAACTTTTTAATGGATAAAGTGGGGTGCTAAATTGGTTATCAGGGTTACTTAACTTGTCATTGTGTTGGGAAAAACCCAGAGCAAGAATGTAATGAACAATTCTTTGGGAAAACTTAACTTTAGTCTGTGTGCAGGTAAGAAGATGCTAAACTGGAGCAAGATGCCAAAGTCATAGGAGCATTAAGAGCTGCTTTTATGTGACTTCTGACCTCTGATTCTGAACATGGGACAAGACCACATGACTTTGAATGAGTGCAGAGTAAGGCCAGCCATCACAGATTCTTATTTAGCAAAGTAATTACCATAAACTATGGTTTCATTCATCAGTAATCTAATTTACAGTCCAAGTGTGACAAAGAGGATTATTCTAAAATGACTAGTTAGATAAGCTTGTTGAAATATGCTTTCTTCTTATGACAGCTAACCTTTCAAAAAGCATTTGTAGATAGTATCTACTATGCTTATCATTACACCCCCTTTAGTTATCTAGGCCATTTTATTATTATAATTTACGCCTGCTATATCAAAGGGCTTAATTTAGCCAGTAAAATAATTGCTGTGTGCCCACATTCTGTTCATCCAGTCAGTAACTTCTGACTTGACGAACAGAACGTGGGCATGTGAGTCATGCATGAACAGGAATGGCTAAAATTCACGAATGGTTCAGAAGTCTACGCAGTCAAAATAAACAACATGCACATGCTCGTCCTCAGGACGGTTTTCTGCGTAGTTCTATTGTCACCTCAACGGAGGAAGGCACGGGAGGGTGACATGCATTCACGGCTGTCTGCTGTGCAAGAACGCAGTAAAACGGCATCAAAATAAATGCAGTTTTAAGGCATGAATAGAGATGGGGTTGAGGGTGGGATCATAAAGGTACTGGGGGAGAACCAAGGTCAGTTTTATTGGAGATGCTAAAATAATATAAATAATGGGCAGTTGTTTGTTTGTTTGTTTTTAAAAACAAGACCATTTCTTCTAAAAATAAATTTTGTTTTCTTTTTTCTTTTTTTTGCAGTGGAGGCAATAAAAGGTACAGCAGTCCTTTGAGCTGTACACATGCAGCATCTTAAATTAACCAGAGTGTGTTATCATTAGTCGTCTCACTTTTCTGTCACACCGCTCTGACTCGACTGCTGGGAATAAACAGACAATTTATTTCACAAATGTCATGCATGTCATCGTCATTACACGCCGGCTCATTTTGGACTGTCCTTTTCTTCTTTTTTTCCCCGTCTTTGGTCGGCTTTTCTTCCAGGTTTTATATGACTTTGCCTCCGTTTGCCTCTCACTTCCTCCTCTATTTAAGCACCGACATCTCTCTCATTTTCTTCTAAATTTATCTCTGCTTCCCCTCTATATCCCCCAAGCATGGGACACTGTCCTTGCATCTCTCCCGTCCTCCCGCTGGCCTGCTGCAGAATAGGCTCTAATAGTGCAACTTTCCCTTTAGTGAAGCTCAATGGAGCCATAAAGCAGCCCTGAGGTCTAGTTGGCAGCCAGATGGTCGCAGCCGAGCTTTCATTCTGCTAATGGGTAGGGGGGCAGAGCAGTTAATGAAAATCAGACCCTTGAAATGAAATGACCAATGTCCCAAGGTAATGAGGCACAAATCGTCAGCGAGCTTTTACAAGCACTAAGGTAATCTTAGATGGCAGGATTATGTAAAAACATCTTATGATGACTGTTCATTAGATGGCTAAAGACTGACTGATTATTATACCTCATGTTCAGCTGACAAACACACTCCTATTGACTCAGAGCACTGGCTGTGATATTTAGATTGACTGGCTTGGCTAAGTGCTTCATCCAAGCAAGGCTGTGTGCCAAATGCTATCAATGAGTATCTACCCACGCAGCATTACAACCTACAAATTACAGCCCATGTTACAGTCATAGGCAGCAACAACATCACAGTAACAGGACTCACAAATGCATGCGGGGCTAATCTCAATGCATTACATTCACAGTTCAGCATTCTGACCCCTTTCAGCCAACAATTGCAATTATAGTGCTGTCCTGAAATCTGCTCACTGTTATTTACTGCTATTTGTATTGAATCGGGCAATGCCAATCAGATGTCAGCTGCTGGAAATGGGAGAGATTTCGGCTCTGTAACTGAGGGATAATGTCAGACTTTGAATGGAAAATAATATTTATACCTGAATCAGCACAGTTAGCAGCACATTGCTGACGCAAGTCGGGCCTTGGATGATTGTGTTTGTTGTTCGACCGCGTTTCTCCGAAGTCGTTATGGGTTTGAGCATTTCTAGGAGTTTCAGAGGAAAAAAATATGTAGCATTACAACAGAAGAACCGTTAATTATTTAGCCACAGAAACATTCAAAGAGGTTTGAACAGCCCGTAGTGTTGTGCGTTTTGTCTGCTCAAGATTTTCAGGGACAAGTATTGATTTTCTCTATGAGCATTTTTTTTATTTTAATGATTGCTGAAACATGTATTTTGGATTTTTTTGGTGAGGAGGGGGAAGTCGATACAGTTCAATCACAGCAGAATATTTTATTTATTTATTTATTTTTAAGGGTTTTTTTTACGGGGGATTTTGCACTAACTTTTGGAATAAACAAGACAAAGTAGAAATTAATTAAATCCCCTAATTTTACTTAGAATGCTGCTGCTGACAAATATAAATGTGCTGCATATTCTTTATATAATAGCTCGATGTTACGTCTAAACTGCTGTCTGTAAATACAATTTAATGACAGTTTAATGACACACCCTTTCGTGACAATCTGTGAAAATTTCACCTCACTGTGTAAACAAACAGCAGCAGCAGAGCAGCATAAACAGGCTGAGAGTTTGAAGCATATAATCCATATCCCCGATGCTGAGAGGCAAACTAATACGAAACAGAATCGACTCATTCTGTTCCCGTCTTACCTCCAATGGACCTCTGACCTCTTTCTGGATTAAACCATTTTTCTTCCTAGCTTCTACATACAGTATTTAATAGACTATTTTTTTCTAGGAATGATGATGCTGTCCAGTGAGGAAAGTAGCCAATTTCATTATGTTGTGATGTGAAATGCTACGTCTAGTTTATTAGAGAATTGTCGATAATTGCTATGTTGAGTTGGCACAAATTGCTACCATACTCAGTTCTGACACCCATTCATCAAGACCAAGAGCGTATTTGCATGTTAAATAACACCCACTTAAGAAAGAAAAAAAAAGAAGACATAAACAATTCAGTTTTGTGTTTAATTTATTGCTTAACTTGCACTCAGTTTACATCCTGGTCTACCTGAAACAGTGATCAGTTTCCCCACAAATATCGGGTTTCTTCTTAACAAGCTCATGCATGTATATGGCGTAAATTACTTCACTGCAGTTTGGAGTATTCTGCAGCTTATGACCCCCACATCCCCATTCCCTTTTTGTTGTGCACTTCCTCCTTGAATAGCTCAGATAATTGCACACTCCACTATGTACTGGCTCTTTCTGAGAAAGTCAGCTGTGCAAGAAAAATATCTTTTTGTACATATTTATTTTATTTATTTATTTAATTTTTTACATTTTTTTATAGGAGCAAGGGGGAAGGGAGTTATATCAAGGTGCATCTGACCCTTGACAAGAAAGTCTGAAATTCAAAAATCTTCTTGTGCATTTGTAACTTGTAACTTTTTATAGGTGGACACATTTCTCTTAGCTGTTTATTTTCTTGTTTCCTCACCAAAGTCCACGGAACCAGCGTGAACCGTCGCTGTGCATACTCTGCTCGGACTGAGTCCCGACAGTGGAAATAGATTGGATGTGACCCCCAAAGACGGAGCGACATCTGTTAACCCCTCGATCATTGCTTCTGCCTGACGACTGGGCCGGAGCAGCGTCTGCCCAGTCATGCAGGGCCCTGTCAATAGATTCAGCAGACTATGGTAATGAGCCTGAAAGGATTCCCAAGCTCAGCGCTGTCACTTTGATGACTCCAAAATTAACCATGCACTAGAAATTCTCCTCACCTGCTGTAATAACATTCAAGATAGAAGGAATGTGTCTCATGCAATACAGGTACAAGAAAATTAATGTAACCCCTCTTGTCAAATGTAATTAGAACCATAGTGGCACAGATATGGTGCAGTGAGTGATTTGAAAAGGGTCCAGAAAGGAACTATTTTACCCCGATAACGATATTCTGTTTGCATTTGCCGACTCACGCGTTAAGGTGTAGTTTTTCCTTACGTGCTGGGCTTGAAGACCACTAAGTACCCAATTGTTCATCTGGAGGGAAGCACACAAGGATGCTAAGGCAGGAGCACACACATGAGGACTCATTCAACGCTAGAAAATTACCGTTCCGACTCTCTCACGCACAACCCTTTTATGAAGAGTGTGACATGTTGTTCAATACCGTTTACACTCACATCTCTCTTGACCATTCCTCCTCTTCCTCTTGCCGTACACCCCTCCCTCTCCTTGACCTTCTCTTTTCATTAGTCAGAGTGTGTCTCATGCCTCTGAGCATGCTGATAGTGCACTGCTCCAAGGCTGCATTTATCAAGATGATAAAGCACTCTCAGACAACAGCCAAGTATCTCAAGGCTAGTGGCCACGGTATCTGACAAGTGACAACAAGTCACACAAACAACTCCACCTCCATCCTTCCGGTACACCCCCACCCGCTACCCCCACCCTGCTAGTATCCGCCATATACCATGCCTAGTTGGTCACAGGTTCTCGCCATATGTCACATGAGCCCCTAATGAGAAGTTAAGTGCAGATGAAGGCGGGTGACTGCACATGACGACAGATATACTTTACTTCTCCTCCACACAGAAACTGCTAACAGCACACACACACACGGGTTCAACAACATCCTGTTAAATCATACAGGCTCCAAGCTACAGAAATGCAAGTCGTGCCACTTTAGCTGCAGCTTTCATCTTTGCCCACTGTTCACCTCACTTTCTTCAATTCAGTGGCTTTTTTTCACTCTCAGCCATAAAGTTTCTGTCTGCCTCCAGAGAGCTTCAGCCAGCAATCTCCATTCAGACCTCAGACTCAAACTGACAACTTGAGATGGCGGTGAACTTGTGTTGTACTCTTCAAAAGATATTAGCAATTGCTTTAATGGGAGGCAGTGGGTGAATCTGACTTTTATTTTCCCACCACTTCTTTTCTAGTCACCATTAAACTGCTTTTGAACGTCATTATTATATTCAAACACGCATTCGGCTACAACGGTTACAATTAAAAAGTATATTGTTCATGGGAAGTCATTTCTATGAAAAGGCTCAAAAAAGCAATTTTAACTTTATGGACAGTTTGATTTCTTTTGTTATTTCCAACTAAAATATGCTTCCGTTGCTCCTTTTCTCCCTCTTGAATTTGCCTGCGCACAGACATTTATCTGTGAAGTGCCAGCCTAACTGAACCGTCAGATACGTAAAATACATTTTTCTACTCTGAGCTGTTCTCAGCTTATCAACATTGTTGTACATTACACTGAAATACACACACACACACACACACACACACACACACACATATACATATATATATATACACATGTAAAGCATGTATTTAAAAAGTTAAAATATGGAAACCAGAATACAATTAAAGCTGCTACCAAGCATTGTCTTTAAAATATGTGTTCAAAAGGGGGGAAATAACATAAATGTAATAGTTGTATTAAATTTACATAGCTGTAGCATAATTTCTAAAACATAAAAAAGGACCACAACCAGTTGGCATGCTATAATAATACCCATCTTCAGCAATTGCTGTGAAAGGCAACTACTTGAGATTGTACTGCTTGATGGAAATGGCAAGAGTTTTGAGAACTTAAGTCTCCTTGTAAAAGCACATACTGCACATGATAACAGGTAGACAGAGGTAATAGGGTACCTTGAAGTGTTTCATAAATAACAAATGTCAAATAGAATGGATGGTCATTCTGTTATTATTTTTTTATCTTCTCCAGGAGCTGCTAGTTTAACAAACCATTTCCAAAAGTACTGCTGTTTGGATGATGGCTGTAGAGAGATTACTTTATATTTTATTTTTGATTATTTTTAAAGCATGATTGTAAATTGTGACACGGGGAACCATCATACAGTGTAGAGTGGTACTTGACATTTATGAAAGATAAAGATATTGCTTTTGCTTCAGCCAAGGACTGTTCAAGCTATCAAAGGTCATTGAACTGTAGAGATTGTCCACATTTGTGTACACACACACACACACACACACACACATACACACACACACACAGTGTGTGTGCCATATGGCCTTGACAGCATCTCCCCTATACTCTTTCTAACCTTGCTTTTTATTTGCTTGATTTTCTTGCAAGGTTGTTTCTGTATTCAAGCTCACGTCTCATTATAGATCCTTAACCCTCACTTTTGTCATTCCCTCTTCATGCGCAATGTCCACAAATACTTTAAAGCCTGTATACGACAGCCATATCTCATGGTTGGTGACCATTGCAACGTGTCCTTTATATTTTCTCTTTTATTGTTTGCAACTCTGTGTTCTCCACAATCTGGACTTCTCTTGAAATTCTGTGACATGTCAGGAGAAACATATCTCATTCCTTGTGGTGGAGTTGTGTACTTGGTATTGCCAGCTGCATTCATTTGTTTCATGCTTCACTATTTCCTTTAATGTTCCATGACTGTGTGAGTACTTGGATTCTTAATGGTCGCCTTGTGTTAGCCTAAATGTAACAGTCAACACAAGCATGATCTTAACCCGTGTGTGTGTGTGTGTGTGTGTGTGTGTGTGTGTGTGTGTGTGTGTGTGTGTGTGTGTGTGTGTGTGTGTGTGTGTGTGTGTGTGTGTGTGTGTGTGACTCCTGTGGGCACCTCTTCTTATTCAAAACATAAAATAATATTTAGTCAGCTCAGATGGTGCTGTTGGGCTCTTACTTGGACAGTATTCGTGACATGCTAATATCACCCACACCACTAAATGAGGATTGTTAGAGAAAGCCTTTCTTTCAATAGCAGCTAACATATTCAGAAGCTGGCAAATAAAAAAATAAAAAAAAAATAAAGAGATTTCCACTGAACAGCTTCCTATTTCACAGTGTAAGTGACCCCATAGGCCCAGAAAATGATTAATATTAACATAACAGCTAAAATGTCATAGTTCCTGTCAACACAGGAAATGACATTTCATATCCAGTGGTGAACAGTGAGTTGTATCTCAGTTTTTTGTTTGTGTTATTGTTTTTTCTTCATTCACCTTAAGCATATTTTTTCATAACTTGTTATGATAAACTATACTGCATGAAATAGCAATGTCACTGATTGATCTTAAAGGTGACGTAGCGTATATAATATCGGCATTACAACCTGGAGACATGACATTTGCAGCATTTGAGTTATTTTGTGTTTTGGCTTGTTGATTTTCTCAGAATGTTATGTGCATAATTCTCTGCATAAATGACATTACAGAGATCATGTGTAAGTGACTGTTGTCTGCAAATGGCATTTTACCTGTGTAGTGTTAGGAGACATATTGGTTAAAGTTTGAATTTCTCCCTCAGCCGCTGATATCTACGTCCCCTTGAGCCAACCACATTATGCCCAATTTCTCTAGAAGAACTGCAGAAAGAAAGAAGGTTAAAAAAAAGTTATTTTACTTTATGTTATGCTTGCGTCTAACTGATGCTGCCTGGCTGAGGCCGTCAGGTTGACTTTGACCCCGCTGAGTGGCCTCAGGTGTGGAGCAATGATGAGTATTATCTGGCGAGAAAAAGCTGCTTATATGAACAACTGCTCTATTCTTGCCTGGCCTCACTTATGCAGGTATAGCAGGAAATATGTAGCCCTGACCTTAAGGGGCTTTGGCCAGATTTATTCATTAGGAGTCTATCTATGTTTGCCTTCACCTGTTCTCAAAGAGGCCGAGACATTTCTTTGGTTGTTTTTCTTTTCTGATCTTTACTCTTGCTTCCCACTGTTTCCACTGCCAGCATCTGTTAATATAGGCTTCTTGGGCACATTAAAACCGATGTAGGCCCCAGCACTTGCAGTTAAGTATATAATATATCGTATGTGTCATAGCTGCAGAAAAAATAGATATTCATTAATTTTAGAGGTTTTAAGGAGCCAGCAACTTAAAAACTTGCCTGGACACCTGCTTTTTTGTTTTGCTGAGATATATTAGAAACATAATTCAGTTTGCTAGAAGCTTGAAACAAATGACTGCTATTCAAGATCGAATTGATCCAAAATCAAACAATTAAAATATTAACAGAACCAAAATAATAATTATTAAAATAACTAACTAGATATATATAGAGATATATATATCTAGATATATATATCTATATATATCTATATAGACCTATATATATCTAGAGATAGATAGATAGATAGATAGATAGATAGATAGATAGATAGATAGATAGATAGATAGATAGATAGATAGATAGATAGATAGATAGATAGATAGATAGATAGATAGATAGAGAGGTATAGATATATATAGATCGATATGAAATCATATATAATTATCATTATTATTATTAATAATAATAAGAAAAAAACAATAATGAAAAATGCTAACCCTTATGCACATAATTTATAATCCTGCCTCGAAACATGGACTTGACTACTAAAAACAAAGGATATCTATATCTACAGAAATGGAGGATTTTTCAGGAGGCTTGAAGTAAATAATGCACAAAAAAACAGTGTCAAAAAGTAATGATATTTGTTTGAATCGTGATTTTGATTTGCAACAAGCTAAATATTTTTGCATGCTGTCAGTTCAACAAGGCGGGATCACCTGAAACAATAGAACGAATTGAGATAGAGAGATTAATGCATTTGGCGATTACACTCCGATGACCCATAGACTCAAAGAAGATGGGCGAGAAGATGATTGGACTAGAGTAATGATGTCAATATTGAGACTGACAACATGGGAAAGCAGTAGACATGTAAACAGAAAAGCAACCGAACAGCCAGGAAAGCAGGTAGATGAGTGATTACAGATCTTCCTTATTGAACTTACTCATAAGCTTCATTTATGTTCTACTGGTGTCACAGATATTGTCACAGAAATAAACTTCTATTACACTAAACTGCATGATGCAAATAACAAACAAAACACATGATTACAACTGGGATATGTTCTATATATGTTAAGACTGTCATATTAGTAATATGTTCAATGACAATGACTATAAAAATTAATACAAATTATGAATAATGTTAACTATTTCTTATATTAAGTTGACTCTATCATTAACTTATTTAAAAATGAATTATTAGATAAAAATCTATATATAGCGTTCTGTATTATATCTGATAAGATATAATTACATTGTGGAGAGCCCACATTTACTTTGATTTTTAATTTAATTCTCTTTACGTAGCAACAAATCACTACAACAGTTGTCTCATTGAGCTTTATATTGCAAGGTATAGATCCTACAATTTTAAAGAGAAATCCCCACCAATCAGATAGCTGCAAATCTTGCTCAAAGCAACATTTTGCTGTCTTTTTAGGAAGAAACCTGTGGCGGTCTCATGGAGGGCCAGCCATCTGCCACAACTGGTTGGAGGTGAGGGTAAAGAGAAAAGAAAAAAGGAGAGCACAGGGAGACAAAGACAAAACATACAGTATGGGAGAGAGAATACAAATGTTAATGACATGCAGTAGTGGCATATAAACACACTGGGAGTGAAAAGAGTGAGAGAAGAAGAAACGCTCAGTGCATCACGAAGTTCCCCAGCAGCCACAGCCTGTAGCAGCATGACTAAGGGATGGTTCAGGGTCACCTAATTCAGCCCCAACTATAAAATTTATCAGAAAGAAAAGTTTCTGCCTAAGCTTCAAAGTAAAGAGGGTGTCTTTCTGTCTGCCTGGTTCCACAGGCGAGGGGTCTTGAGCTGAGGGCTCTGCCTCCCATTCTACTTTTAGTAACTCTAGCAACCACGAGTAAGCCTGAGGGAAAAGAAAGATAGTATTATGCCAAAAAGTCTTTAAGATATGATGGGGCATGATTATTTAAGACTTTGTATGAGAGGTGGAGGATTTCCAATTCAATTCAATTGTAGATTTAACAGGGAGCCAATGAAGAGAAGCCAATGTGGCAGAAATACGATCTCTCTCTCATCCCTGTTTGTACTCTCACTGTGGCATTTTAGATCAACTGAGGGCTTTTCAGGGAGCTTTTAGAACAGCCTGATAATAAGAATTACAGTACTCTAGCCTCCAAATAATAAATGCATGAACTCCTTTTTTTCAGCATCGCCGTGACAGGACTTTTCTAATTTTAGCAATACTGATCACATGAATGAAAGCACTGCTACATGTTTGTTTAATGTGTGCAGTGTACGTGTGTGTGTGTGTGTGTGTGTGTGTGTGTGTGTGTGTGTGTGTGTGTGTGTGTGTGTGTGTGTGTGTGTGTGTGTGTGTGAGAGAGAGAGAGAGAGAGAGAGAGAGAGAGAGAGAGAGAGAGAGAGAGAGATCCTGCACAAAAATGACTCCAAGATTTCTAACAGTGTTTCTGGAGGCCAAGGTGATGTCATCCAGAGTAAGTATCTGGTAAGGCAGCATTTTTATAAGATTTTTTTTAGGGTCAAATAAAATAACCTTAGTTTTATTAAAATTTAGAAGTATTCTGAATTTAGAGTACTATGTCATATGTTTATCAATAATTGCTGAATGTTATTGTTTTCTTCCCATACATTATCGTTTCTGCTCAGTGATTCCTGGTGCATCAGTTACCACCATTTAGTCAAAGTTGTTGGTGTCTCAGAGATACAAGGTTTCCACCTATGTGGTGGGAATTGAGAGACAAGTCACTCATGTAACTTGTGTTGTTTTAACCCAAACTACACTCTGACTGATTTGCATTGGTGCCTGAACCTACCAGCAAACAGCAAGTGAAAGTTTAGCTAAGCAGAGAGGGAAGCAATTATGACTAATTATCTTTTGTTAACAAAAGTGTTCACAGTGGTCACCTTTCGTTCCTGATCAGGGAGGTCTCTTCCAAAAAGACAGTGCTGCCATCCATGGTGCTCAAAGCTGCACTGATGAAGATGAAAATGACGAAAATGCAATTCATATGTTCTGCAAACACGTATCAGGAGTTTCAAAGACTGCCGCTAACCCTGTCAGAAATTCAACTAGAAAAAAAAAATCAATAAAGAGTGGGACAGTGGCATTTTGAGCTCAAGGCTTAACACTGGGTGGCTATGCATGGTGCAGCCAGAAGCTGAGAGGTGAGTGGGATGCAGCAAAAGGCAGGTGGAATAAAGTGACCTAGGTTGAGAGCAGAAGGGGGGGTGATAATAATCCATGTGAGTGACTCAGAGTGATGGGCTTACCTGGCTATGAATATTTCAGACAGCACCGAGGTGTGTTATTACGGCTCAGTGGGAGCACTCACAACATGGGGCAAGACATGTGCTGTCACAAGATAGGACCAGGCAGACAGGTGCACACAAACAATGTAATTTTTTCCCCCAGTATTCAGAAAGAACACAAAATTGCTCATCTATGTTGAATAGCTGAGTGGCAAAAAATGTTTTCATCAACAAGCTAACAACAGAATCTTCCACAGACATGCTCCTTCAAATCAATATACCAACCAATCAATAAACAGGGAAAGATTTACACCAATCGGAAGCCTAGCTCCGCAAGTGGAGAGAGTAATAAACCCACGTGCAGCATTTACTCGAGTTGGAACAGTCCCACTTGCCAAGAAGATGATTAAATAAATATTCTGTTTACATGAACTGGCTGCCCAGGGGTCTGTAAACTAGTCTAGCAAAGCAGCCTTACTCAGCTAGCTAACAATTCAGAGCCTCTGGCCATAGTTGCTCCATTATTTCACCAGCCTCTGCCTCTCAAGCCACCATCTCTTTTACAAAACAGTGTCTAGAGATGAAACTCTCAGAGCACTGTGATGGAGAGGCATGTGCTGGTGTGGAGACACTAGATATATCCATGATGGTGGGAGTATCATTTTATATGGACTAGGGTCCACATCAAATGCCTACAGCAAATACTGCACAGCACACGCACAGATGGAGCTTATAGGAAAAGAGACAGTAGCAGTACTACAGTTTTATCTTTTTAAATAGTGAACATATTTTTGCCCTGATTTTCCAAGTATGTGTACTATATCCACGAACAAAAGCATCAAAGCTGTTACTATATTAGCATCCTAAGCATCAACTGTAAAATCATGAATACCTTTTTCATAGTTCATGTCTTGTGTACTTGGGAATTATTTCTTTCAAGTCATTACACATATATTTATTAGCAACAGCTCCTGATAGCGACTTCTAGCATGCTTCCAGCATGGACACATGAGACAATAGCAAAGCCCCAAGCAGAGCACAGCTAGTCTGATGCATTATACATTACCCTTAGTCGTTCATCAGAGAAGGGTGGGGGTGCATTGACCTGTGTGCAAACTTGAGAGCAGCATTAATATGAGCGATGTTTAAGAATTCCATATCCAAAAATAAACGCTGCTGAAATTGTAATTAAGATGTGCCCCAGGGTTTTGTAGTTGCATTAGCTTGTTTATATTAGCTTATATTAGTTTCACATGCTCCTTGTTAGCCCGCTTGTCTTTGTCAGTTTCTGCCAGTATCCTGAATACTTCCTTGACCTGTCTCCCTTGTGCCTCCTCTAATTTCTCGTAGTTGCATTAGAATTTCTATTCTCTAGCTCTTCCTTTGCATCCTGCCCACTTGCCTCCATTGTGGCTACATTTGAACTACACTTTAAAAAACAAAAAGCAGAAAGAACCATAAAATTGACCTAGCTGACAGCAGACGTCTTCTGGAGGAGCATAAAGAGGTGTGCTTCAGTCTTGAGAGATTACTCTTGGATATCCAAGGCTCTGTGGATATTATCTGTATAATTTCTGACAGCGAAAACAGTTTGTTTGGGCCCAAGCCCAGACATTCCATTCATGGCTGAGAACTTCATAGCGATTGCTTTCCCCAGGAGAAGCTGGCAGCCTTTCCTGGATTCACCGCCTCTCAACTTAGGACAAGGAACTCCACACCCCTGTCACAGTTGGAACATGAATGACTTTTCCTTTTTCTGCAGCTCTCCTGCAAAACCAAGTAGGCTGATATTCGTCCCGCACCAGAATCTGAGTCAGCTGAAAAATTCCCTGTTATTAAAACGCAGTAAGCTTCTCCTGTTTCTCAGACTGTTCGTGAGCCAGCAGACCTTTCTCCCTTTTTCTAAGTATAAATTTAAGATAGAGACAAAGACTGTCAGTAAATTGTCAGTGTCTTCTCTAATCCCAGAGAAGGCACTGAGAAGAATTATCCCCATAATTCTCCCTGGTTCTATCCCGGCATGTGCCAGTGTCTGCTCTGTTTCTGGGTCTGAGTCGACTAATGGCTCCCCTGAATTGGATAGTGCACATATCAGTCGATGTGTCTTCAACCTCCGGTTTAGCAGTTCTTTTCTGAATTGGTCTTTTGCTCATTGGGTTGATTTTTCAGTTGACCACCAGCCTGTGGACAACCTTCTTTACTAGCCTCCTCCCATAGCCTAAGTTAGTCATTTCTGTGAGATCTCCTGCACAATAAGAGCATCTGTCGGCCCTATCTGTTGATACATGTCCAGTGTCCCACTAGTCTGGTTTTCGGTGTTCTGCATCCTGCCCTTCAATGTCCAGATTGCCCACTGCTGAGGGCTCACCTCCACCTCTGACTGCATGCCCGACTGATTCTGTCCACCAGCATGGGCTGCCAACCCGCTGGCCTGCATCCCAAAGAGTCCCAGCATCACCGGACACCTGTCACACACCAGTTGCCCCAAATATTGAAATCCTAACAACCATATGTTCTTCAAACAAAATATATTAACACAAAAATGTCGTATTTGGAAACAGCATTATTGCACATCGTTGCATTGAATGCATAATTGTGTTTGAAATATGATGATTGTGCTTTTAGTTTGTCATCAGTCTTCAATTCTGGGTTTTTTTAAGACTTCAGATTTAGCTGCACTCTTGTAGTTGTTGTTTTTGTTTATTAATATATTCAGAGCAGGCAAAAGCAACCAGAAGCAAATGTTCACGTGTTTGTAAATTATACACATCAATAACTGTGCCTTTTACAAGGTTCATACATTTTCAAGAAACCTGTGCTTTGCAGCATAGTTTATATTATGGCATGATTTTTTGTTGGATGGTGTAATTGAGATTTAGGTACTCTGTTTGATGATAGATAAAGGATAGAGAGAGTGTTTCTAGTAAGTCCAGGACTTGATATTATTTTTTGAAAAAACTTCTAGGCTTTGCCTCTACTTCACAAAACATTTGTGTGGTCAGGTGTGCATTGCATCAACATAAAATGATACTACTGAGATTCAGAAAAAAAAGACACTGAATAAGCAAATTGCTGTTGCAGCAGCAGCTGTTTGTGTTCTCATTGATGTTACAGAAATATTTATATCTCTGTGGAAAAGTACAAACTCAATATTTTACCCAACTGCTTTAATTATTCTCTTCATTTCAGGCAAGGCAAAATGATAGCTAGAACCTTGTCAGTGCAGCAAAACAGCAAGGAAGCAATGCAGTTCTATGGCTGATTCAGTTAGCATTTGGATTAGCATGATGAGGTTTCTGTCATGCTGGCAGGCGCAGGACTTATTGGCGTGAAACTGGGTGGGTGTGGGGGGGCCTCGGGAGGGAGCCGCAGTCTTCGCTAGCACGAACGGCACCTGTAAAATAGCCAAGCAGGTGTGCAATCAACCTGTGTGTAGTGCTCTCACAGGGCAATTTTTTACACCTGCCACAGAGTAATTTGGGGGCAGCAGCAGGTTGCCTTGTAGTTGATACACAAATCACAATGTCTTTTGTGTGTGTGTGTGTGTGTGTGTGTGTGTGTGTGTGTGTGTGTGTGTGTGTGAGACCATTCTCAAAAAAGCAAACATTCTATTTGTGCCAAATTAGAAGCCACAGTGTATTTTACATAAAATATACATACATATACATATTATTACATAAAATTTATAAAGTTTGCTATTCTAAATCCTTTTTTTTTTAAATATCCCTTATTTCAACTCTGGTCACCATCTGCCAAAAGAACTAAATAAGCAAGTTACAGACCCAGAAATTCACAGATCTGCACTGGCTTTCATTCCGCACACGTGTCTGCTGTTATTTTGGAGATTAGAAAGGGTTGGAAGGTGAAAGGCTCCCAACCTCCATCCATTCTCAAGTTTTAAATTATTCTCAGCTGATCTTGTGTGCACAACCCTTACACCAAGGGTTTCACTTGACAAAGTCAAAGCAAAACAATTCAACATCGTTATTACCAGCTATATCCTGTTAATACTTAAATAGTGCGTTTTATACTGGCTTTCCTTTGTTACTCAGAAAAGAAAATAGAGGTCACCTCTAAGTCAGGTTCCTTTGGTAAAAAGGAGACCTTTGGACACCAATGGAGACTGGAGGGAAGCTGTACACTGAATATTATGTTCATACAAAGAAAAATGTTATAGTTCACTTGAAAGAATTGAAAGTACTGATAGCATCCACATACAAAAGATCCACATTAATAGCATATAACATTTAAACTGCAATTTTAGAATTCATACAGCTGTTTTATTATTTCTTTATAATACACACCTGCATTTGGTGGATTGTATGTGCAAACCCTGATGAAAACACTGAGTCTGTTTTTTTCATGTTTTGAAAATGTCCTTGCAGAGCTACACAGCACATTACAAATATGCTTTTACAGATTAAGCACTATTCCTTTTTACCAAAGCTGACCTTCATGTTTAGTGAAGTGCTTTTAAAGAATTTAGCAGAAGTACTTATAATGACAGTTATTGGAATTATTTTACGAAAATGATGTCAGTTTATTTGGCCAGTAAGTGTGCTTGCAACTGTACTTATTGTCTGGTGTATCATATTTTGGTTAGCCAATGAGCTAAAAGGCTAAAAGAAGAAATTGAAGACAGATGCTAAAATGCTTCCAATGATAGATGAAAAATAGGACTACTCTAATCTCAGTGGCAGCATTAATGAATCATAGCACTGTCATTTTGCAAGAAAGAAGCACCTCAGCATTAAAAGCAGCATGTGTTGAACGGCGTGGTACTTTCCTTCACTGTTGCCAAGGGAGCTGAAGTGGACATACATGAATTAGCTGGAAGAGCCGTGGGCAGGACTTTATCCTCCAGCAGTGCTACCAGCTCTGGACAAAGTTGGGGGGTGTGCAGAAAATGCCGTGAAATGCACTTAAGCAGTAGGAGGAGAAAAGCAGTGCCTCATCTAGCATTAACTTATCTGAACAAAAAATTCAGCTTTAACACCAAAGAGCAATTTTTCCTGCTTTTTCATTGTTCAATCGGAGTGGCATCATAAAAAGTTTTTTTTATATATTTTGGCCTGAGTGGTGTGGTTAGAAAAAAAACACACAACACCTTTCAAGATGTTAATTCTCTAAGAAATTTGCACATTTTTCATGCCAATTTTTGTGTTTCTGTGAACCTCCAAAAATAATCACAAGTTCAAGATTTTAGCTGTAATTCTACACTTACATGTTTGTGATAACCGGATGAGATTTTGTCTTTAGTTCTCATTGTTGCCTTAAACGATCGGAAGAGGTTAAGGTAAATGGTCAAATTCGTGAAACGCCTCACATCAGCATTTGAGGTGAACTGTTTATTTTGAGCTGGGAAAAAAACAACACAGCAGTTGCAAAGTTGCAGATCCCCAGAGGGAGAGTTGAATGACCTGCCAAATCTAATTTCTCAGTGTGTGTATTTACCAGAGTAGCTTTAGCGGGGGGAAAATGTATTGTGTCAGCGCCTGGCAGTTCTCTCTGTTATGGAAGTTCAGTGACCCATTATGTGGTGGTGTGGTATGTGCTGCAGTGGTGTGGCAGGCACTGTAATGGCAAAATGTTTCAAATTACTTGTTGTCATGCTGAGATTTACATATTTGAGTCTGGCGCTGGTATGAGCAACAAGGGTTTAGACAAAAGCTTGAGTATGGTTTTTTGTTTTTAAGTTTAACGTCCTCATAGAAGAGACATGGTTAGGTCAAAAATGTTTTTATTATTCATGCAAAATGTACAAATATTTTATGAAACATAATGGTTGTAATTTATAATATGGCCTGCTTCTAAATGTGTAATTCCCCAGTAATTAAATTGAATTTTAAAGTATTTATATTTCCCTACACATACTTAAAGGTCATTTTAAGTAGTTTGTCATTTCATGTTAATTTGATGGAAAAACTAAAAAATAATTCCCCATCTTACAGTACATTATGAGCAGTGTTGGTCAAGTTACTTGAAAAAAGTAACTAATTACTGATTACTTCCCCAAAAAAGTAATCCCCTTACTTTACTGATTACTTATTTTCAAAAGTAATTAATTACTTAGTTACTTAGTTACTTTTTAAAAACACGATTTACAACCTGAATAGGTGATAAAGCGATAGATCTTTCAGCCCAATTCTACTTTTTCTGCATAATCCATCATACAAAATGTAATCAAATGGAAAAGTCTCTTTTTTTTTAACTTGTTTTATCCATTTTAATCTTTTAACTTCATGCATCAGACAAAAATTAAATTATATGCACCATTCTCTGACTTGAAGAAATTAGTTTAACATTTAAACCTATTTTCTGCACATTCCAGCACATAAAATAAAATAATTTTTTTGTGTTTACACTCACTCTTTCAAATAGATGCAAGTAAAACACAGCAGAAAATAAAGTCACAGACTAGCGGTCCTGTTGCTCTATTTTCACCTGTAAAGCAGGAGTGGGGTAGGCGGAGGTGTGCTCTGGTGCAGGTGTGGCGCAGCGGTCAGTGGAAGAATCCGCGAGTTTCTCTGTGAATTTCCCATTACATCGTAGCGCACTCGGAGCTTGTTTAGGGGGTTTTTTCAGTGTAAAAAGAAGTTTTCTTCCCACGCACGATGGACGCTAATGTTTTTGTCACTTTTTATGGAATCAAACTCAGAGTAAGGTCAGTAACTTCCACGCTTTAAACGCTGCATGCTCATACTCTCTCCTGCACTTGATATATGATCCATTGTTGATCTGCACACAGCTGTTGTCACCAACGTCGCACTCACTTACGTCACTGTCATGAGACATTCTCGCAAAAAAATCACGGTTTTAGTAACGCAGTAACGCAGTGTTCCTACGGGAAAGTAACGGTAATCTAATTACCGTTTTTGCAATAGTAATCCCTTACTTTACTCGTTACTTGAAGAAAGTAATCAGATTACAGTAGCGCTACTGCCCATCTCTGATTATGAGCGTGGGCCATATCATGGAGTGGAGTATACTGAGTCGTTGTTTATTTAAATCAAGCCGATTTTTAAAAAATACACTCATTTTGAAAGCTGCCTTTAAACATCCATCCATTCGCTTTCCGCTTATCCTTTTCAGGGTCGCGGGGGGGCACTGGAGCCTATACCAGCTGTCATGGGGCGAGAGGCGGGGTACACCCTCGCACATTCACACCTAGTGGCAATTTGGATTATCCAATTAACCTATCCCCACAAGCTGCATGTCTTTGGACGGTGGGAGGAAGCCGAAGTACCCGGAGAGAACCCACGCAAACATGGGGAGAACATGCAAACTCCACACAGAAAGAACCCGGCCTGATGGTGGAATTGAATTCAGGACCTTCTTGCTGTGCGGCAACAGTGCACCTTGCCACCGTGCTGCCCTTTAAACGGCGATCTAAAATATCAAAATATAAATAAACAGGCAACTGAATAATAGAACATCCATCATGCACATGACCATATGAACAATAAATAGAGATGTAAAGCCACGCCATAATAAGGACCTTTAGTTATTTCTTTAAAAACCCTCAATTGTTACTGCTCTATTCCAGTGTATCTATCTTTACGTATTTGTAGGTGACTATAATTACACTGGAATTTCAATAAAATTTCATGTAATTACTGAGGAGATACACCTTTATCTATTACCGTACTAATAATGCTGGACACTTAGTAATCACCACAAACAACTGAAAAAATGTATATAGAGAGAGAATAAACTCCAGCTCTGCCAAGTGAGTATGCCGCATTGTGAAGAGGGCTGGAAGAAACCTAAGAGCATCTGATTTCTGTCCTGAAGACAATAAGGTACATCGCTCATCGTCTGCCATGTAGCCCCATGGATCATATTTACACCCAGGCCGCAGACTGGGACTCCAGGGATGAGCTAGGATACACAGGAAGCAGAGGTCACTTGACCAAATTCAACCCATGGAGGCCTGTGGGGAAGAAAGTAACAGCTATACATCACACAGGAGGCCATCCATCACCCGAACTGTTCGATGCGAAGCGGCCACTTTGAGATTTGCTTCAGCCATTTGCCCTTAAGGGAAGAGATGGTGACAGAGGACTCTAAATATACACTATATGAGTCTCACAGACTAGACACAGGACGGAGGGTAAATCAGGAGGTAAAATATTATCACAAATATTTCATTTAGATTATTTGTATTCAATTATTACATTCTATGTAACAGCAGAGGAGCTTGATATTAAAATAGAATGCAAACTGCATAAACCTGGTGATATTGGTGTGTCTTATATAATACGTTTACACACAAGGGGTGGTATATATTTTCTCTCTATCAGATGCAAACATATTGGTATTGCAGTTGTGAGAAAAGGAGGGAAAACCTAGCTGAACAGTGAATAGCATCCCTAGCAATGATCCATTGGCACAGTGTGCAGACTGAGCCCAGCATTGCAAATTGTCTTTTTATGGTGCAATCAGGAGGAATCTGGCAGTGGTAACAGAAGTGCAGCCTGGTTCTGCAGGAACTGGAGTATTTCTGGATGAATGGAAATGTGTTCAAGAGTAAAAGCAGATTCTGATACAGCATTACATTGAAATCCTGGTTTTCCTACACCAAGACTGAAGGTGTTCAAGGTTTTGGGTTTTGTTTTTCTTTGAAGAAATTACATTAATATGTTGTGAAGTAATTTTTAGTTATTTAACAAGTACAAAGGCCAACAAGCTGTGAACAAAAACAGAGATGTAAACAGAGTGTAAACACAACACAACCCTGTAAAAAGTTCAAGGAAAGACAAAATCTTTTCCTAAGCTGCAGTCCATATTAAACACAGTGTGGCAGAGAACACTAAATGTAAGTATTTGTTCCCAATGCTATGCAGTGGAAAGATTTCAAAATGCATTGTGAAAAGAAACTGCCTTATAGTTAAAAAAAATAACCCATTCATTGAAAAAGAAAATCGAAATAACCTTTGCACCACATATGATGCCAAAGCTTCCTTCTGCACTCACCACCCACTTTATTAAGAACACATGTTCACCTTGGTCTAACTCTTTCAGAGGTTGCTCATCTACTGGGATTTTCCTGCACAAACTTTTCTAGGGTATGCAGAGAATTTTCAGAAAAAGATAAAACAACATGAAAACATGGATCCAACCTGCCTTATATCAATGGTTCTGGCTGCTGATGGTGTTGTAATGATGGCAGGATATTTTCTTGGCAAACTCTGGGTCCCTTCATACCAGCTGAGCATTGTTTAAATACTGCAGCCTTCCCGAGTATTGTTGGTGGACATTTGCATCCCTTTATGACCACAGTGTGCTCATCTTGTGATGTCTGCTTCTAACAGGATAACAAACCATGTCACAAAGCTCAGATCATCTTGAACTCAAATGGCCTCCACAGTCACCAGATCTCAATCCAATAGAGCACTTTTGGGATGTGGTGGAATAGGAGATTCACATCATGGATATTCAGCAGCCAAATCTGCAGCAACTGTGCGATGCTATCATGTGCTATCAGTGCGGAGCAAAAATTTCTGAGCAATGTTTCGAGCGCCTCGTTGAATCTATGCCATGAAAAATTAAGGCAGTTCTGAAAAAAGCAGAAGGTCCAGGCTGGTGTCAGTAAAGTGTAAAATAGTCTGTGAGTGCACAATAGACTGCGAGAATAAACGTAGGATTTAGTTAGTCAAAGGATCTTGCAAAGAAAGTCCTTCAAATGATGCAACATTGAGTGCTGGATTAAAATACTTCATAAATGTATCATTATACAACAGTTAATGTATTTTGGTCTTTTATTGCACACAGTCATTTAAAAAAATAGTTACATATATTGTGTTTAGAAATGACTGAATCCCAGGGCTGCTGTTTTTGAGTATGCACATGCACAGCATAGGGCAACAATCATGTGATTTTGCTGTGTTTATAGCATGCCATGCTGAATGCTATACCACCTGGTTCTGTCTGTCTGGGAAATATGCTGTCCTTTCACCTTCACCAGAAACTGCCTGAACCTTATTACATCTGAACTTCAAAGAAACCCATAAGCTATATTTTTCAACCCGTGTGTAATTTGGTATTTTGCTGAAAAATGCTACAAGCAATTTCCTTTTAGTTCTAGTTATAGAAACAGCTACAAGCACTGCCTCACAACCAATGCAATCTAAACCACACACACACACACATTACCTGCCTAAGACTCAAAAGGAGGTGTGCAACGATTTACTGATTTATATTCACATTGTTGCTGAGAGCTTGCATCTCATTGAAATGTATTGTTTAGCCAGAACAACGGCACAGGAGCTCTGAATCACGTTCGTAGATTTCCCCTGGCAGGAAGAAGTGAAATAAATGAAGGTGTCCTTGTACTGTACATACGGGGTCTGTTTCAGGTGGACAGCTGGTGTAGATTAATTTGTGCTACTGGAATGGGACGGATCCATACTGTACAGTATAGCTTGAGCAGTGGCTTGCAGAAAAAGAGAGAGAGCGAGAGAGGTACTTCACTTTGCACGCCCCTGTATGAGCACTGCAGAGGATGAAGGTGAGGAAATATACATAAACGGATCCACCTGAAGTTCCAGTGATGAAGTCCATTTGTACGTTTGCAAAGGTCTCAGGAAGAAAATAGACCTTCCACACTGATATAACTTTTCTTAACTGCCTCACCTCCTGTGCTGATACTGAATAATTCAGTGACTATTAGTCTACCATTTGTCTGGACATTAAGTCTCCTAGCAACATTGCTGACTTTGTCATTACTTAGCTACTGCACAGAGACACAAGGACAATATTCTCACACAACCGAAATGCTTAAAAAATGTAGCTTAGGCACAGTATGGTTCCCTTTCACCACTGCGTCTCTAAGGTTTTATGAGTGCTAAATGTAATAGGTAGATATTCTGAGAATATCTTTGAGTTTAGTTATGTCAGTGCCATGTTTTCATTACATCATTAAATTATTTATTTGAACTTGTGAACAGCTAACAGCCAATCATGAAATATTCAAGTGTCCTTTTGTATTTTATTTAATCTTTATCTCACCCAAAGGTAGTGCTCTGTGATGACCTTGTACTAAAAGTAATATAATTAAACACCAAAAGCTGCATTAGAGTTTAGAGAAAAAACACCATCAACTGGGGAGGGGCGTAATAGCAGTCTATGCGGGGCCATAACATGATTCACTAATGACTCTGACCATCCAGTGTGATCACATTTCAGCACGGGCATGCTTGCCCACACTTTGAGGCCCAGAGATTGTAAATGTCAGTGGCTTGTCACTCAGACTTAGTCCCACACGGACAGTGAGATGGAGCCTGCTAAAAGGGAAGGCCAAATGACAGGACAGACATTAGTATCCTGCCCGACTCATTCAATGTCTGCCTGTCAATCTCAGGATATGTTCCAGGCACCACTTTGCCACTTTATGCATTTTCCAATTTCTATTCAGAACCTTATCTCCATTAAATACCTCACCAGCGGATGTTGATTGGTTCTCATCTTTGAATAACAGTTTAAGATCTCCCAATCAGCTGTGGCCACAAATTGCCTACCCCAGTTTCTCCAGGGTTATAATGAAATGGAAAATAAAATCACGTCTTCAGATTCAGGGATTGGGTTTGAGTGAAAGTGTCCTCCTTTCAATTACTGCAGAAATGAAAAGCCAAAGCTCTGAAAAATATCAGTGCAAACATCAGACATCCTGAGAGTTAAAAAAGAAAATTACATTTTAAAACATTTGACAGGTAATTGCAAATGTGAAACACGAGTCATGGAAAGCAAAGTGTGCAAATAGTTAATTTTAGTTTATTAGCGCCTTTATTTAATGACTGTTAGTCTTGTTTACCTAATGGAAAATGTCATTTAACTCTGTTTTTCAGAGCATATAAGTTCCTTGTGAGAAACATTTAGCCCACTTATAGCTGATTGTGACTGTAGCATTTACTGTACAGTTCACGATGGGTTAAGATGTATCCACCACCTGGCAACAGCGATATACATATGTGCTGTGACAACCAACTAGATCTTGTATACACTCCAGCAAAGATGTGCACATTTTCTCTGCTCATGCCAAGCCTCAATGACACAGTACCAGTCCAAAGCCAAATGGCCACTAGGCTTTTGTATTAGTTTAAATAAATCTCACTTCGAAGAGGAATATGTTCCTCTGGATATGATGCAGTGTACTCTCCTGGGGTTTGGATAAAGTGACTCCAAGCACACCAGTGACTTCCATCTGCTCACTGAGTTATGCTTATAAAGTCTGTAATTAGATGCATAGTTAATTCCTGCTATCTATCAGTTTATAGCTGCAGTGCTCGTGAGTTTGGTGGTAAAGACCACCAAGCTGTCAAGTGCTGGCACCAAGTAGAGAACATTTTATCTCTCAGTGCAATGACTCACACAAAGACATAGCTGAAGAATATATTTACGTGTCTGGTAAAGTCAACACAATGTATTTTCACATTTCCTTTGTAGTTAAAAAACCCAGCACTCCAAAAGATAAAATAGTTTTACGTTTTTCATGGAGGAAAAGAAAAAAAATATTCTTGCAGTGCAGGAGATTTCAAAGACAGTGTTTAGAGAAATTTAGTGATGGTCAATTGAGGCGTATTCAGGATGGGGACGAGCTTCTGTGCAATGTGTTGACCATGAAGGGAAAGCGTAGCAGCAGCTCTCAGGAAACAACATGCCACACCCCCCGACGGGTGGAAGTGGGATCTAAAATGTAGGGATTATTAGAAACAGGCCCCTGTTCACAAATGTAGAGATGGGGAAATTGGAATTTAGCATTGTGGTTTCACACCTCCCTCCCATTAACACTGACAGCCTGTAGGTACACCAATGGCAGCAGTGAACGCCCCTTCCAGAGAGTTCAAGGGCTACTTAGTAATCTATCACTGCATTTATCAGTGTAAGAAAGCAGCACAGCTACACCAGCAGCCTCCTACGCAAATCTCTGTCACCATCCTCGCCCATGTCAACCCTCCCATCTGTTTGGCCACAATTAATATGGTTGATCAAGTTGCTTTTTCACAATAGAAATGAGCAAATGAGGAAAGATATTCAGGACATTTAAATTACTGCTGTGTGCATGTCGTCGTTGCACAAAACCAAACACATGATTTTAAAATAAAATAAAAAAAGGTTTATAAGATTATATTCAAATGCTTGCTCCACTCAGGATATGATGAAATAAAAAGCTTAGTTTTAGAGGTCAGACTGTGGATGACCTCTAAAACCCCCAGGAAGCATTAAGATTAAAGCAGGAGTCATATAATGTGTTTGGCCTGTCAATCTCTATGACCTATGAAATAGAGATTCGGATTAGAGGGGGAGTGTATTTGATTAAGTTTTTATATGTTTTGATTTTATCAACTTTCACTGAATTCTATTATTGTTGGGTCTTACTATATAAGGCACCTTGAGGCGACTGTGGCTGTGATTTGGTGCCTTATGATTGAAACAGATTTTCATTAAATGAATAGTTCACAGTAGGTGTTGCGTATACAAATCATTTTAGAAAGACATGCAAAATAAAATGCGCAAACCACAGTCAGATAAGAAATAAGAGACGACCATGTGGGTATTTGTTCATCTAACACTTGGATTTAAGGACAACCCTGGATCTGTCTCTGAGGCTTGCAGAACTAAAAAAATATAATTGCAGCAGAAGGTGAAAGGAAACAAAGGAAATCCCATCACTGTGAAGAACCGAGAGCACAAAGCGTTGGTGAAGCAGCACACTCTGCTAACATTTTTACCACAGAGAAATGCTGTGGAGAGAGAGAAAATGACCATTTGCATTTTCAAATCCCTTAAATGTAGTGGACTGCTGTAGACTACATCCTAAGACTTCATTTCCCTCTCACCCAGACACACACATACACATACATCAGTGGCAGGGGTAGCAACTCTCCTTTGGCAGAGACACTAAGCACTGAACAGTTCTGAGCACAGTGGGAGGCTTTGGCCACCTGCATAGTGTGGAGTGGAGATAGAGAGGGAGAAATCCGACATTGAAATTGGTGGTAGACGCTGCGACATTTTTTTTAACACTCCAAGGATTCCCACAATTTGTTTGGGGGGTTTAAACCGTGCTTAGGTATTAGAGGGGCATGAAACAAAATAAATCACAGATTCCCCATTGCCTTTTTTTTTTTTTTGGTAAGTCCCACACAGGAAGAAAAAATCCTTTAATGGTCCCCCAGGCCCACAGAAGACCTATGCAAAATGTAAACAATGTTTGCACCTACCTTTGAGCCTTGAGGCCCCACTACTGCCCGTGTTCATTAGAGTGGAAATGATATGTGCAAACAAAGAGAGGCGCCCAAGCAGCACACTCTGCTGCTTCTTTTCATCTTAGAATTGCAAATGAATGCAGCCTCCTCACCTGGTCCCTGCAGGCAATGTCCCAGTGCCTCCAATCAGTGCTTTATTGACAGCAGGCATACAGCAGGAAACTGGAAGCACTAATAGTTGAGGATGATGCCTGATAAATATGTTCTCCCGTCTAACTGCACCCCCACATATCTTACAGCCTGGCAGGATGGCCTCCAACCAAGGTCAAAATGTGAAGACGCTCTGAGAACACAGCTGCTTATGCCGATGCTGGCACACAGTGTTATTTAAGAGTCGGTTGTGACCGTGTCTGGCTGCTCTCCATCAGCTTTGTCATTTTGAAAAGGTGCATCTTTGTCCATGCTGGCACATAATCTTGCTGGGGAAGGCAAGAAGGTACCGTGAATATTTTTGAGAGAAATTCATCCAAGGCGATGCTTAAAGGTTACCAGAAAACACAAATATTCAGATGTTCTACTTAATAAGCTAAATGAAAAGCCTGGCATGCTATATAATTGTATGGGGCACTGTTGTCCATGGAGGTGCAGCTTTAGACTTCCAGCGCAGCAAATGTCTGTGGTCTAACCGCTCTGTTTAAATAACAGGGAGGGTGGCACCGTAAACACAGACTTGCTTGGCTTTGTTGGGCTAATGACTTCCTGCTCCAGTGGCTTGTGAAACAGTGTTAGAGCCAAAATAAGTAAAATCGGGAGCAGAATTTAATCTGTCACTCAATGGAAAGCCTTTAAGCAGAAACATGCAGCCATCCGGAGGGTGCACGCAAGTGAAGTGAAATTACAGCAAAAGCTCCCTGGCACAGAGTGATGCAGCAGAACAGGTTGTGTATAGGAGCGAGGATTACAGATTGGTTGGATAAATAGGGGGATTCTTTAAAGCAAAAACACACTGTGTGTGAATGTCAACCAAGGTGGTAATCTAAAACCCATCAATCCCTTTGAATCTAGGTAAGCTTTGCCTATGTAGAATAAAGATTGATGTGGAAGGAAGACTATGCTTGCACTCAGGTTTTTGATCTTCCTGAATTTGCCCAAGGCTTGGTTTTGAACTGTGTAGATGTGCAGCAGTCAAATTAAGTGTGAGCAACATTCAGTCTGCCTCCCCATCTACTCGGAATTAATCATTTCTATGAATTGCTTGTTTCCTCTGTGCTCTCCTGGGAAAACTGGATGGGTATGATGAGACACTTCCATGCAGCAGATGAGCTAAAATTAATCAGACATCAGATTTTTTTTTTTCTTAAACTAAACCTGTCCTCCTTGCTTTGTAACCATTTCTCAAACTGTTTTCTGATAGTGGTGAATTTCAAACTAATGTGAATCCAAATTATACCTCTATGCAATTACAGTGAGCCAACACAGATTTTTGTAAACAGCAGAATTTATTTGCCAAAAAAAAAAAAATCCCTCTGAGATCACGCATATAACATGTGGCAATCTGTTCAATAATGAAAATAGACAAGCCTTTTAAAAAGATACGATGAAGTGCAAAGTTTTGAAGTATTATCTGGTAAAGTCAGTTACTCCAACTTGGAGGTTTTTTTCTTCTTCTTCTTCATTTAACAAGTCTATTCTGAAAAACTGACATCAAAGTTTCCTGTGTTCCACATTAATATTCATGTCTGAAGCATAGAAAAGAAAACTGAGAAAATAATATGCTAATAGTAAGACAGACACTTCAAGCTTTTCTTCGCATGAGCAGAAAGCCCATACATTAAAATCCATTACATCACACTAAGGATATCATTATCAAGGTTAAATAAAGAAGTATTCAGTTATTTTCATATGTGCCTGAAAAGAAAAAAAATGCCAATAAGAAATCAATTCATACCTCTGTGCATCTGAAATTACATACAAGTATTACATTTTATGAGCAGAGTGGTTTTAATTAAAGGTATTTTGGCAGTACTTTGAATGAAAAAAGCCCAACACAAGGAAGAATCTTTCAAATCCTGCTGCTGATATTTTAACATATGGCTCTAATGATCCTTTAAATTACATTCAAAATGACAGCTTTGAGAAAGAGCCTCAATATAAAAGAAAGGAATATGATTTTAAGGGCTGCTTTTACATTCCCAACCCAAACTTTTCTCATATGCAAACATTAACTATTTATAAGAATATAATCCATGTCATATTTGGCACCCTGAAATAGCAAAAAGGTATGGAATTATTTGCTTAAGCCAATTTGCCCAAAATGCTCTAAAGATCATCTTCATCGTACACTTTTAAAGTAGTAAAATCAGCAACGGAGAGATCAGAACAGACTTCATTTTATTATATATCCAAAAACTGGAATAATCTCCTGTGGGATATTATTTAAAGAAGCTATATTAGCAACAAAAAAATGCATTCCCTTTGAACTTCAAGTAGCACAAAAATACAGCAAACTTCATCTCAATAAAATACTTGTAGCTTTATTCAATTTTATCTAAGTTGCATCTAAAGCATTTGATTCAACATAGTATATATCCATTTAAACTATCAATGCACATTGAAATCTTAACTTAACTCCATTTCTCAGAATTTCCAACATAGGTCATCTTTAAAACCCTAACAGCTTGGTTTTAGTTTTGTCTGTTTTTTTTTCCTGTCAGCAATAATTAGCTAACCTCACATTCTTAAAATTATGAATATCTCAAGTTGCAACAAGAGCCATATGTAAACGGGCAGTGAGATAATTAATTAAAAAGAGGTTAATTCCTCCCACTGCAGTAGTCTACATTAATGGAAAAGATAAGAATAATCTTAATAGTTGGTCAGACCTTCTTGAAGAAGTCCAAAACCAAAGCAGGCTTATCTAAATCCTCTTGGCAGAGCTATCTGTAAAGTCAGAAAAGTGCAGAGGGGTGCTTAAATATGCCTGAAAAGCAGCTCTTATAAATAAAGCAGCAGCACAAAGGTTCTTCTGATAGTCCTTCATTTTAATATTCTTTCAAATAATACTTAAAAGAAGCATAATTTAAGCAAAATAATTTTATGATGTTATTAGGTGTGCCACAATGAGGATAATGAAATGCCCAAGCTAACCTACTCAACAAAAAGCATTCTTTGTGTGCCTCATTTCTGTTCTTGTTGGCTGGGAAAGAGTAATAAAGTTAGCAGAAAAGAACTGTGTCCCTGTTGTGCGATTGGTGTCACTGAAAAACCAAGGTTGACAGGCTGTGGATTATGACGAGCTCTCTGCCAGCGAGCCCTCGCAGTTGATCTGCCTCGGCGCCTGCCCCCCATCTCTGTCCACCTCATCCTCTTCATCTGATCTGGGCAGACTCGCATCTCTCCGGTGTACAGGAGGGCTGTAGGGGTCAATACACATACAGACACATTAGAACATGATTTCTTTTATAGCCCCATAAAAAAAAGCAAACGCACATAAAAAAAGAAAAGAAAAAAAAACAGCTTTTAAGATACAAAACTCTTGGCTGACTCTTTCCAGTCAATAAACTCTTAAATGAGCAAGACATGCATGCACTATGTTAGCATGGTTTCCCTCTTTTTGCGTCACAGAGATTCTAGCTCTGTGGACACCAATAAAAAAAACTTTATGAATCATTAAAATAAATTTCTTATTGAGCTAAATGCTTAAAAATTACATGCAGAAGTATTGTAATGGCACCATGTTCAAATATTAGTAAATATGTGCTGTTAGTAGGTTAAATGTAGAAGAGATTAAATCAGAACCAACACAGCATTCAGTGAGCTTGTGCCTTGCTTCTGCCTCTACTCATTAAAAAGGTTATTTACCTGGAGCCATTCTTAGAATCCATTGTCATGACAACTCATTACATCAGAATCACTCATTGCACTAGTTTGATAGCAGCTTAGCTTACTGCAGAGATTCCAGTATATGAATACTTCCATTAAGATACAATTTAATGAGAACAAGGAAAAACCACTGAAACAGGCTCTTTAACACTAAAATAGTATCTTTCTGATTAAACACACATGAGTGTCCTTGAGTATTAGACATCTGCTTGAAGTACACTGCACTGCATGTTCAACATACAAAATGCTGCATTTCATCCATGAACTGTGTCAGTACATAAGCCAAGGACACTAACATTTAAAAAATACTTTTTAAAAATTTGATAAAAGGGGTGCTTGCAAATTAACATATTTATAATTTGATTACCTTCTAGCTATATCCATGAAAACTAATATATAACCAGATTGCTTTAAGCCACCTGTGTAACTAGCTTCCAGAGCAGCAAGATGTATCAAAACAAGCAATACAAATTAAAATCAAAATGTCCTAATAATTACTTTCAAGTAGGTTTACTTTAATGAAGTGTGAAATGAATATTTGACCATTTTGCAACAGCAAAAGCAACAGCACACAGAGAGCTGTGTTTTAAGGCTAAATTGTTAACACATACAGAAAACTGGCCTTTATTAGTTCGCTGGCATAGGTATGACAAGAACAAGAGATGCTATCAGGAACTCAAAATAGATAGCTTTTGAGGCAGAGCTCATTTTAGAATATATTACACATGTTTACATCAAATAATATCAACAGTCACGTCACACCTGAACTCTTCACAGTTAACATGCAAAAAGAAAAATAGGTGTAATTACATTTTTTCCCCGTTATTGCCAGCATCTGTTTATCAGTTTGTGCTAGAGGAACAGTCACAGGCAGACACTCTTCTCTTAATACTATGCGTGCAAAACACCATCTCAAACACCATTAGGAAAAACACTCAGATTTGCAGAGATGCTTTTTTTTTTTTTTAAATAAAAAACACACAGGAATGTAACACTGCTTTATATCACTACTATTTCAGGACAAATATTTCAGTGTGCTGCCTGTGATGCCTTGGAGCGGGACAAATAAAAGCTAAAAAGAATCTGATGAATTGCAGTGATGGATTACTTTAAACCTAAATATAAACTGTTGTTTCTAATGGAATTTAAAAATAAAACTCAAGGAGTTTGTGTAATGCAAACCAGAGGCATCACTACAGTGTATGGAAAAATGTGAAGCTTAAATTAAGACAAATGTCAGTACAAGCAAAGGAAAAACGGTGGTAGGCATCAATAGGCCTGTGTCATGTTTGTCAAGAACACTGGTAGTAGTACAAATCAGCATTTGTTCTTCACACGGACCATTTAGTCAAAATGATGAATAAAAACCAAACTAAAAACAAAGAAACTGTCACACATAGCAAACGTTAGTATTTTAAGTCAGACGACCAAACTTTATGGCAGGCTCGGGGTTATCACCACACCAAGTATCACCTTCGTTCAGTATCAGTCACTGTCATGCCTGTACAGGTACTTCATCACCAAGCTGTCCATTTTCTTCTGCTTCTTCTTTGTTTCCTTCTTACTAGATTTTCCATGACCTGGAAGTTCCTTCTCGTCGTCATCAGATTCTTGTTTAGGGCACTTTTTAATACTACTGGAGCTGCGGTAGGAGATGGCTGAGTTGGAGGACGAAGACTCTGAAGAGGAAGAAGAGTCTTCTGATTCGCTTTTTTTCTTAGAGCTCTTCTTGGATTTCTTCTTGCCCTTTTTCAACTTTGAGCTCTTTCTGCTGTGATGGTCATCTGACGATGAGGAGCTCTCAGATGATGAAACTTTACCTTTTTTATCTAGACAACTACGAGAGCTGCTGGTGCTTGTTGGCCTGTTACTGTGCTCCGGAGTAGAGCCTAATGAAGAACGAAGCGGGTTAGAAGTGCTGCAGCCCAGCCCTTCACTTTCAACCTTCTTCCTACTGTCCTCACTCACTTGTTTCATCTTTTCATCCTTGTCCTCATCACTAGACTCATCAAGTTTGCTGCGTTTGAACTTAATAGGTTTGAAGCTCAGCACCTCATTAATTGCAGCCTCTAGGTCAGGGTCCAAGTAGTTTCGATGGGTGACTAATTTAATGTCTGACGTGTCAAGCGGATTGTTGTCTGATGAGCGTGTTTGAGCTGATGTAGAAAGGCTGCGACTGCGTGAGCGGGGACTGTAAGGCGAGGCTCCCCCTCTGCTAAAAGCAACACTCTGGCCGTCATCATCGTCATCTACGTGTAGGCCAAACTCACTCAGGCCACAACTGCGGGCAACGGACAAGCGAGAGCTGTTGCGTCTCTCATCTTTCCAAGATGTGCTGCGATGGAGCGATCGAGGGCTGGATCGGCTCACACTGCTGATAGTTGACTTATTGTCATCATCCATGTCCATCATTGCTCTCCGGGTGGACATCCTGCTGGGACCCACAGAGGATACCATGGACTCTTTATCAAACTCAGGGCTGCTGCGTGAAGTCCAGCGGGACTCCAAACCCTTCCTGGCTCTGCTGGTGGCTTCAGAATAGGCTAAAGAGATGACAGAACCTTTGTCTTCTAAGTCTTCCTGTGACCGACTCTTCTTCCAATCTTCCTGAAGGTCTCCAGACTTTGATTTAGATTTTCGAATGGAGGCATGGTCTAGTGTGTCAGGCTGTTCTTTGAGAGTGTTGAACAGGGAGCTGTCATCGCCTGTACCTCCTATGGAGTCCTTCAGATTGGAGCGTTTCCGGTAGCTCAGAGAGCTCAGGACAGACACCGATCTGCTCGGCTCTACCTCTTTCCCATCTTTGTCATTAATCTTCTCCTTACCTTCTTTCATCTCTTTGGCATCTGCATTTGCTGAATATCTAAAGAGTCGCATAAGAAAAATGACAACCAGGAGAACACAAGAAGAAAAATACTGCGTATTTAAAGCCGGAACTCTCAATTTTAATTTCGTGAAATATTCACAGCTGATGTATGACAACTATGACAGCTTATATGTGGTAACTGAAAGGTTACATTTTCATACTTTGACACACTGATGTCAATTTGTTATAGAATAAATCTGTCATTTTCATTTTGTCCTTGAAACCATTCAAGAGTCAGGGAACACATTCAGTACCTCTGGCTATTGCTGTTATGCACAGTGTACACTGTAGAAAGTGAGGCAATCAACCAGTGAGAAGATCTATCTAACTGTGGTAGAGGCGTCATTTTGCAGGCGTGCCAACTGGCCACAGGCCACTTCAATAAATTTGACAGCAGCCGCTTCCCCATCCTGCCTCCTGTCATTAGACAGATTACCGGGAGAGAGAGATGACACCTAATCACATGAAATACTCATCCTTCTGTTGCAAACTGCCCCAGGTAATCGTGAGCCTTTTTAAGGCTGGCGATGTGGGTAGTTTCATCACTGTTATAATGGGGAATTATACGGTCATCTGACAAAAAGCATGGAAAGCTTTCACTAACCTGGTGCTCTTCAGACTTCCCTCTTGTGACATGGTCTTGGAGGAGCCTTTGTTCTTGGAGAGCCAAGACTTGACTCCGTCCACACGGTCCTCCACTTCTGAATCTGTGTCCATCTCCTCTCCACTGTGAAGAAACCAAATCAGCTAGAGTTGATATAGAGCATCCAGGGCTTTCCAACAGAAAAAATACTCATCTTAAAATTTTTCTTCTTTAAGTAGAACAATCTTCCACACAAAGAAGAAATGTAGGGATGTGTTCTTTTGATCGTCACTTGGCTGTTTAATGTTAAATTCCAGAAATACATCAAGTATTTTATATAGTGTCAGATTACATAAATTACACAGCCAAGAAAAAAAAAGGTGTTTGATTTCACATATTAAAAACTTTCTGTTAGCAGGTTACAGTTATTTCTCTCTCATATAAAAATAGGGGTTAGTATGACGCCATGCAACAGTTTGGTGTCCGTACAAGAGACAAATGTGCTGCAAATGCATTAGTGAAAAGGCGGTATGCAGATGAAGCTCCTGGAAGTATAATTAACTTGTTTGGCTGGTTCCAAGCTGCTAGCATCTGTGTGACTTGTCACCTGTCGTCCCTGGTGATTGTTATTGGAGTGGAGCCTTGAGACAGCCCCATGGCCCTATGCTTGACATGGCAATCAATAAACAGAGACTTACAGATCTGGATGAAAGAGCTAAGCAGATCCCAGTTGATTTTTTTTTTCTTTTTTTGGTGAATATTCTGTGTTATGCATCCCATTGTCCTAGGAGGTTAAAGTGACACAAGGAGGTGAGCAAAGTGGCATAACCTCTAAGTCAATACTGACACTGGGGTCAAATTACATTAAGTGAAAAATCCTCTTCTCTTTTTTTCCCTTCCCTCCCTTCAGTGCGAGATATACTGCCTTCTTAGGCTGCATGATGTGTGAAAATAAATTTTCACATTTCACACTTTTGAAATTGCAAAGACACACATATGCTATGAAGGCATAAAGTATGTTTGACTTGTGTTTCTGAGCAGAGCAGAAAATTACATTCTTAAGAGACACTTCTTACGTTCAAGACAACATCCTCTATATTAAATACACAAATTAAGGTTCATTATAGAGAGATCCAATTTGCAGTTCCTCTTTATCTTTTTTCGTCTTAGATGGATGAAACGTGATTGTTGCAACGGTATCTTAGGTAAGGCGCTATGCCTTACCTAAGATACCGTTGCAACAATCACGTTTCATCCATCTAAAATAATTGCTTCACATATCACAATTGTAGATATATAGTTCATCTTGTGTCTATATCAAGCTGAGCACCATTAAAAATAACAAACAGCAATGTAGGTAACAGATCTGTCTCTGTGGACTAGCTTTTCTTTCTGAGCACTGGAAAATGTGGCAAACTGCTTATAAGGTGCAAACACAGTATTCCAAGAGGTGTGAGATGACAGCTAGACAGCTCCAGCCTCCATAATAGCTCTAGATACCATATGTGCATTTACATAGGTCTCCCACTGAAGAGAGTAGTGTCTCCTTTGTCACCAATCTCTGCGTCACACATTCATTTTTTCTCCTCTCAGAACAAATTGTGTTCTTTCTTCCATTCTTTGTGGTGGTCTGCGTGAAAGCAGGGCATCGTCAGGGAGTGAGCGCAGAGCGCCAGGAGCATTAGGTTCTTTAAGTGTTATTCAGGCTTTCTAAGAGCATTTATATCTTAACTCAGGGGCCAATTTTCAGGTAATGATGATCCCAGCGAGATTAAGTGGTCTGGTTATAATTTTACTACACAAACCCTGCCCATTGCAGAGTCTGAGTAGTGCCTTCTGAGGCAAAAGGTGAAAATTGTGAGTCCAAGTCAAGCTATAATAAGCCAGCCCTTCATTTCACACTCCCTCTACTCTCTTTCGCATAGTAAATACAACTGATAAAAGCCCACCAGAAAAAAAAAAAAGAGAGAGATAATAGCTTCGTTAATACCGGCGTGTTGATTACACATGTTACCCATTTGTCATCTCCCTGATGCTGTGACTTTTTAACATGATATATTACACACCAAAATACTGAAACCAGCCCACAGCAAAATTATCTCCATCTCCTACCCTCAGTCTAACACACAGGCGTGCAAAATAAAAGGTGGCTTGCAATTGAGTGCTGTGCAAATGGTGTCACAAACGATTTGTCCTTGGCCTCACACTAGCTAACCAGTCCTGAGGCCCACAGATACAAACAAGCCCCAAGACTTCAGACGTGAACATTAATCGCTTCTGACAATTGGTCTACACTGGTTGTAAATCTTTGTCGCAAATACTTACAGTCAGCATCAAATCATGTATGGTTTGGTGCTATCGTGTAAGTGCTAAATAACAGAAACATTAAACCATACATTTATGGTCTTTATTGTACAAGAGCTAATTACGTCAAACCGTGGACACATTGCACTCTGATGTAATTAACTTGAACTTCAAGGATAATTATCACCTGGTGACAAAAAAGGTAATTTTTCTTGCCTTGCAAAGTATTGTGCTGCAATCAGAAATGTAAATGACACTACAATCACATTAATCCAAGAATTGCAACCTCTGCTTTGAAATATTAAGTACAAAATATTCAATAGTAATGTAATTCATCTGGAAAATCCACTTCATAATTAGGAGAAAATCACCACCTCCATTACTGTTCATCCATGCTGTTAATGCAATGATGTCGAAGGAGGGAAAATGTAATTAAGTAAACATGGCAAATCGTTGCTCTTTGCCTCGAGTTGCACAAAAAGAAAGGCAAAGCACGGATACACATGGACTGTTTGATGAAAAATTGAAAGACAAAGTGATTAATAAAGGCACAATAGCATATTCCTTTGAAAAAGCAATCAAAGGTTAATGTAGAAAGCTATGGATATTTGCCATAAACAGAAGATTATGCTGGCATTGACAGTTAATTATTCAGCATGCCAAAATCCTTTTACTACATTGAAAATGAAAGAAAAGAGGGTTGAGTAAAAATAAATAACCACATTTAACACGAGAGACAAGATGAACTTTTATATTTTCAGTTAAATGTTTCACAGTACTGTAAAATAAGATTGGATTAGTAGAATGTTTGAATACAAGGAAATCAAAAGCTCAGCTTTGAGTCAAAACATTCAAGTAGTGGACTGTGTTGTTCACACCACTTGCTGTATATGCAGACAGGACATACACTCACAAGCAGTACTCACACAATCATGCTTAAGGTTTTCCAGAGCACATGTAAATTACTCCCATAAGATTAAACACTGAAAATATCTTCACCAAACTGTCACAGAAAAAAAGCAGATGACTGAAGATACATTCAGGCAACCACAGAATTGTAATTGTTTCATATTACTACACATATCTCCTATAGAGCTGCCTGATTATGCATGATCAATATCATTGCTACAGCAACACCATGTATCTACCTTCCCCAGTGCATGCAACAACAAACCCAGACATGTCTGAGAGCAAAAGCCGCATGAGAGCATCCTATGCCGATTTAGTACCTAAAATGGAGCTACTTCAACGACCTCTAACAAAGCATGGTGCTTTGCAAAATATGCATCTTCCAGCTAAAAGTGGAAACAACAAACTTGTTACATCATTTAAGACAAAAATGATGTATGTGACCCAACAACTGATTTAACCGAGCATTGCTGGAGCACTCACTACTTTTCTTTCTGTATTGTCAGTTCAAGCCATTATTGGAAATTTTCATCACATATCATTACACAGGTGATATCATTCACCCCTAGTCTCTTATCATGCAAAGTGCAGTAAATGAATATTACATTTATAATTTTGCATTGATGCATCACAGTGCTGCATTCACTGAGATGTGCTCCATGTGCTTTGGAAAAGCTTTAGAAGAACAAAAAGACAATTAAAGAAAAGTCAGTGCAAAAATGCAAACTCTTGATTTTAACAAAGTGGTGAGCGGTGAATGAGGACGATGTTTGACGCAAAATTATTCATAGAGAGAATGATGCAGCATTATCACGTTTCTTAAAAAAATGGTTTTTCTTTTGGTTCATATTTTCAAAAGCAGTGAGAACGGTTTAAAGGAGGAAAAACTTCAACATTTAGCCTTATACTCCATTTTTCATTCTAGTTTACATTTCATCTAACATCAAACAAACAAGCCTTGAAATCTCTAATGAGGCGGACTGTGTACGGACACCGCCAGACACTTGGCACGAAATAAAATGAAACACCGGGGCCATCCTTTAAGCATAGCTTTTATCAGAGACGTATAACACAGACACTGCTTTCTATTCTATTTAAAATTACTTCGTCTCACAGTGTTACCGTGAACAAAAAGAATGAAAGGATAAGGTATACTGCATTATTCTCCCTTGCGGTTAAAATGGGTGCCGAAGAAAAACAAAACAAACTTGAAAACAACCATAATGACAGAAACAAAAGGAAGCATTTTCCATTCTCACGTTTTGTTCTTTCTTTTCTGATATTTTGTCACCATGTCTTGCAAACTGCCAGAAATGTGGAAGACACCAAAAGGAAAAAGAAAACAGAGAACGTGAGATACATTTTTTCTGAAACTCTGCAAGAGGAGGACAGAACATAAGAGCAATTTAAGCACATATAAAATAACTGTGTACTGTAAAGCAGTAAAACAACCTATGCCCTCTGCTCAAACAGAGCTGGTGAGTGCACTGTCTTCTTTTTAGAGGTCTGTAATATTGCAGTTAGTGTTTACATCTGAGGGCTCAGAGCCAGCATAACCCTCTCAACTGCAAAGAGGAAACGTGTAACCAAACCAGAAAAAACAACAAAGAGACAAAAGATCAAAAGCATGGAGCAGAATTAAACCATTTGAGAAGTATTTGGGGAACTCACAGACTGTAGTATGACTTTGTTCAAAAGAGGTTAGAAATTGAAGCAGGAAGACATAGGAGAAAGAACATGTTATGATTGACAGCCTGGTGAAAAAGCTAGCACATCTCATTTGGTAACTTTCTTCCAACATACAAAGAGAATGCCCTGTGGTACCTAAGGCAGCTAGCTACATTGCAGTGTGGCATCTAATGAAACAAAGAATAAATCTGCACTTTACCTGTTAATTAGGTCGTCGTTGTCATCACTCTCCATCTCATCCTCAATGGCAGCCTGCAGATCCCCTATCCTCTTGAAGGCTAACTTAAGGTCCACTTGTAAGCTCTGATTTGCTGCCTCTAAGCTCTCGATGTCCATTTCCTGGTGAATGGATTGGAGCATGGTTAGCTCCTCCAGTGTAAACACCAGTGAGTACCATAAGGTCACAAATCACCCATGGCCTTACCAGCTCATGTTTCTTGCGGCTTGCCTCAGCCTCCTTCTTGGACAGCTCTGCCATTTCTTCTTTCATGTCCCTTAGCTGCCTCTGCGTGCGTTTATTCTGGTCTTTCTCCCTGTTTTCTGCAGTGATGTGCTGATTTCTCTCCTCCGTCAACTTTTCAAGATTCTCCTTCAGACGACCCACCAGACTCTGGGAAGCAGGTGACGAACATGTTAAGGGCACATATAGTACAGACAAGTGAACAACACTCAAGATAAATTATCTTCTTTGTACTGTTTTAAGTCATTTCTCAGCTGCCTGCAGCTGGCCACTGTCAGTTATGCCATTAATAATAACAAAATGGAAATGTGAACAGTGCTATGAGTTGCCCTTTGTCCAAATTCATTTTAATTCATTTTTAAGGTGAATAACAGGGAAGGTGACCATCAACTGACTGTCTTTATAAGAACCTAATTAAATTCATTCCATGATGGACACTTTTGTTATCTAGAAAGACAGTACGGAGAAAAGCAAGCGGCACTATAACTTTCTTTTTAAGGCCTTTGTCTTAAAATTACTCGGAAATTAAGTGTCAGAATCCAATTAACAGGTTGGCAATGCATGGCTTTCACATTTGTCCACATCATCTTACCTCCAACCGCTTAACCTGCGTTTTCTCATATTCCAGTTTGGTCTCTATCTCACGGATTTTAGCCTCCTGGCGGCTCACAAGTGACTTCTCCACCATGGATTGTTCTTGGAACTCTAACTGGTTCTGTAGCGAATGGAGCTGGAGGACACACACACATATTTACACAAATAAACACTCTTGAAGAGCAATTTCCACTGTACACCTTCTTGACCTCTGGTTTTTGCGCCCCCTCTTAAGTGAGATCTGTGAAAATTAAAATGAAGTGCTGATGTGTGCATGTATTAAAACCAAACTGCAGTTTTGTATAAATGTAATCCAAGTCTCTAAATATAAATATTTGGTATACAGCGTGAATAATAAGCTCTAGATAAGCCCCAAATGTACAACAAATAGTTAAAAGAAGAGCTTGTTGTTGAAACTGAGTAACAGCAAGCCACAGTAATTTCACAAGCCTTTAGAAAAGCTTTTGCTTCATGCAAAGCACGTTTTTTTTTTGTGTTCCATCTGAATGGTTTTCTCATGACTGATAAAAGGAAGAAAGACACATCACAACAAAACTGGTCCAAAAGCCAGCATGGCACCTAATAAGGGACTTTGCATCAGAGACAAGGAGGATTTGGAGTTCTCCTTTGATATTACTAAAGAATCCAGATTTTTCTCCTACTGGGGATAAGATAACCACTTCAAGGTCAGATGCTTTAGATAGCTATCACTGCTTACTCTGACAGGTTTTAACAATGCCTTACAGCCCTGCTGTGCTACTTGGGTATCGCCAAAAATATTCTGATGGGTGGGCCTTGAGTGACCCAAAACTAACAGTGTGCTATTATTTCTGTGTTTTGATTCTGTGATTATAGCACACAATTTTGTTTAGTTCACCATGCAGCCATAAAATACAGTCTAGTAACACCAAGCTGTGGTCGTATAATGTGCATTCACACTTATGCTAAACTTTGCCATGCCTAAATTCACATTTAATCTACCAGACGAAATTCATTTTGTAAATAAATGCATCAAAAAAGGAAATAGGCATGCATTAATACATGACATATCGAACACAGAGGTTGTCTTCTGAACAAATATTATTCCATCAGTACAACATGATAAAAGCACTTATCAACATAGGCCTGAATCAGAAGCATTAATCTTTGTATCACATGAATCCACATTTATGCCAGACCTCAACCATTAACAGACACCTCAAGCACAAAATGCAGTAATTTGACCAATCAGCTCAGAAATAGGGTAAATCAGGCAAGGACACTATGGTTTATTACAGTTGTATAATTCAGATCTGTTTGTGACTTAGCAAGTGCAGTGTGAAAACAAAAATTGGAATTTGCAACCACACCATTAGCCACACCATCTGTCACATTTGGAAGGCTTTGATATATGTGCTAAAATCTGCAGACTAGCATACTCACAATGGCAATTTGCTGATGATTGCCATGTAAACATTAGCACTTGCCGATTCATTTTTGGGATTTCTCTAAATAAGTGAACACTTTGACCTGCTAGAGAAAGATTTAGGTGAACACTAAAGTCAACAGTCTTTATTCAATTTCTGGCAACTAGAATGAAAACTATAGACATAAAGCCCAAACAGCAAGTTCAAATAATGCCAAGTCCAACAGTTCAATAAACTATACCCAAAGCTGGATATAGGATTTCAGTTCCCCAGCCACAGAGTCTTAAAAAAACATTTTCCTGCAGATTAATTGTGCTTTTCCAAAACCAAAAACTATAAACACAAACACTATATTACACAAAATGGGCAACTTATGTACTTTATATATGTATATGTGACACACTAATGTGTGGTCACATCAGGAGTAGTACTTGTTAAAAGAAAGAGAGACTTGTCACCGAAGTGAACCATGTGTAATGAGGTAGTTGCACCCCCCAGCCTCCGGGTGGCGCATTGTTCAGTGAGACAGAATAGCGAGGTCATAGGTCCTCCTCTCCAATATGGCAGAAGCGAGGCAAAGAGAAACTTCACCAGTCGTCTCTGTCTCATCATTTCCCTGTTTTGCAGGTTTGTAACCGGTAAAACTATAGTAAAACGGTTGTAAAATATTGATAAGAAACATAGCTAAATGTGGGGGTATAAATCAACGGGTAAACGCTGTTATTGGTTACGTTTTATGAAGTAGAAGGGCTGAAAAAAATGCCAAAGCCCAGCCAGCCGCGGGCGCCATTTTGGTTTCCTTTCTTCACTTATTTCGGGTCGTTTAGCTGAATAAGCTCCTTGTTGTGTCCTGATATTGTGAATATGAATGTTAATCTGCTGTTGGCAGTGAAAAACGACTGTTTACTGGTTCTGAAAAGTGATTTTGAGAATGTTAAAGCTAAGCCTGCCAGCATACACATGACTCTTTCATGTATTTGTGAGCTACTAAGCTAAATTGGTTAAAACAATCAGAATACATAGGTATTTGGGTTAAAAGTTAAATAGAGGTAAAAATGTATTTGAACACGCATTTCATATTGTTTTGAATTGTCATTCAGAGAGAATAGCCGAGTAAATGATTTGAAGGTCACTACACGTGAAGTACTTTTGTTTGCCATGAAAAGATCGTGGTATTGCAGCTTGAACATACAGACGGTTTTATTGTTATTTCTGTTGTATATAGAGAATGGTGATGCTGCAAGTTAAAAATACATGTGATTGTATAAATAAATATGGCAGAAGCGAGGCAAAGAGAAACTTCACCAGTCGTCTCTGTCTCATCATTTCCCTGTTTTGCAGGAACATTTAATCTGTTTTACAGGCCCAAACTCTGGGTCGGTTACATATATATGTAAAACTTTAATAAACATAATGTTGAAAAAAAAATGGGCAACTTGTGTAATGCTAAACAAAAACTTGAAAAGATTTTCACTATAAATTCAGCAAAAAAATCTGTAATGAGACACAAAAAGAGCATCTTCTGACTTTTCCAGAAGTAAAAGATGAGGGCTCTTTCATCAAAAGTTCAAGAATTTAAAAATTATCTTTCATTTGTGATCTAAAATACATAACATCACAGAATCCAAAGACATCTACGACCAGGGGACAGATGCGTTCAGATTCTTCAGTGAAAACCTCTACAAGGGCTCGGGAATACTTCGGCACTGTGAGTGAACACAGTTGCTGTAAAATTCTACCACGCTAAGAAAAAAAAACAAAACACAAAATTTAAACACAGCTGGGTCTTCTTTGAGCCAGAGATCATTGAAGATGGATTGAAATTCTTTATGATTTCTTTGTTTTCTGTTCTAAAGAGAAGATGTATCATTTGGCTTTCTATCAGTACAGAGTTCAAAAGCCTGCATCTGTGATGGCTGGCAGATACATTAGAGCACATTGCACTAGCTAACTTGCACATCTGTGAAGGCATCATTAATACTGAAAAGTATAAAGATACAGGTTTTGGAGCAACAAGTGGCAAAGTGAAGGAGGAGATGAAAGCAGCACAGCGGGAGGTGAAACGCTGCCTGAGGGAAGCAAAGGACACCTACAGGAGGAAGGTGGAGCAGAAGTTGGAGAGGAACAATATGAGGGAGGTCTGGAATGGTGTGAAAACCATCACAGGCCACAACACCAAGAAAAGCACAGTGGGGGGGACTGTGGAGAAGGCAAACGAACTCAACAACTTCTTCAACAGGTTTGACCAGCCCACAACCCCCTCACCCTCACCTTCACTACAGAGTCCTCCCCCCACTCTCCTGCCTCCCTCGCTTCCCCCCCTTCCTGACACCATGACACCCCCCTCCTCCAATCCCTCTCTCAGCAGCAAGACATCTCCCCCCCCCCTCCCCTCCTCCCAAACATCTCCCAGTGTCACAGTGGATCAGGTCAGGAGGCAACTGAGGAAGCTTCGCCCCAGAAAGGCAGCAGGCCCAGACAAGGTGTGTCCTAGGATGCTAAAGGCGTGTGCTGCTGAACTTGGGGAGCCGCTACAACGAGTCTGCGACTGGGGAGAGTGCCCGCCCTATGGAAGACATCCTGCATCGTCCCGGTCCCCAAAAAGAACCGGCCCAATGAGCTGAATGACTTCCGACCGGTGGCACTGACGTCACATCTTATGAAGACTCTAGAGCGGCTCTTCCTCAACTTCCTCAGACCACAGGTACAACATGCCCAGGACCCACTACAGTTTGCATACAAGGCGGGTGTCGGAGTGGAGGATGCCATCCTGTACCTCCTACACAGAGCCCACTCACACCTGGATGGGGGAAAAGGCACGGTCAGGATACTGTTTCTTGACTTTTCCAGTGCCTTTAATACCATCCGGCCCCGTATGCTTCAGGAAAAACTGAACAGGATGGAGGTGGACCCCTGCCTGGTGGCTTGGATCTCCGACTACCTCACCGACAGACCACAGTACGTCAGGCTGAAGGACATCACGTCTGACACTGTGGTCAGCAGCACAGGAGCACCACAGGGAACTGTGCTGTCCCCTCTTCTCTTCACCCTGTACACCTCTGACTTCTGCTACAACTCTGAATTATGCCATATTCAGAAGTTTGCAGATGACACGGCCATCATGGGGTGTATCTGGGATGATCAGGAAGAGGAGTACAGAAGTCTGGTGAGGAACTTTGTCGCATGGAGTCACACAAACCACCTGCAACTCAACACCTCAAAGACTAAGGAACTGGTTGTGGACTTCGGGAGGTCCAGAGAAGGTCCACTGCCGGTTCAGATAGAGGGGGAGGAGGTGGAGGTGGTCTACAAGTACCTCGGACAATAAACTGGACTGGTCATGCAACACAGAGCACCTGTATAAAAAAGCCCAAAGCCGACTGTACTTCCTCAGGAGGCTGAGGTCTTTTAACATCTGCAGGAAGCTCCTGAGGATGTTTTACCAGTCGGTGGTTGCTGGAGTACTTTTCTATGCTGTGGTGTGCTGGGGGAGCAGCACAGCAAAGAAGGACTCATCCAGGCTGGAGAAACTGATCAGGAGGGCTAGCTCTGTGGTCGGCATGAAGCTGGACACTCTGGTGACAGTGGCAGAGAAAAGGACATTAAAGAAACTGCTGGGCATCCTCTGCACACGGCCATAAACAATCAGAAGAGTCTGTTCAGTGACAGGTTGCTTCTCCCCAAGACAAGAACTAACAGACTTAAAAACTCCTTTGTCCCACACGCCATCAGACTGTTTAACTCCTCTCTGGAGGGGAGAGGGAGGGGAAACAGGAAACAGGAGGACAAAGGAGGGGGGAACAACTAAGCTGTAGTGCCTCTTCACCTCACTGTACAATACCTTGTGCAATACTTTTTGTAAATAGTCAACAGTGCAATAGACTCAATACTTGAAATGTGCAATTCACTTGTATTTTTATTTTTTATTCCTATTTATTCTATTTATCCCCTTTGTATATTTTATTTATATTTGTCTCTGTATTTATATATATGTGTGTGTGTGTGTGTGTGTGTGTGTGTGTGTGTGTGTGTGTGTGTGTGTGTATATATAACAATTCTGTAACTGTAACTTCGGTCGTTGCTGTGCTTTTTGGAAGTCGAATTTCCCAGAGGAACCCACCCGAGGGATTAATAAAGTTCTATCTTATCTTAACATATGTTCCAAACTTCAGATCACGTGTTTTTAGGGAACGCATTGCTTACTCGGGAAAGACAAAGCCAGACTAAAATTCTTAGTATTCAACTAGCTTGCCTGCAGTCCTAACCAGTGACACTTATTTTTATTGAATGTTCATGTAGGTACACTAGCTAGCTGTTGGTGCTTGGGGTGACACAAAAGCCAGAAATGACTGGCACAGGGCCATCTGTTTCTACAACGCCATGGGTTGACATTTCAAACATGACTCTGCTGCAAGCATCCGCTGTGTGTGTGTCTGTGTCAGAGCAAAAAGGAATCTTCAGGGTTTTTCACTTGATTGGAGTAACCATATACATCATGCATAAAATAAACTGGCCTTGCACAGTAACAAGGTTTTGCTATTATCTCCAGCTATTACATTTTTTTCATACCAATAGCTGATATCGAAAACACTATTTTCTTACTTGCTTCCAATTGCCATCTTTATTAACCTGATATTCTTCTTTAAAATGATATAACAACAGAACTACAAATGAAAAAAAACATTTAGACCAAAGCTGGTTGGCTGAAGTTCAGGGATGATTGTTGAAAGGACTAAAATTACTTCTTCACCTAAATAGTTATTCCATCTTAATCGGCTGTTAAGTTTATGTACTCCACCCTTCCTTTAAATACTGTAAGAATTCTGAGGGGGAAAATTTGCTCCTTGACACTTTTTCTCTGATTTCTACTATTTACATGTAAATTGCAATGGCTGGAAGAAAGCACGCTACCACATAAAAGGAGCATTTTTGGTCAAAATAATCAGAGAACACAGTGAAAAGCTAAAGCCTAATCAGAAAGAAGTGTTGAGGCAGCAGGCAGGTTCCTGGCAGGGAGCTGTATTGCTTTTGAATACTTCTTTTTACCTTTTCCTGGATCTCCTGCTTCTCCTTTGTGGCTTCTTCCAGCTGGGCCTGCAGGTCACTGATCTGGCTTAAGTCCCTGGCAGACTAGTATGCACATGCATGCATGCACAGAGAAAAAAAGTCAGAGAGTCAGGTGTGTTGGTGTTCATGTATGCCTCAGTTATCTGTTATATTACTGTCAATGCAAATGTCCAAGATTATATCCAAGTCAAATATTTGGTCATGTAGTCTGCTGTACAACAGATTATATCCCCATGTTTAGCTGAGAATATCCTCCAAATTTCAAAGACACTACTGGAGAAAATAATGTTAATGTTTCAAAAATAAGTGCAACTACACTAATACAAAATATACAACCAAATGCAACAGTATTGAAGAACAGCCAAGTTCTTAACAGTAGATACTTGACAAAGTTCTCGAGCTGAACGGAAGGCAATACACTCCATTTTTCTTGGCATTCAAACAGATGTTTAAAGTTTTAGGCAGGACTACCTGAGCTACGGCAGCCTTGTGTTTCTTCATCAGGTCATTCATGTCCTCCTGATCCTCCTCCATGCGTGACTGCAGGTCATTCTTCTCTCGTTGCAGACGGCTGAGCTGCTCCTCCAACTAAGGCACAAACAGAGCGAGAAACACACACTTTAGTTTAGAATGGCAGGATTTATTCATGAGCTATTGAATATGATAAATGGTCATTAGTTGGCCTGGCCGTGGCAGTCTGGGAATCTCATCTAATAGCAATGAAACACAATCTGGACAGGGTTCTGGCTGGAAGATAAGACCAATTGGAGATAATCAATTGGCTCATTTAGGCAGGGAAAAGTGCAGCCAGTGCAGCATACTGGTGATGTCCCATTTAGAGTTCATCCTCTGTGATCAGGGGGAGGCTCAGGCCTTCAATATGCATTCTCTAATCTCAGACATTTACAAGACCTTCCCTTGCCATAAATGCAGCAATTAACAAGCAAAGCACAGGCACATAGCACTCTGTGTGTCATCCCGAGAGAGACAAACATCCTCAGTCCATGAGTCTAAAATGTAGGCAGTACTCTCATGAGACACCCATTAATGAGCAAGCAAAAAAAAAAACACATTCAACAAAGCTTATTTATCCATTAGAGCAAAATGTTGAAATCCGACATATGCCAAAGGGCATTTATTATTTTAATATTCCACCATGGGCTGATGATGTATGCATATTAATGTTCGAGCCCTGCTGTATTTTGAAGAGAGAAAATTTGACAGGCACCAGCCCTCAGTTAATTAAACATTGTTTGTTGTTTTTGGTTTAATTTGCTCATCAAAAGAAGGGTATAGAAACATTTATGCAAATTATTTCCCTCTCATCAAAAGTGAACATGAAAAAAGGTAAGTACATTTCATTATCTATGAATGTGTGATATCGTGCACAATATCGACTGAGTTACAGATGCAAAAACATACAGCAATAGAAACATATGCAGAACATATTGGCATTCAAGCTTAGTCAAGTGGGTAATTGGAACACAATTTGTGCGGTTCCACTTAACGACATATGTTGCACCCTCAGGATACATTGTTAACAGATGTCAAAACTTACCGACATCTTCGCTTTGACCATATCCTCCATTTGGATATGCAAGTCCTCTATTTCCAGCTCCATACTCTTTCGAGCCTTCACTGATGCTGCACAAGTAAACTCTGACTCCTCAAGCTGTGAGAAAACAGGAGGAAGAAGAGGTGTTGGGACAAACGTTAGTGGAACTGAGCTCCAGAATCTGGGATTTTTTCATTTGTGTTGATTTGTGCATAATACACATTTCAAAGCATGCTTTCTGTTGTTGTATCATTAAGTATATTACACATCCGTGCTATGTTGGGCGCAGGCAGATGCCAAAATGTTCAAAGGGATGTACTTGATTTTTGAGCTGAGTGATCTCCCTCTTGCTGGGGGCATTACTCTTCAGGTGGTCCAGCATAATCTGTGCATCAGCCAGAAGGACTTTGGTTCTCTTCAGGTCTTTCCTGAGCCTCTTCTCTGTCTCCACATCCCTCTGGCTCACCTGAATGACAAACCACTCCTTTATAGCCCAGCATCGTTACTTTCCTCCTTGAAAACCTATAGCAACCCTTGAGACTCAAAAGCATTTTCTTTCCAATCAAAACAAGTGGCAGACACTAAATTGCACAGACTTGACTACACGGACATGTTCAGAGTAATGACAGTACCTGGTCCTGAGCATTCAGCAGTTTGGATTCCAGCTCTCGTCTCTCTCGCAACACTTTTTGCTTGTCTTCATACTCCTCCTCCAGCTGTACCTCCATCTGTTTCAGCTGTAGAACACAGTGTCAAGATGCACAAATGCTGGATCCATGATAAAGTCAGACATTACACACCATCGACCGTCCTGCTAGACACGGCTGCTCTCAAAGACAAATAGATCCCCCAAAAGCAGACCTGGTAGCCTTAAGATTAATCACACATGATGCTTCATTATGTCAAATTAAAAAATTTTAAATATAGAAATCCATTTAACTTCTTTCTACTTAATAAGACACATGGAATAAAATAACAGTTTAAAGAATACATTACATTTGCAGTTGCAATGACTGCCTTGCAACTGTAAGAAGCCATTGCAGTTTACATCCATGACTATCCAGACTCACTTCAATTTGACGGACACCAAGTCTAAACCATTAAGATCAAAAGCCAATTTGTTTTTTCATATTAGATAGTTCTATAAAATTCTCAAACCTATAGCAACAAATAAATCCTATAATTATTTCTGCCTCCAAATTAAGACACATCAGTCACTGTGACATTTGACCAAACCTGAACCAATTCAAAATGTATACAAAGTTTCAAAAAAAATTCCCTGAAGCCATACAGCAGAAAGTGTCCACAAATTGTGGGACAGATGGATGGACATCCAAAAATCCCTGCCCATAGCTATAACTCGTAGGGAGGCATAAAGCAATACAGCATGTGTACCTAGATGAAGTGAAATTAAAGTAATGAATTCAGGAACTTCATAAACTGGGCTATGTAAATAGAAATTTTAATTATTCAATTATTTCTTTGTTGTAACAATCATTTTAGTAACAAATCTCATATCTTTGGGAAGCCTGTTTATTTCCCCTTTAATGGTGCAACATTTGTAAGGAAAATTCATTTGTAGGTTGAGCAGCAGAGTTGAGTAGGTAGGTTGTGCCCATAAAAAATAAAAATAAAAACTTGCTAATAGCTCTCTACCCAGGTAGTCCAGAAAAGACTTCACACTTCCATCTAATAGGGCTGCTAGGAGGCCTGCCATGACTGGCCTTCATGGTCAGGCCCCTTTGCACTGGTGTCTGCAACATTTGCACTGGCACCTGAAAATGTGGAAGAACATTATGTTCAAAGATAGACTGCCGTAGGCAAAATCTGGACCTATCATAGATTCAAATTGCAGAGAAGATGTGGAGAAAACTATTCTGATTGCTGCACCGATAGGGTAACAGCTTTTGATGGAGGCAGTGTGATAGTGTGGTGGAGCATCTTCCTCACAGAGAAACAGAGAGCGAGGTTTATCAGAGACTACCTACAGCATAGGTGTCAAACTCTGGCCCGCGGGCCAAATTTGGCCCGCAGCCTAATTACATTTGGCCCGCGAAGCCATACCAAATTACTATTAGAGCTGGCCTACTGGTATTATACAGTTAATATATATATTGTTTAGTATTAAGCTTTGCTTGTTCCATATTCAGTTTTTCAGCAAAACTTGTTTGAGTCCATAAGAAAAGATTCATTCTTATATCTAGAGGAAGATTTTTTTTTCAATAAATATTAGCGTTAGCCCGCGACTTTGTTCCAGTTTTGAATTTTGGCCCACTGTGTATTTGAGTTTGACACCCCTGACCTACAGTATTTGGGGAGTGTAGAGGATGGAATGGTCTGTCTGCAGTGCTGACCTCAACTCCACTGAACATTTGTGGGATCAGCTTGGACATGCTGTTTGTGCCAGAGTGACCAACACAACCACACTGGCTGACTTGCAACAAATGCTGGTTGAAAAATAGGATGCCATCCCACAGCAGTGTGTGACCAAGCTGGTGACCAGCATGAGCAGGAGATGCCAGGCTGTGTATGGCTTTTCTACATAGTACCAGTTCCCTTTTTGCTAAATGAAAACATTTTTTAATTGCCAATAGGTTGTTTTTTCAGACTTCAATCAGACTTCAATAAATGACACCAAACAAGAGTCAATAGCAGAATAAACACTTTGGCACTGGCAGAAAAGATTTGGCAAGTCTTTCATGGGCACAACCTACATACTCAACTGAGGTGCTAAACCCACAGATGCATTTTCCTTACAACTGTGACACCATTTCAGGGGAAATAAACAGGCTTTCCAACAGTATAAGATTTATTGCTCAGAAGCATTGTTACAACAAAGAAATCATCAACATAAATTCCCTTATTTTTTGTGCTTTCAATCAAGCATGAAAAAAGTGTGTTACTGAGTACTGCAGTAAACAGCCCTGAGTAAATGTTAGTCAACAAAAAAAGGCCATAAATAAGAAAAAAAACTGCAGAAATTGCAAGAATGATTAGTGGCTACCTTCTTACTGCAAGATCTCCTGATCTCCTCTACGTCTTCATCTTTACTCTCAATCTCTTTAGAGTGGGTCTGCCGCTGCCTCTCCATCTCCATCTCAAGCCGCAGCTTAGTCTGAAGACATAACATATAAATGACATGTGAGACAAACATGTATTAGAGAGAGAGATACATATGCAACAATTAGCAAGAAGAACTCCTAGCTGAACCATATTTGCACCCCTCTGTACCTGCTCCAGCATTTGGATGTTTCCAGCCTGTTCATCCAGCTCCTCCTCCTGGTCTTTCACCTTGGCCTCGAGGTCACGAAGCTGCTTCTTGACCTTGGCAAGTGAGGCCTCATCCTTTGACTCTTGGGAGGACAAATCCTGTAGCTCTGCCTCCAGTTGTTGCACCTTTACATTCATGCCACACAATTCAGTGTCCTTGTCCTGCAGGCAGAAGGCATGCTGTAAAACATACATCTGGACAAGCCTAGTTATATCATACAGAGAGCAGAAACATCAGACATGTTGTCCCCAAGAGAGGGCATTAGAGTACATGTGGAGTATGTAGTGGAGAGAAGCCTACCTGCAGCTGCTGGCGGAGGTTAAACATCTCACCAGTCATTATGTCTTTCTCTCGAGCCAGCTTCTCCCTCTGGCTCCTTTCCCTCTGTACCTCAGCCTGAGCCTGGTTCTGCTCCAGGTCAAATCTGGAAAACACACACACACACACACACACACACACAAAAAAAATATTTTAAACTCTAAACTAACAAATCAGCTTAAAGAAAGATCTCTCAGAAATAGATCTCTGCATCATTCATTTCTGTGCACAGTATGTTACTCAGAGAATTTGACTTTGTTATACGGGAGGCGCCAGGCTATCATCGGTTCTATTTTAGCCTCCACTTCTGTCCCCCTCTAATAGCCATCAATTTACCATTGGGTTGTAATAATGTGCAAAATGTTTTCTTCAATTGTCTAGGGCAGAAACACTTATGGTTAGTGAACTTAACAGCTAAGTGTTTCATGCTGTCAGCTTGTTGTAATTCTCTGTTTTTCTCTCTGAAGCGCAGCCGAAAATAATTTCACCCACAGAGCATCTTCAATTAGCCACAGGGGAGAGATCACATTCTGCCACAGTGATAGCTTCTCAAGTGCTTAAAGTCTTGAGTCATTTTCTCAGCTAATGCAATTCCACAGATTACAGAACATCTCAGTCACTGTTCAAATTAAAGAAAACTTTAGCATTAGGCGAGTAGACCAGTGCTGCTTAATCCGAGGAGAAAAGAGCTATATGCTCTCTGCAATGTGTGTTTATGCAAGAGAACTGGACAGGCAGTTGAACTGACTTCCTCTGCTTCTTCTCCAGATCATGGTTGCGACTTTGCAGGCCCTCCAGATGAAGCTTGGTGTCCTGCAGCTCGGCAGTCAGTTTCTGGCACTTTTTCTTCAGCTGCTGCACAGAGCGCTGCAAATCCTCATTATCCGTCTGCAAATCAGCCAGCTGCAGCGCACACACACACACACACACACACACACACACACAATTCTTTAATGAAAGTGCAACACCTAGTATTACTATTACATTTCCACAATTAAAATGTTATAAGTGTGAGACAAATTAATTTAGATTTTTTTTTATTATTATTATTTCAAGTTGTAATTTGCTCTTGCCTTTCTCTCTACATGTCTTTTGCTCTGCTGTTCCGTCTCCAGCTTGTCATCAAACTCCTGCTGAAGTTTCTTTTTGGCAAAGTCCATTTCACGAACGGCTCGATTGTATTTTATCCGCCACTCTCCTCCTAGAGGAAAGACATGCAATTCAGAAAATGTCTGTGTGACATTTGAGCATTTCCTGACTTTAATGCAGGTCCAGCCAGGTACACAGAGGAAGAGGCGTAAAAACCACAGACATGATGGATGCGTGGGATTATGGAGTGCACTGCACTGGCTGCGATGATTATCACATTCAAAGACTGAAATAAAATAATCTTTCTGGAAATAAAACTTTTGCTTAATCAGATGCTGAACTTACAAGGTCAAGGTATTCAACAGGAAACTACAAAGAAGGCTTTGTGTTTTAGCTCTTATCTTGAATAAACCTGAGATAGGAATTCAGAGCACACCACAACAGTAGTTAGAGGAGGACATGTCTAAGTGGCACTTTCCACAGTTCTTAGGCAACCTTAATTCTGGAGCTGTCATAGGCTATCAGAACTATAACAGCAGCCAGACAGACATTTGGGTTCAGGTTCATTTCCAAGCCTTATCATTTTAGAGGCTGTCCACTTCTCCTTCACATACCAACACAGGCTCCTCCATCAGTGCTGCTCATTAGCATATATATAGCATAATGACAACTTGCAGGGCCACCAGCTCTGATCCCACCGATTACTTTCTCATTCATCTAAGAATTCTGATATGCTCTGTAATGGCTTGTCTGCTGAGGTGGGTTGAAGGAGGTGGGAACACAGATATATAAAAAAAAAAAAAAGACCCATGGACAATATGCTCTCAGCAGGCGCTCTCTTTCCCAGCAGGGGGAGACCAATCAGAAACAAGAATTAGTTGTATGCCTGGGAGCGGACATCCTAATCTCCTAGCGGTTAATCCTAAACTTGGAAAATATACTTAACAGTATTATGCAGGATGTGACCAAGTCTTACTGCCATGTCTCCTGCTGAAACAGCTGAACAAAGCCATTCATTCCTGCAGCTACAATTAGTACAAGGGAGATTTTTCAAACTGTGCACATAATGCTGGTCTGAGTGGTTCAGTAAATTATGCTTCTGACCTGAGCTGACATGCCCATTAGGCAGGCTTAGGCAAGCTGCTGAAAGTGTCGCAGGGTGCAATTAATTAGGGAATTTAAAACAAATGCTTAAAAAACACTGATGACCGAGACTATGTTATTCAAAAAAAACAGAGAAAAGTTTCTCCGAATTATCTTCAAATTCGATCTTGCATGTAGCAATCTCTGGTGTCACGACCAAATGTTAGATATCAGTGTCTTGCTCTACTAACCAGCATCTTCATCATCAATGTCCATCTCCCCATTTAGCTCTGATGTTTTCATGAGTCGTGCTTCCATCACCTCCATCTCCTGCGATTCTAACTGTTTCTTCATGGCATCAAACTTTGCCTGGAATGCACAAATTCAGTCAATAATCACACAGAGCATGTCAGTCATAATAAACTGAACTTCAGAATTACTATAAATTTTAAGTGTGCATCTTTCATATATATATATTTCATGTTTATTTGCCTGTAGATCCTTCATATCTTTCTCCAAGCGCAGTCTCTCAGAAGTCTCAGCCTCCAGCAATTGGGATGCTGACTCACTTGTGCTTCTCTCATCAGCGAGCTCTGCCAGCAAGTCTGCGATCTGATCACAAACAGGCAGACGCACACGGGGTGTTATGCAAAGTTGCAAACTACTGGCCACAGTTCCTGTGCAAGTAGGTAATCAAATCTTTAAATAAAATAAAGAGTGCAACTGCACCATAAATCTCCAAAAACTATCCAGAATGCACTACCATAGGCAGGGGGACCCACCCTGCTCTCCAATCGATCTGTATTGAGTCTCAGCTCATTTCGTTCCTTCTCCACTCTCTCAAGCTTCAATTTCTGCTGCTGAATCTCCTCCTGGAATACAGAATATAGCTGTTTTATATCAGATACATGTTATGTTATGTTGGAGGTCAATGTCAACAGTGATGACAGTATGTAGAATAGTGCAGACACGGAATGCATTTAAAAATATATTAAATCCTTAAAGATTCAACAGGTTGGGTGAGGTTTGCTCACATCTTTGCTCCGCATCTGGTCCTCTGTGAGCTGCACTTTAATGAGGGGCTGCACTGTGGTAAAGAGCCTCCACCATGGCCAGTCCTTCACTCCACGGTTCTTCTTGATGTTTTTTTGAATACAACGGATGGCTAAATCCTGAATCTAAACACACATATGGAGAGTCAGTCACCAAAGAGAAATCTGTGAGAGTGCAGGCAGTTATTTGCACAACAAAATACAAACTCATATTGAATGTCAATGGCATAAAAGTGATGTAATTACTTCCAAATGTATCTGTAAAAGATCCCCTATTATGACCTTAGAACCAGCAACAATGCATGTAATATGCAGCACCAATAGCTTGAATGCAGACAAATTGTTTGCACAGGTACCACATGGAGGCAGTATCCAGACTAAATGCTGCTTTTATATAATCACTGGAATAAATACTTTCCAAACTCTACCGTTACCATATCATCCGCACCATTGATGAACAATATTTGAAAATAACTACATTCTTCTGCTATATTGCATATGTATGGGCAAGCAGATATCCCGGGACTTGCCAACCTCCACTAGAGAGTTTCCGCCGAGTGTGTTCCAAGGCTGGAAGCTAATTTTTGATTAATTAAATCAAACATTTTGGCAGCTAATTCCAAGTATTACACGATTTCCATGCTGCTTATGCATGAGGCTCTCTAGCAGCAGCAGATTATGGGCAAACCCAATTAGAGCAACACAATTCTCAGCATCAGGTACATTTTGCCCTGAAGGTACTCTCTATGACCAATTAGGATTTGTCACACAGTGAAAGCCTTAACATGGAGCAAAATGCTGCAAATCTCTGACAGAAGAATTAAACAGGTCTCACTTGTCATATCTAGTCTATAATGAATAGGAAACAAACAAAAGATTATACAACATGAGCACTGTGGATAAATATTTTGGTATTCATATCACATTAACAAGGTGTGACAACTGTAAGACAGTGTGAAGTGAATGAAAAATTTGAACCAAGGTTAATAAACAAAAAGAAAAAAAAAAAACACTACATTCTTTTCCAAATATTCTATACATGTATTTCGGGTTTGATTGTCTGTATACATGTAAGACTTACTGTATATGTATTAGATATTAGATACCTGCAGCAAAGTCTGAGCATAAAGTTGCCATTTAGTAAATAAATGAAGCAACAGGGCTCCGCCAGGGCTGCCCTTTGTCTCCGGTTCTGTTCATAATTTTTATGGACAGGATTTCTAGGCGCAGCCAAGTGGCGGAGGGCTTTCGCTTTGGTGGCCTCAGAATCTCATCTCTGATTTTTGCAGATGATGTGGTTCTGTTGGCTTCATCGGGTGAGGGCCTCCAGCTCGCACTGGAACGGTTCGCAGCCGAGTGTGAAGCAGCGGGAATGAGGATCAGCACCTCCAAATCTGAGGCCATGGTTCTCAGCCGGAAAAGGGTGGAGTGCCCACTCCGGGTCGGGGATGAGTTCCTGCCCCAAGTGGAGGAGTTCAAGTATCTCGGGGTCTTGTTCGCGAGTGATGGGAGAAGGGAGCCGGAGATCGACAGACTGATTGGGGCTGCAGCTGCAGTGATGCAGACGCTGCACCGGTCCGTCGTGGTGAAGAGGGAGCTGAGTGTAAAAGCGAAGCTCTCAATTTACTGGTCGATCTACGTCCCTACCCTCACCTATGGCCACGAGCTGTGGGTAGTGACCGAAAGAACGAGATCGCGGATACAAGCGGCAGAAATGAGCTTCCTCCGAAGGGTGGCTGGCCTCTCCCTTAGAGATAGGGTGAGAAGTTCGGCCATCCGGGAGGGGCTCAGAGTAGAGTAGCTGCTGCTCCACATCGAAAGGAGCCAGCTGAGGTGGTTCGGGCATCTGACAAGGATGCCCCCTGGGTGCCTCCTGGGTGAGGTGTTCCAGGCATGTCCCACCGGGAGGAGGCCCCGGGGCAGACCCAGGACACGCTGGAGAGATTATATCTCTTGGCTGGCCTGGGAACGCCTTGGTATTCCCCCAGATAAGCTGGAGGAGGTGGCTGGGGAGAGGGAGGTCTGGGCCTCTTTGCTTAGGCTGCTGCCCCCGCGACCCGGCCCCGGATAAAGCGGATGAAGATGGATGGATGGATGGAATGAAGCAACATCGGTTTCTGAGGATTTCTTCATTATAAACAAACATAAGCTATAAGCTTTATCATTCTGGCTCTTTCTACACTTTGTACATTATTCATTTTTAACCCTAAGCTAAACCAAAGACATATCTTATAGCAATGCACTGCATACTGATACCTTTACAACTGCAACTATAAAGGTATCATCTGCGCTTTGATTCAGAACCATGGGAATGCATGTTTCAAATGAAAAAGATATTCTGTAGAATCCCCCGCCTGAGCTCAGCTGTGTGCTGATTCCATGCAAATAATTCTAAAAACTACATTTGTAGGGTACCTGAAGGACAAAGCTCCCAATATGGCAAGTGCCTGCTGAGGCAAAATAACAGACTTTTAAAATGTCAGGTTGTCCCCTTGAGGAGACAGTTGAAAGGGGAAAGAAAAAAAAAAAAAAAAAAAAAGAGGAAAAATTGTGGTTTTGTCATTTAATGTCACATGGGCTTGGCACAGCTTCACAAGGTTAACATGCCAGAGAATATCAATCAAGGCAACTTGTGACTTCCTGTCACATCCATATACATCAACCAGTAGCTGTCTGAGAGCTTCAACAGAACTCACTTGCACTATTCCAGAGGCAAATTACCATCTACTGTACATGCTAAGACTGGATACTTCAAACAGTGTAAGAGGCAATGAAGACCAGATCTGTTTTCGCAGAGGGATATCAGGGAAACAGCAAGGGTGCCAGTCGATGTTATTATACAGTGATTATTCTAAGACTCGACAACAACACACTCTGCAAATCTTCACAGTAAGAGAAAGAGAGATGGAAATTACTCAATATTCGACACATCCCTGCATCCTCCCCAAGTCTGGTGTTGACTAATTGAATCAGGAATAATATAAACAGAATGATAATCAGGGGAAAAGATGCCCTTCAGATAATTATTGCAAGGAGAGACTGTATTTACCATGCATGCAACAGCTGTATGGGAATAAATTGTTGGTTAGAAAAAGGCAGAAAAGGGGTAGCAAGGGGCTGCAAAGCCACTTTCAGAACAGCATCTTGCTTGTAATTTCTCTACCAAGCACAGTTTTATATCTCTCAATGCTGAGTACAGAAACTGACCTAATATTATTAAAAGCTTTGGTATTTTATGACTAGTTTTGAAGTGTTTGGAAAAAAAAAAGAAATTCAATAACTACATGACGTCCATTCATTTATCATTTCAAGTGTGGAATTTTTTAATGCAAGTTTAGAATAGAGTAATAAGCCAGTTAGCTTAGCTTAACTCAAGGACTAGAAACAGAAGGAAATATTTAGCCTTGTATGGTTTTAGAGAGGCTATATGACCACCTTGGCGGTAGAGGGCCCTTACAAAAGGCTCCAAAGAGTTTTGTTACCCTTAGACTCAGGCTAGCAGTTACTCTCTGGTTTTTTTAGTCCTTAATCTCTACCTAGGATGCTGCTAGCTGTGTGGTCTGCTTTCATTGGGAATAACTCAAGTTCTTTTGAACTGAATCAAAATGAATTGGTTTGTGGATATGAAAGTAATGTGCATTAAAATGTCCACAGCTTAAATAAACCTCTGCAACCCTGACTCGATGAGGGGTGCGTCATAACTGCATATTTCCTGTTACCTTGCCAACCTAAGTTGAGTTTGAGATAAATACAATTGAGATGAAATAAAGTCTCATCTTTCTATTATAGATACATGTGCAGGAGGGAGGGGGCTAAAGAGGGCAGAGGAAAAAATTTTTCTTTGCTAATGGATTTTGTAATTGCACAGTTGCCTAGCAATTTTGAAAGGATCCTTGGTGTTGATTTTCTTCAATTTCTAGCCATTGTAAAGCAACAGGCACTTACCCTGCTTTGCTGTGTAAATAATCACTTCTGAACTTGATAGAGAAAATGTATTGGGGTTCCAATTTTAGACCAACATACATTTAAGTATTTGATTTAAAAAGAAAGGTACCAAAATATGATATCTGAAAGTCCAGATATTTTAAAGGTCAATTTGATTTACCTCATTACAACATTGACAATGTAACAATTGACAATGTTTGACTGGCATCATATTACAACTAAACAACATGCGTGCTTCCTAACAGTATGTCATAGTGGATGGAGAGATAAGTAATGTAATTCCATTTCTGCTGGTTCATCACAGCCCAGCTGAAGTGGCACATTCACTTAAATAGTACAACGTAATCATAGAGGGAGAAAAGTACTGCAGGGCTCTATACATCACAAGAGGACACATGAGGTCCAGAGAGATAGACTCACACAGGTCCTGGTAGAAAAATGGAAGATGGATGGAATGGATGGGTATGAGAGTCAGCAGCATGTTTGATAAGGCTACAATTCAGGGGAGTGGACTGATAAAATGTCACAGAAATGGAAATGTCACAATCAAATATCGCCTTGGGAAAGCTGATTGGATGGATTACAACGAGGGATGGGGTACAGCCAATAGATTCAGAGAACCTATTTGCAATTAGCTGAAGATTTACAGCAGGGCTGGTTATATCTACCCCAAGAACAGAACAAACTAGATCTAAAATTGGCTCTCAATTCTGAAGTGCATATCCTTCACCTACTTGACCTACTTCATTTTGCTCAGCTGTGCAAAAACTAAAAATAAAACAATAGACAGTGTGTTGCAATTACATTGTTTTTTCCAATTAAAGTGAATTCATTCAAGTTTCTCCCCTTCAAACTTTGTTGACAAAAACCTGTCACAGTTGTATTTAGGCTTCAGTTAAGATTACGACAACATTTGGACTGCTCGTTTCATTTCAGTATAGAATCCCGCATACCTTTCTCTTCTTGAAGGCTTGCCGTGCCAGGTAACCTCTACAGGCAGCTTGGAAGAGGGTTAGATTGCACTTGGTCTGCTCATCCCTCTGTTCCTCCAGCTTAGCCAAGGTTCCAGCTCTGAAGAACAGCTATAACAAGAAACAATCATACACAGATGCTTATTAGCAAAGCGTAAAACAGTTCAGACAATTTTATGGTTATTTTTGATATTATGAGATTTAGAGGCCCTGCTTTAATGTCAAGCCCAGCAGCACAGTTAAAACAGAGGGGAGTTAAAAGGTAAATTAATGCACTGAAGCAACTAATCAATAAGAAACAGTTTAATCCACAGTCAAGTGAGTCTTATCTAAGTGAGAACCCGGGTGATTAAGTTATCTCGAACAATCAGCCTTGTCCATTTCTAATCTAGGGCAAAGGTAAAAAAAAAAAAAGAGGTAAACAGACAAAGAAAAGCACATTATGTCATAGCCTGTTTATACCCATGAAGGATTTGGTACCATGATACATTCCAGATATGATGGCAGGAAGCTATTAAAATGGACAGGATGACCGCGCGCGCGCGCGCGCACACACACACACACACTTTCTCAAACTAAGGTCGCTCTACAAAGTGTCCATGCTCCTTAAATTCCAAAATCCATATATAATATGTTAAAGCAAGAGCTGGGAATCATCAAACTGTTTTAGCAAGCAAATCTATAAAGCAGTAGCAAAGAAAGATACATTCAATGGTATCAATGAATATTAATTAAAACTCAAGGCAAAAAATAATCTGTTATTCTTTTATTTTTATTTTCAAAATTGCATGCAGGCATCATGTAGTAGCTTTATGCAGCTATGTTCCTTTCAGGCATGTGGCTATCTCTAATGGCAGATTTTGTCCAGTCAAGAGCTTCTCATTCACTGCTTTTAGTTGGTTTGGTGTAATTGGCATGCAAGTGAGACAGGTTGCCAAGACACCACTGGAATGCTTTGTGAATGGCCAACTGTGCATGTCTACTTCTGAGCCCATTTCACACTCCAAAGTGTGGCACCATGTGAAGCCGCCTCCAAACCATTCTTTTGTCATGTGTTTTATAAAAGGGCCATGCACACCGTACAGTATCTTGGAGCATAAGTCCCCCTCTTTTGTACTTTACTGTTTGATTTCATTTTGACTGATGGCCGCTTTCCAGCTGATAGGATTTAATGTGCATTTTGAAGCAATGTTTACTGTGCAAATCATACTAAGGTTGTGGTGAAAAACAGAATGCATTAAGAGGAGAAATTTGCTCCAATAACCTGAAAAAAACATAGTAAATATGGTAATATATATGGGCAAGGTAGAGACATGACTCTTGGGTAACCACTGGCTAAATAACTTGAAGAAGGGACAAGGCTTGGCAGGTCTCCAATAAAGGATGGCAAACAAGCCTCAAAGAGGAACAGGTGTACTGAAAGACACACATCCCCAGACAGCAAGTGTCATAAAAAAAAAAAAAAAGAGTTGTGTACTACTGCTCTGTGGTGAGAATTTCAAAACAGACGCAGAGCAATTCATAGCAAATGTTTATTCAATACATTTTTAAAGCTGTTCATTTGTTTGTGATGTGTGGGCATTACTCACCCTGCTCAGACCCATGTGGTAACTGCTCTTCTCCAAATCCAAGGACTCCAGAAGCTCCTCTACAGCCTGAGTAAATGCATACATCCACACAAACACACATTCAGCCTTTCAAAAGGTGGATCCAGTGGTGCTACTGACACCACAACAATAGAGCGGTCTACAGTTCCCCCTTATCTGTCATGTTTAATAACTACAGTGCACTTTTTCTCCTCTTCTCTCACTCTGGATTTTGTTTTAAAACCAAGTCGGGATGCAAAAGAAAAAATACAACAAAACAATTACAACTTGCCCCATAAGATCCACCTGCACCTAGTCTATTCATCATGATCCCCTGTTTTTCTTGACCTAGTTGCAGCTCTAAACACACACATCCCATGTAGAGTTACACCAACCCAAACACTGGAGCCCCCCCTCTCCCTGTTCAGCCTGTGTATACTGTCCGTCTATTGTTGTCCGAGCCTCTTCTCTCTACTTGAGACTCCACTTTGAAAGACCACATCTAGATTACACCAAGAGAGGTTTGCCACGAATACTGAGGGGCTTTTGTTTGCCAGTGTTTCCACAGAAACTCAGCTCCAACACACTGACACAGGGGAAAGGAGTTATATTCACCCCTACCCACATTCTCTACCTTGCTTTCTTATTTCTCTGCAGAAAGAAACTTCTGTATTTTTCTCTACTACTCTTCAACTCATGTTTCTTTCATAGGTCTTTATAATGAAGCTCAAGCCATCCACATTTTTTATAAATTTAAATTAAAACCAACAAAAGCAGTACTGTCACAGTGTAATAACCATGGCATTTAGAAAAATAGGCATTTTTATTTTTGTTTGCAGTAAAGCACTTTCTAAGCCCTGATATTGATCAGCTTCTTTCACAGGCATTATAGTGATGAAGTTAAGCTGATTAGGTCTTTACTATTAGCCCTGATGAAGCTTTATGTCTCTGTCAGTAGGCTGCTGACATCAGGCTGTTGAGATCAGGTCATGAAGCTGCCTCCTCACATCATCAATCTTCACTGTGCTTGGCTAGCGGCACAGCTGTACATTTTACTCCCTCTCTCAGTGACTGACTTACTCTCTTCTCGTCCTTCACTATATAATTTCTTCCGTGCTTCTTGGTGAGATGCGGTGCCAGCACATCAAAGCGCCGTCGGAACTCAGAGAACACCATGTGATCAGGGTAACCTGTGAAAACCGGTATTGAATAAGATTTAATCTGACAGGCTTTTTTTTTTTTTAATACACATGGACAAGGGGGTATGTTTGCTTTACCTCACCTTGTCTGTAGATTCTTAAAGCATCAAGCAGCTTAGATCCACGTATCTGAGCACGGAGCAAGGCTACATCTAGCTGCATTAAGCTAGGATCTCCACTCTCCCCTTGAGTCTCACATTCCACTCCTTTGAACAGAGATCCACTCAGCGCCTTGAGGGCATCCGCCTTGGGCAATATGCAGTGAACAAACTGAATCCTGGACCTCCGCAACATGTCAAGAAGCGCATCCTGAAAAGGACAGAGCAGGATTATAAGCAGCCTGGTGGGAACAGGTCAAGAGTTAATGCAGCGTCTTCTAATAAAGCACAAGTTAAGGTTTTTAGTTTTTGACTCTCTTGTTGAGAAATATGTTCTTCTTAAAAGTAGTGGTACTGATAACAGCATTAGTAGTAGTAGTAGTAATAGCAGCTGTTTTGAGCTGCTCCCATATTCACAAGGGTTCACCACACCAGGTAGCTCCACATGTTCATTTTTTTTAAATAATAAATAAAACATAAAACACTAGATGCTCTTTCTAATGCAACACCAAAGTAATGTCTCTTCAAGGGACTGAAACAGGATTCTTGTTTGGCAAATGTGTAAACCGCTACACTATGCAGCCACTAAAACAAAACTTCTTAATGGCTTAATGTCGTTTTCTCTGTTGTCGCTAAACAACCGGCTCTACTTCATTTATAAGACTTCAGGTAGAGTCAAAAACAAATTTAAAACTTCTCATATTTACAACAGCATGTTTTGTTGTGCCTTGTGGTGCCCCACATCCCCAAGTAGCCATCACACCCTATGCTCTCACCACTTGAAGTTTTATCTGAATGCACAAAGACTTCTTCTTGATGGCAGCTACTCCTGTGACGAAGGATTTCCTCATGCTAGTAGCCCGGCGCAAAGACAGCTGGGAAACACCTTCAAGGCCAGCAACAGACCCGGACAAAACTGTGGTTCCACCTGTGCGGTTCATGAGCAATGAGCCGATGATCTTTCTGTAAGAGATGCCGTAATTCAGAGTGTGATGTTTTATAATTCAAGTCTGCAACACCAAGGAACAACAACTCCTGCATGGTGGATACTTACTTCTGCGAGTCCTGTAGGAGGGACGCAGCATTGGTAGAGGCGGGATTCTGCTTGGCATAGCTGAGCCACCCTCGTGCATCATACTCCACCCAGTCTGTCCCATGGCTGTGGCCCAGCAGGAAATTATGATCTTTTTCACTTTTCAACAGGAAAGTGTGACCTAAAGTAAATGGGGGATCCAGTGTAAAATCTATTAGATACATATACAGCGAGATAATGAGAAAAATCATATTCAAGACTTCAGAAAGGGGTTTACTGTCTGCATGAGTTTAACAAAGCAAGTAAATTCATCACATCCTAATTAGTCTGGTGTGTGCCGCCTGTCACAAACCTGCATAGATTTTACTGATAAAAACATCATGATGAACAGTCTGTTCCTAGTAAACCTTATTGTTTAATGGGCCACTTTATCCGTGTAGTTTTAGTGTGAGACATTTAGATCCAACCATACTCCACTTTCATAGACGATATAACTGTCTGCCACTAGGTCATCAGAGAGCTGATAGACGAAACAGAGGAGCTCAAATCTGACCTATATGAAGAGTTTTAATGAGAATTCTGAAGCTGAGTGGCTCCATAGTGTAGTGGTTTACACATTCGCCTAGCAAATGAAAGCTCCCTTATTTGATGCTAGGAGGAGACAAATCCCTTTGGGGCTGCGTCAGGAAGGGCAACGGGCGTAAAAAAAAGAAATAAATAAATCTGCCAAATCGAAGCTGTGGAGCTACCCACTGTGGCGACCCCTTGTGAATAAGGGAGCAGCCAAAAGTAGCTTTAATGAGAATCCACCAGCTGTTGTTTTGGAGTACTAAAACGACAATTTGCGTACCATTTTCTAGCTCTATTAGGGAACTTTTTAAAAGCTTCAGTTCTTATTGTTAGAGAATTGCTAAGAAACATATGAATCGGATATCTGTGACTGCTCTGCAGAACAACAGCAACTGGTCAAATTAAACGAGATATTGTGATTTGGAAATTCCATATTATAGTATAGCTTTAATGAGCTCATTTAAACTGAGACAATACAGCGTACTATAAAACAAAAGGGGAGTTTATATATACCCATACAATATATAATGTTAATGAACATCTTTGTTTTGGTTTTTTTTTATTCTTTTTGAAAATGAAAATACAAGGATTTTCTGTTCATTTCTGAGAAGATCACTATTTGTATTAGTGCGACCTTATGCATGTGTGTCTGTGTGTGCATCTTCCCCTTGCCTTTACTCTCGCCCTCAGCAGGTCCATAGTAGCTAAACAGGCGTCCCAACAGTGTTTCCTCTGAACCCCCAGGCTGCAGTGCCTCCTCCTCCATCAACCACAACAGACCCCGGGCCTCATCTGTTCGCACTGTCCGTACCTGTCCCCACACACACACACACACTATTCTGTTTTACCTTTATGACCCTCTATGCAAAAGATTTTACAAAAGGAATGTCAAACATGAGTAAACATCTAGTTCATGTTAGTGTTTAATGGAATATATTGATGAGTCACAATATATTTAAGATATTATTATCCACCTCCTACAAACAATAATGACAAAGCAATAAGTATTAATTATAAAAAATATCCTTCAAATGCCTGGTGCTGGCCTCTGTAGTGAGCGTTTGCTTACATATAAACCATTCTAAATGTCAGCGAAAATACTTTGCCCTCTGTTTTCCCAGTCTGAGCAGTGTATCACAGACATGGAGATATTGTTAGCAGCAGAAATTTAAGTTTCAATAGCATTTGTGATGTGAGCATACTTTTAGCAGTTTACTGCAATAATACCGTCATAACAGTTTTGACTTATTCCACACAATTAAAATAGGGAAAATGTGGAAAGTATAAAGGGAGAAAAATTTAAATAATGCAATTAGTTACACAATTAGCATGTCATTGTTGAATAAGGGTATGCCAAATATATGTCACCATAATACATAACACACTGAAGCGTTCACTTTTAAGTCAGAGACATTGAGCATAACCATCTTGTTGTTCAAGCTCATGAGAAAGGTAGCTACTGTCTAAATCCACCCTGGGAACTGTGGCTTAAGAAGCAAATCCACAAAACCAAAAAATGCTTTAGCAGCCATCAGAAGTTGCACTGGAGACATCCTTATCAGCAGTGCACACTACGCTGACTACAAATACAAAACAGGCTATCAGTTTGGAGAAGACATGTGACAACTATGAGGCTTGCAATGAATCAAGCATTAAGGCTGTTTGTGATAACAGATGTCTGAGCTACAACAGGAAAAAAAAATATCTGTGAGGGAAAAAAAAAAAAAAAATCTTTGATCAAAATGTCTTTGCACTCTAAACAGCATAGATCTTTATAGCTGACTTTAGAAATTACTTTGAAGAATCTGTGTTATTTTTACCCTTCGGTTTTTAGTGTGATGTACTACAGTTCACTGCTTTTGATGACATTCCCATTAGAGTGGGGACCCTTTAAAAAGTAAAGCACTCAAACCAAACACATTGGAATTACAGCAAAGTGATCTATGGACTCTCTAAACTCGGCCATTTCTGTTTCCATGGTGCAGATCATAGGCTGGAAAGGCCAAACATTGATTTTCTTTCTTGAAGTCAATTCTCTAACCTTTCTTTTCTTGCTCCCACCCTCTCTTTCTAGTCTCTGCCAAACAAGTCTAACATAGAGAGAAGTCTTCTGATGCTTAGAGACATTATTCAATTTTTTTCTTAATTAAAAAAACAATATATTGTACCCAGGGATTAACATTAACATCTGAAAATCAAACATTTTATGGTACTAAAACCAAGGGAAATGAGAAATTATGCAAGTTAGATGTGTGACAATAAAATGAAGAAAGACAATAAAACAAGCGTACCAGTGCTTGACTCGAAGCTTGGTCTACCACTGCCACAGACAGAGACGTGCTGGTTTCTGTGTCGTCTAAGGAAAGTTCTATGTTTTCCTGGAGGACAGCAAAGAGATTGACAAACTAATGACCTATGATGTCAAAAAATAGGATTTTGAATGCTAGGCCATTTGAAACCCACTGTCATAGACCAATAAGTTAGCAAAATATATATTTTTTAGTTTTGAACTATTAACAGGATAAATGAGAAAGCGACAGAGAGCAGAAGATTTTTAGAGAGGCAATGGTACAGTGGTTAGAACTGCTGCCTCACAGCGAGTAGGTTCAAGACCTACCATCCAGCTGGGGGTTTCCTGTGTGGGTTCTCTCTGAATACTCTGGTGTCCTCCCACAGTCCAAAGACATGCATCTTAGGTGCACTGGTGATTGTAAATTGCCCATAGGCCTGGTTCTGAGAATGTCTAATTATCCGTTTCTATGTGTTAGCCATGTCAATGACTAGCAACCTGTCTAGAGTGTACCTTGCTTTTTAGCATATAACAGCTGTCACAGTCTCAAGTCTTTATATTTTACCACAGCTCCAAAATGTAATAGCATTTTATAGGTTAACTACAACTATTTTAACTTGGTTTAAAAAAAAAAAAAAAAAAAAAGAACAAATACATTGTTATTAAGCCATAAAGATTTGACCATTTTGGTTGCAGCTCCATTAGTCATTTCTAGATTAATGTGGCACATGATAAAAATTATCTGAGATAAAGCTATAGCTATAAAGATTAAGAGATAAAGTAACAGTGCATGGTAACAGAGTGGATCATGCTCCAGAAAGGGGAGAAAATGCTGGCATGCTAATAATGTGGCCACGACAGATGCCAGTGTTCAAGCTGACTGTGTATGTGAAGTCTCCCCACTGATTTTTGTTCTCTGCTGCGGAGAGTCCATGTACAGAGGAACGCAAAAAACAGAAAAAAAAAAAATACTAGCCAGAAAGCTAGAGCGCCCAACAGCAATTTATTCAAAAATATAAAGGCATACTGTGTGTGCCGGTTGTGTGTATCACAATTTAACCCGCCTGCCTGTCACTGTGATTGTTAAGACTGTGTGCCGTTTTAAATGAGTTTGACCCAGTTTACAATGACACTTTCACAGGTTCTTATGTTTTCAAGATGTACTGACAAGAGAGAATTACACTACACGCATTTATGCAATATTTCATCTCATTCCAACTCCATTTCTGCCATGCAAAGGATGTGGGTGGGAAATCCCAGGATCCTTTTTCAGAAGCAATGTATCTGAAGCAATATAATCAGGATGTCTGGGTAACTCCAGTGTGATATCAGGTGAGTTTTTAATAAAAACATTGTTGCAATGAATTGAGACATAACTGTAAGTAATGAAAGAAAACTTTCTATTTGTCCTCAAAAACACTAAATCCTATGGGATGACTACACCCATAGTTATGATGGTCCAGTCCTGCTAGACAGAACGTTAAAGAGGACAGAAGTAGAATAGATCTTTAGGGAACAACAGCACTGCTGTGCAGCTGGGCGTTTCTCCCACAGGCAGCTGTGAGTGACTTTACTTTGATCTTGGCAGAAGCGGTGAAGACTGGCATCACTAATGAGAAGGTCTAACACATGAACTACTTTGACTTGTCACAGCTTGTGACAGGTAGAACAGATAGTGTATCTGATGTGTGTACACATACTCTATTGGAGTTGATATATCTGAGAGAAAGGACCAGACAAGGGGAGAGAAAGGGTAGGAGGAAGGCAGAAACAATGAGAATGAGGCTGTTTGTATGCACGGTGCATAATACTTTACATGGCATTACCTCTTTGTATCGCTCCAGCTCCTGAACAAAAGTACGCTGGTAGAAGAGGGTCTGCAGACGCTCTTGAGTGTAGTTGTGGCACAGGTCTTCAAAGGTTGCACCACATTCACGCTTAGCCAGCCTTGGGTTTTGAAAGCCTGGTGTGTCCACAATGATCAGAGAACACAGGGAGTGCTGGCTGGATTTCAGAGCCCTTAAGCAAACATGGTAAATACATACACACACATAACATTAGCAGTGCCATATTTGACAACCTCTTGATATAACCTCATCTCATGCCACTATATCCCTAACTGAAATAAAACTGGCTCTAATACTCTGAAACCATTCAAACATTCTTGTTTAAACACAAATGATGGTTACTAAAAGTGACATGAGGCATCTACATTTTTCTGTTGCATACCGGTTCAGCACAATCATGACATCTTCATTACAAATGTAATGTACTGTCAGTAACACACCAGAGAAGAAATACTAACCGGTTTATTAGAGAAATGACGGTAGTGAAGAGTTCAGAGTAAAGCCCGGATGCCATGGCTTCTAAACACTCCACTGCTGTTGCTTTGAATGCTGATATAAAAACGCAGAGTCAGAACAAATCCTCAATAGCTAATTCACAATATCTCCATCAGCAAATAACACAAGAACCAGTTGAATAGGAAGGAGGAATGTCAACATGTTGAACTGTAAAAGCTTTACTGAAACTATAGTCAAAGCATTTGATTTAAAAAGGAACTACATTTCCATGGTATTCAAACACATTATTTTCTGAGTTAGAAGGTATTGAAAATACCTACAAAAGTGTCTTTCTGAAGCAGTGTCATTTAGGGATCAGGTGTTTTGGAAACTGTCAAATCAAACTGAATACTCATGTCTGTGCCTAGAGGCAATGGCCACCTGTTAAGCTTTCATAATTCATTACACCATCACATAAGTGAGTTTATTGTTGCATAGGCGATATATTCATGTGTGCACACACGTCAATGACTATATGCTCATGAATGAGGGGAGATGCAGGGAAGGAGAAACAAAGGTCATTTCTGTCCATCCCTACTGTGAAAGACCTTTAACTGAGTCGTCATGCCCTTCAGAATGTACTGCAGTCTTGATGAACCAACACGTGTGAAAAATCAATGTGAGGCAATTATGATTTCAGGGACAATGAATGAAGAGTGGATCCAAAATTGCTTGTCCCAACATAGTATGCGCACCTATCTGTCAATAGCCATTGTAAAGCTGTGGTATTCATTACCAAGATAAGCTTTACTTTTTCTCTCCCTTGCATTTTCCCTTTGAGTGATGAGCAGCAACATATGCGTGTGCAAGTGTAAATAGAATGAGAGTGACAAAAAAAGAAAAGGTAGGGAGAAAGGGGGGTACTGTGAGGAATAAAGAGTAAAGAATATGGTGGTAAATGTGGCGTGGAGTACCTGCATCTGCCGTGCCATTTTCGTCAGAAGCCTGGCGAATAGTGCTGGCTCTGGGCAGGGTGCCCTTGGCCTGGTGCTTGAAGATGGAAGAGGAGAGCTCCTCCAGGGTGCAGCCCAGCAGGTAGGCTGCCTTCTGAGCCCACTCATGACGTGCAAATTGTTTCCTGCCAGCTGAGACACGTGCATGAAAACCTCCATTAGCCCTTCTGCCAACTATTGCAGGCACATGGTGACTTTGTGACAATACTGTCTGTGACAGGGTAGGATTATGTGTCTGGTCGAACTGACACTGACACAGCTGATAAAAACATGCACTAAAAGCATGTTCAAAAGGGTGGTAGTCTGAATACATTTAACTACTGTGGAGATGGAGACACACACACACACACACACACACACACACACACACACACATCTATAAAGTAAAAACCTTATTTCAATTGTTTAATACTGAAAAAATGTCTATTAAATTGAAATTATAATTGCCCCTTTTATCTTATTGAGAATGAAAGCGAAATTTATCATTAGGGGACATAATTTATTTATTTACATAAAGACTGCTGTTGGGAAAACTAACTTTCCCTCAATCTAGCGGCTGAGTGATGCTAACATAAAGATATGAGTGCCAGCTTCAGTTTTAATCCACCATGAAGTGGTATCTTCTAAGACTTAAGAGAGAAACTGTGGGATTTCAGACAAAGTAGTGGGCTCTATCTGTCTCATCAGTACTGCAGAAGCCTTGTATACTTCTCTTATTGATAAGGCTAGTTATGAAGACAAGCAAAGGCATTTAAATATTTACTTTGATAGATACCAGGCAGCACAATTACTTAAATTCCACTAAAACATCAAAAAGAGCAAAGTGGGTTTACCAACATGAATGAACATTGCAGAATCAAACAGCAGATGGCTGTACAGCTTTTAAAGATAATAAAAGAAAATTACATATGTACACTATTTCTTCTTAAGTACACAGAAAGAGTATGCTAAGTCTCCTATCTATACTTATTCGATGTAAGTGTTCACTACACAATATACAGAGAAAACTAAGTTCATTTCAGGTGGTCCCTTAACTAGGTTTTGGAGATCACTGCTGCCCTCTTGTGTACCAGGATAAAGTTACACTGCCAATGGATTTATTTCATAATCTGTTTATTACTCCTTTTGATAACCAAAATGCAAACTAGGCCCTTGGTACAAAAGGGTCTAGACTGTAGACTATTATCATTAATAAATATTCCCATAGACAGGCCTCTCAATGACTTCCTATTCCTACCCCTGACATTGCTTCTTCATAAGAATTCATTTTGAAAACGAAGACACCAATCAAATGTATTGCCAAGCAGAAAGTTGTTCAGAATTTTTATTCCCAATAACAGACAGTATTTATTGATTTTTTTTTAACTATTCCCTGCTTTATTCTGCCATCAGAAATATTGGGAGCCAGCTGGAGGGGATCACTGCAAATTATTTGGCAAGCTATTCTCATAAGTAACTGGCAATTACAGACAGGCACTGAAGAGTGAGCAAACGTATCAGAAAGCACAAAATTCAGCACTATTGCCACTGTTATCACATTTTTTTGTGGTTTCTCTGTTGTATATTATCCTGCTATTCGGTAATTAATTTATTTGCACTACAACAGCAATTAAATCCTTAAATGGACAGTTTTTCATTTGCTCATCTGTGTAAATATGCCCACTTAACCTCAGTTAAAATTAAAACAAAACAAATTTCATCAACCAAAAAGTCAATGCTAAATATAAATAAACACTTAAATCTGTGTTTTGAAAGGACTTAAATGGTTAATTCTATCCTTTCTATCCTTCCAGTGGCCTTTTATAATGACAAAAAAAGGATGTGATGATTAACTCACCTAAAATAAAAATCTTTGTGGCAGCTACAGCTTTTACAAATGTCAGCTATCTAATTTTAAAAAGTTAGTCAAATCCTGACAAAAGGGCCGTTCTATTACTCTAAAGGAAAACAATCTGTTACATTAGGTTTCATCATTCGAACAGCTTTAGACAGAAGCAAGTTCTTGTGTTCGTGAGAACTGCTGTTCCCATTAGTCCTGTAATGCATCTTTATGACAAAATAAATGTTTGTCAAGAATTAGATCAAGGTTTTTCTCTCCGTGAGCAGCAACGGTGTTTCCAAGCAATTAGATTCAAGAAGTTTGTCATTAGTTTCAGTTACTCAACCACAAACAGTGCTCTGTTTATTTAATATGTTCATGCAGTAAGGAATGATAAAGGTAAATCCGACAGGGGTTCAGATTAAATAAAAAATACAATGTATTACTTCACTGGCAGCCACATACTATAAAGGCAGCAATAATTCTGTACCACAAAGTCTTGAATGATTCCAGCCCACCACCACCACCACCCACCCCCCACTCTACGCAAATGTGCTAAGATCTAAAGTATAACATTTTCTGCAATGGCCTAGATTTAAATGTTCAGCTATTGATCATTGGAGCAGCTGTGCACTGTGTACTTTTAACGTATAAATAAATGTATTATTCAGTCATTGTGATTACATGTGATTGCATCACACAGCACATGTTGCCAACAGTGAGATAATGCCAGCTTGATATCTGTCAAATTACAAAGTGTTACAAAAACTATTTGGGCTAACAAAGGTAATTTCACCATAATTATTTTTCATTGTGTGCACAAATCAAAAACAGCATTTTGCTTTGTCACTGGAGCCTGTTCTATAACAGCAGAACAAACGTCATCTCCAATAGGTGATGCAGTTGTGCAGGAGTGCATTCAAGCAATCTTACCCTTGGTGGTTCCCGCAGCCCCAAGGTGGTAAATGGCCCCAAGGATGAGCCAGAGGGCCCTCTGCTCATCACCGCTGATCCCCAGAACCTTCATGGCTGCTTGCAGTTTGAAAAACTGCTGAGAGGCCCGCTGTTTATCCTCTGCCTGGCAGATTCACACAAACATAACTTGAGCTTCTTTTTTGGGTGGGTAAATCTTTAAGTAAACTTTTCCCCTTCCATTCCTGGTTGGACAAAACAAGCCAAACTTCTAGTATCAGGATGCATTTACCTTAGTCTGTGGCATGATTCCAAAGGCACTGCTTTCAGCAAAGTGGTTAAGGTGCAGCTCAGTTCTAATGAAGAAATTTAAAAAATAAATAACTTACAAGACATTAGTGAACACATTTAGGATCAAAGGGAAAATAGGAAGAAAAGGCAGCATTATAGAGAACTACAATATATCTATGTAAAAACCAATGCAGTACTGTAGTGGATTTAGGTAGTAATTGACATGAGTGTATTAATCCCTACCTCAGAGAGCTATCTACTCCAGCCATTAGATAGTAAAAAACATTAAAAGTGGACTCTCCATCTGGTCTTCTTGTCACTCTCATCTTCTCCAAAAGCATTGTCTGAAAGACCAGGGCAGAACACAATATTGAAAGGATGGCAGAAATACAATATTATGAGCAGGTGAGCATAATAACAACGACTGAGTTTGGTGAAAATATACACCACTTTATGTCTGGACATTCTGGACATTGTTTTCACTTCATTACTTAAATCACGCTGCTGTTATTGTGTATATATTTATTTATATTTCTTCATACATTCTTATATAGTTCTATATTGTGTATTTTGTTGTACAGTTATTTTATTTTCAACTTTAATTTATATATTTTATCTTGTTCTCCCAGTTAAATTTACCCTTCATTCTAATTTGTGTTGTACAGTTATTTCATTTTTAACCTTAATTTATATTTTATTCCTTCCTAGTTAAATTTACCCTTTTTAATTTTTCATATTTATTTCCTATCTTATTCATAGCCTTTTCCTTTTTTGTTTTCTTTAGGTCACGAGCAGTTGTCCAAGCATTTCACTACATATCGTACTGTGTATGACTGTGTACGTGACAAATAAAATTTGAATTTGATTTGGAATGAAAATCAGTTATTCATTAGGAATAAATTCAACAGTTGAGTCCAAGTGAGTTAATTAATAAATGTGCTTATCTGTACCTGGATAGAGGCTGAGGTCACCAGGCCCGCCTGGTCAAAGTCCAAGGAAACAATGTGGGTGAAGCGACTAGCATTGCCATTCATGCACGTAGAAGCATTCCCAAAAGCCTCCAAAACAGTGTAGACTGCCTGCCATTTTTCCGCTACAATAAAGATCATACGCTGTTATTGGGGAGGGGGACTCAACAACATCAATCATAATATTAGCTAAATTTTATTTATTTATTTATTTATTTATTTTAATTCAGAGGACATCCTTTCCAACCTACTGGAGAATGTTCTGTTGGTGCTTCCTGCGACTGTAACCAGATACTGGATGATGTGTTGACAGTTAGTGGTCTTGCCACTTCCACTCTTGCCCAGCAATACAATGGACTGATCCTGGCGAGTAGTCAGCAGGTTCCTGTAGGCAGCCTGTGCTAATCCATAAATGTGAGGAGCAGTGTCATCTCTTCTGCAGCCCTTGAACATTTGCATCACCTGGAAAGAAAAGCAAAATTATAGTGTTTTTACATGGATTACTACCATTGGAAATGCATTTTCTCCTCACTACACTCTCATTTATACTCTCCCACAAGAGATGTGTCACATGTACTGGCTAGAGCCTACCTTCTCCGAATACATTGAAGGGGCACTAATGGGGTTAATGACCACCATGTTGGGCCCAGCGTGGGTGTGCACCAGGTTGCTGCCATACCGCTGCCGCAGAGAGTGCATCACACTCGACTCGTTCAGATACTGCAGAGAGGCCAAGTCCTCCACTCGGTCAAACGCTGGAGGGTTTGCCTAGAGTTCAAAGTCAGAAGAGCTCACAAGTGTCATCTGTAATTAATGAGGTTCACAAATGATGAGATGATTAAATACCTTCTCTACATCGTCTTCATCCACATCCAATAAAGATCCATCACTCTCCAGGCGGATTTTCACCTTCCCCTCTGGCAGACTGCCTGTCTCCATCTTCAGGAGAGTTGCTGCACCACCACAAAGTGTGGAGTTAACTACTTATGACACATCATTTCAACCTGAGTGCAAAAGTTTCATTTCATTTTGCATAATACTATGTGGCAACTGTATCTCTTTCAATAGTGTCAGAGATTTAATAAAATGTAAGTAAGTTTTGAAATGTAAGTTTTGAAAACATGGTTGGTTTAATCACATGCAGCCTGAGGTAAAATGAGCAGCCTGATAACATCAAAATTTCAAAAGCATTTCCAATGCTTCACACACCCACATTTACAGTTATGTAATAAAAGGTCAACCAGAAACAGACCATACCAGGAAAAGCAGAAAAAAAGTACGTTTGTTTTAATATAGTTATAAATAAAGGGTAAAAAACCCACAATAAACTCCATCTAAATGCACTATAATGCATAATTTATTTAAATACAGACATTTTACTAACCCAAGGAAAATCCATCCTTGTGGACAAGCCATACTTTCTCAGTGTTATACCAGGTTTTCTCTGCTGTCAGCTGCTCCTCAGTCTTTACCTGTTAGAGGTGAAAATCAGTATATGAAAACCTGTATAACCAATTTCTATTGGATCACTGATTAATAAATCATACAGCTGCATAATGGACTTTCAAAAGGATTTCAGTTCACTGAGTGGAGGGCTATATGGATTTGAGAAAAGTATGTTTTCATTTCACACCTCCTATATTTATGTCATTTACAAAACCAGCCCTCCACAGAAGAACTAGACTTCCCATGACTCTCCTTTTATGAACCTTTCAGAGCTCACACAGTGATTAACTCAGAGGTGCAGTTAATATGCTCACTATAAAGAGATTTAAGGTGGAAGGTTAAAATGCAGGAGGTATTTATCACAACCAAGTCCAAACCAATCACATATGGGAAAAAAATGCACGACCTGCTTGAACTGAACAGAGACACACATACAGCATAAAGCCAAACAAGTTAAATCAAGTCAAGTGTTTGGAGGTAATAAAATAGGTACAAACAGTGAATATGCACCAAATAGTAGTTTCTTCCTTGAAATGCAACTAATTTTATTAACTAATGAGTACTGACTGAGTAGGGTACTTCTATTCCTTTACTCAGATTTAACTACATTGAGTAAGTCTATAGGGAAGGTTAATTTGAGCTTTATGGGTGCTGAATGTCATTCACTAGGCTTTCTGTGACACTCACGACTAGTTTGTCCCACACAAATAACACAAAAAAGGACATTCCACTTGAAACACTTCGGGATGCAACCAGAATTACAACCAGCTGTAGCCATTATCAGACCTTAGTTGCAGCTGAGTGTGCTGCCTGAAGGATGGCCACGGGATCCTCAACAAGTTTGGACTGGACAAGGGAAGAAATCAGTAAGTTATTTCAACACCTATAGAGATTCAACTGACACAACCGCATGAAGAAACAATAAAAATGCAGAGTTGTGGAGAAAAGTAAAACAATAGGTCAGAATGTGTAAAAAGTATAACACGAACACTGCAGCAAGGCCAACAACAGTGCAACACCACCCAAATAAGTGATTCACCAACACATTTACCATAAAGTCCTTAATAATGATTGTATTACTATAAGAAATACTGTAACAAAAATAATGCACTGATTAGCAGGATGCATTTAACCACACGTGTGGGTTTGTGGAGAGAGCATAAAACTCATGCCCTCTTATTAACAGTCACAGTTATGCACAGTAAGGTATGTATATCAGAAATGTTAATGTTAGTAATTTAGCTTTCCATGTCACTGACATGCACCTAATAAGAAGTGTTAAAAGCTGTTAACTGACGAATTATGACAATATAGCTTCAGTATGTACATGTATTTGTATAGCGCAAAAGCAACAACACCATTACAGAGCAGCATGACACACCGAGTCCACTGTAAATGAAATGGAGCAGTGGTAAAAATAAATCTTGAGATCTTGAGAAGTTTTTATGCCGCAGTAGTACACTCCAGGCCTCTGCATCAATGATTTTAAAGACAAGTAGGCAGGCACAAAAAAATTTAGTTTGTGTATGTGTATGTGTGTATATATATATATATATATATATATATATATATATATATATATATATATATATATATATATATATATATACACACACACATATATACACACAGTGGGGCAAAAAAGTATTTAGTCAGCCACCGATTGTGCAAGTTCCCCCACCTAAAATGATGACAGAGGTCAGTAATTTGCACCAGAGGTACACTTCAACTGTGAGAGACAGAATGTGAAAAAAAAAATCCATGAATCCACATGGTAGGATTTGTAAAGAATTTATTCGTAAATCAGGGTGGAAAATAAGTATTTGGTCAATAACAAAAATACAACTCAATACTTTGTAACATAACCTTTGTTGGCAATAACAGAGGTCAAACGTTTACTATAGGTCTTTACCAGGTTTGCACACACAGTAGCTGGTATTTTGGCCCATTCCTCCATGCAGATCTTCTCGAGAGCAGTGATGTTTTGGGGCTGTCGCCGAGCAACACGGACTTTCGACTCCCGCCACAGATTTTCTATGGGGTTGAGGTCTGGAGACTGGCTAGGCCACTCCAGGACTTTCAAATGCTTCTTACGGAGCCACTCCTTTGTTGCCCGGGCGGTGTGTTTTGGATCATTGTCATGTTGGAAGACCCAGCCTCGTTTCATCTTCAAAGTTCTCACTGATGGAAGGAGGTTTTGGCTCAAAATCTCACGATACATGGCCCCATTCATTCTGTCCTTAACACGGATCAGTCGTCCTGTCCCCTTGGCAGAAAAACAGCCCCATAGCATGATGTTTCCACCCCCATGCTTCACAGTAGGTATGGTGTTCTTGGGATGCAACTCAGTATTCTTCTTCCTCCAAACACGACGAGTTGAGTTTATACCAAAAAGTTCTACTTTGGTTTCATCTGACCACATGACATTCTCCCAATCCTCTGCTGTATCATCCATGTGCTCTCTGGCAAACTTCAGACGGGCCTGGACATGCACTGGCTTCAGCAGTGGAACACGTCTGGCACTGCGGGATTTGATTCCCTGCCGTTGTAGTGTGTTACTGATGGTGACCTTTGTTACTTTGGTCCCAGCTCTCTGCAGGTCATTCACCAGGTCCCCCCGTGTGGTTCTGGGATCTTTGCTCACCGTTCTCATGATCATTTTGACCCCACGGGATGAGATCTTGCGTGGAGCCCCAGATCGAGGGAGATTATCAGTGGTCTTGTATGTCTTCCATTTTCTGATGATTGCTCCCACAGTTGATTTTTTCACACCAAGCTGCTTGCCTATTGTAGATTCACTCTTCCCAGTCTGGTGCAGGTCTACAATACTTTTCCTGGTGTCCTTCGAAAGCTCTTTGGTCTTGGCCATGGCGGAGTTTGGAGTCTGACTGTTTGAGGCTGTGGACAGGTGTCTTTTATACAGATGATGAGTTCAAACAGGTGCCATTCATACAGGTAACGAGTGGGGGACAGAAAAGCTTCTTACAGAAGACGTTACAGGTCTGTGAGAGCCAGAGATTTTCCTTGTTTGAGGTGACCAAATACTTATTTTCCACCCTGATTTACGAATAAATTCTTTACAAATCCTACCATGTGGATTCATGGATTTTTTTTTCACATTCTGTCTCTCACAGTTGAAGTGTACCTCTGGTGCAAATTACTGACCTCTGTCATCATTTTAAGTGGGGGAACTTGCACAATCGGTGGCTGACTAAATACTTTTTTGCCCCACTGTATATATATATATATATGCTAGAGAAGGGTCAGTAGAGGAGAACAAGCTTAGACTCAAGCACTCTACAGCTGAAGGAGTGTGTCGAGCCCACAGCACAGCAAGCTGTACCTGAGAAGATTTGTAGCATTTGGTATGCTAGCCATGTAAACAGCAAAATGGTCAGCAGCAAGTCAGGATCCAGTGACCCACAGAAAAGCATAGAGACAAAAGATATGGATTAAGACAACAAAAGAGCAGAGCAATGAGAAGGGGTAAAATAAGCTCATTTCCATGTTCTAAACGTTGAAAACAAGTAACTCATTGCCATATAATCCAGCACTGCTAAAATAATCAATGTCAGAGTACATTGTCATTATATGACTGAGACTGAAACGAGGCTTACACAAGCTCAGTCCTTCTCTGGACCAGATAATAATGCAATTAATGCTACAGAATTAATACAAATGAGCTGGCAAAGAGCCAGAAACACCGAGCTTAAGCTGAGCAATATCAGAGGTGTAGAAGAGTACGGCTGCTTGGGACAGCCCAATGATGGCCTCTGGAATTTTAGGGAAATCATTTCGGGAAGGCCGTTTGTCAGGCCTTGGGTTAAGCTTAGGGCAAAAAAAAGAGTTATTCCACTGCAGAACCACTGCATGCAAAAAAAAAAAAAAAAAACCAACAAAAAAAAAGTATTATGCTCCTGAATGTAGGAAAACCATAGTTTTATGTCAACCTTAGGAGCAAACTTAGCACACACCTGTTCATTTTTTGCAGACTGGGGTAGGACAACAGGGGGAGGTTTACCATTGGAGACCACAGGGGGGAAAGATGTTTCCTGCACCTTTGCACAACATATGTAAATAACCACAAACACACAGACAAACATGCACACACACAGATGGAATTAACATGATAACATGATGATGATGACAATTAAGTTAAAGCTCGAGGTATTTCCTTTTAACTTTAAACTAGATTTTAATTAGAAAACTAGAGCCAACTTCAAGAGACGCTTGTTCAAACTAATTACAATTTTCCAACTAATTCAGTGAGGAAATGGGTAAGGGCAAAAAAGCTGTTCAAGAAAATTGGATCATTAAACACTGTGGTAAAGATTAATGGTTTTAGGCATTGAATTGTCGATGGTGGTTTCAGCAACGATCGAATGCAAATTTCTTCAAAGTAATGAAATAATCAAAATCCCAACCTAATTTTCAGGCGCCACTCCCCAAAAATCTCAAAGTTGCATCTGAAATTAACCCATCAAAAGTTCTATGCAATTGTTCTGTAACTGCAAAAAGCTCAGTTTCTCTACTTCTGTTCCATAGCTGCTGCTATACTTGAAGTTGTGAATCAAAAATTATTTTAAATTCCAATCAAATATTGCTTGTTCTTTTTTTCTAATATATACACAGGAGAAAGTCAAAGTAAGGCTTTGACAGTCTGGTTTCAATTTCCCCTCTACAGGAAGCTGCTAAAAACTGGAATTAAACAAATTACTAAAGTTGTCAAACCCCAGGTATAATTTAGTTGTTGCTAATGGCTGAGGTCTGCCATTGTCAGCAACATAAAAACACCTTTCTGTTGTACAGTCATAGCTCTAGTGAGAGCAGAAATATAAAAATCACTAGACAAAACAAACCTACACTAATGGTTTGTCACACATAAATTTCTAAGATCAGCTAACATCTTGTTCCTGACATTAAAAGCCGAGTCTCTCCCTAGAGCAGTTAAAAACACTATATCCCTCAACAAAAACACCAGGTGCATCTCTCTGAAATCCAATCCCTCACTCTATGGCCAAATACCCAACTGTTCACCAGATTTCACAGACATCTGCTGATGAAATTTTCAGATGGTAGGCTGACAGACAGAATGCCAGAGACTAAATAACAGGACAAAAACATAACTTTGTCTGAAGTATAAAATGGAACTTGGGATACAAAAAGGTACATCCTTAAAGCAATTTTCTTTTCTTTTTAGCAGATTTAAATGTTTACATAACCAATTATTTGTTCTGTAGAAACAAAGACACTCTTCTCTGACAGACTGTTACAAGACAATTAATGCTAACCTGAACAACATTTTTTTTTTAATCTTTATTCTTGTTCCCATCTTTAAAAACATTACTAAACATCCTCTCTCACAGTGGTGCACAGCAGAGAGAGCACAGTTTCAACTCCGTCTGCTGAAAGTCACAGTAATGAGATTTAGCTCAGTGCTCCAACTCATCAGACAACTACAGTGCAGGTCATGAGCACACCCTTATACCCACTGATAAATCTGATGATTAGTTTCCATATGTGCACCACTTCCCTCCACTTATTCAAGGCAACAATTATATAAAGTTATTTGTGGGAATGTATTATACTTTAACTAATTTTGTTTATAACAAAGATTAGCTCAAGTTTGATGAATGCATAACCAAAAAACAATCTATAAGATGTTCATTGAGCTCATTTATGAGAAAATTGGATGAATTAGCAGTGACGACTTAAGTTGTGCTCCACCTAGTGGCTAAGTAGCAAACATGCACTTTTCACTCAGTACCTCTGGTTTCGTTACAGCAAGTGGACGAGGTTTTGGGATGAAACCACCAGGAGGGGCCAAGGGATCTGCCTTGGGGACAGGAATGAAACCAGGAGGTCTTATAAGGGGATTCTGTTTTGTGGGCAGTGGGCTTGATTTTCTGGTGGGGATGAAACCTGGTGGTGGAGTCAACACGTTCTGCTTAGGGACTGGGATGAAACCAGGAGGTGGGGCCAAAGGATCAGGTTTGGGTGGAGGGATGAACCCAAGTGGAGGGGTGAGGGGATTTATTGGTGGAGTGTTAAGGGCTGCAGTAGTAGGCACAGATGAAACTTCCTCTGTTTTTGTCATAGCAGTCTTTTCTTCAACCTCCTCCACCTTTTCGTTCTCCTCTTCCTGCGTCACAGTGTCTTCCTTGCGGTCCTGGGTGCGGGTGCGAGGCCGATGTTCCTTGGTTCTGCCTCTTCCCATCAGGCTTGTTAGGCCCACTGATATATCATCCTTTTCCACCCCAGCAGCTCCTGTTTTCCTGATCGCAGCATCTGTAGCAGATGCAGAAACTGCGTGCTGGTTGCGCTCTTCTGTTCCAGCAGGAACCACTCGTCTGACAACTCTTCTGACAACTTTCACCACCTTTTTACCACTAGAACTCTTCTCCTCCCCAGGTGTGTCTGGACCTCCCATACCAGTGTTGTTATTGGCTTCTTCAGCTGGTGATGCGCTTGACTGTGGACCACTTCCTGTGTCCAGACCAATTTCAGGAATTCCCTGAGGTTGACCCTTATCTACATCAGACTGGATTTAAAATTTCACAGAGAATTATTTTGAAAAGGATTATTTAAACTGCTCACTAAGGTTAGAATCAATCAAGCCAACTCAATTACTCATTTTCATTAAATCTCATAATTACAGTGTATGGGCAAGCCAGATTTTTATTTTTTTATTTTTTCTTGAATTGAGTCTACAGCTAGATAAAGGGAAAAGAAACGTGTCCAGAGACTCATGGGCAAGGTTACAAATTAGTATTCTAATGTTAGTTTTACACAATATAAGACAGGTGGGACTGTATATAATCATCCGCAGTGGTTCTGTGGGGCCGGTAACACCTGAGGGTGCACCAAGTCACTGAAAAGAAGAACTTGGATGGGCCCAAAAATATGGAACCAAATGAAGCTGATTATTTTTTACCTTTCAGAAATCATATTCAATTAATACTTTACTAATGCTATTGCACTGGATATTGGTTAAATAAAGAGCTGCTGCCCATGGTTCAATTATGTTAGAGTAGGTGCCCATCCACTATGCCTGATTATTTTACTAAGAACTGTATCTCTTACAGGACAATAGTAGCCACTCTTCTTTTACTACACAAAAATGGTTTGTATCACCATCACTCAAACACATGGAGCTGAAAAACACTTACATCTGGCTTGTTCTCAACCTTAACCTACACAAGAGGAAGGAAGAAAACAAATCAAACCACACATTCAGATCATGGTTACTCTCTTAACATAAATATTCCACAAAATCACTGAATAATAAGATAAAAAGAAAAAGCAAAAAGGGACTTTCCTTTTGCTCCCAGAAAGAGAAGCGTGATTTATACGCCATGGTGTTAGGTCAGAAGTCATGGATTTAACTGGATGAGGTGAAGAATAAATGGATGGAATGGTGGTGATGTGTGTGTGTGTGTGTGTGTGTGGGGGGGGGGGGGGGGGGGGGGGGTGCAGTGGAGACAGCTGAAGACGGCCGAGAATGGGAACCTGAAGATGAGCAGTGGGACACTGAACTGCACACAACAGGTCATTCAGCAACAGGGTAGACAGACTATGCAGCACTGAAGATAGAGCACATGAACATTCATAATGAATGAAAGGTTAGCTTTCTTCCAACTGCAAAACACATGAACAAGAATCTGACCAAGTACACAAGGCACACAAAACAAACTTATTCATCTGGAGCTGCGTCATATGTGGGACTCATTCACATTCTGTTATAATAGCAATGACACACACAAAAAACAACAACTAACCATTCCCTCAATCACCACACAAAAATTATAAAAATATTGGGAATCTGCTTCTTTTGCAGAAATGGCCATACTAGAACTAGAAACTAGAAAGAAAGCAAGTCAACTTTTTCTTAACTAAACTATAATTTATTTAACTCATTAAAAGGTGACATACCAAAATGAGTTCCACAGCAACATGTTTCACTATCTCTGTCCCTGATTTCATCAGTCCACTCCTATAAATAGTTTCAACAGCAAAGGAGGCCATTCTGAGATGCCATCAGACCCCTAATAGAACTGCTAAGCAGAGCATGTACACTCTGAGCTGATCACACTACTTGCCACACACACAGTCCGCCAGAGACATGAGCCCATTACCTTTTCTCTGGGTCTGGTTAACCTTCCAATCTTCACTCTGTCACTGAAGCAGTGCAGCCAGGGCCAAGGCAGAGTAAAACCTGGGTCTTGTAAGAGCACACTCACTAGCCCTGAGAAAGAGGGTGGGCAACCTCGAGGGCGGGGTCACAGTGAGCACAGCACAGTTAAGCTGTGGCCTGAGGAGTGGAGGGGGTAATGTAAGAGGAGACCGAAGAGAGTGGCAGCTGCTGAACAGTGGTTATAAATAGAATGTGTTCATCACATCAATTGCCACTGCCACTTCTCCCTGTCAGCCTCTTGTCCTGCTGGGAGTCAGAAAAACAGTATCCCTCTTCAGGCGCTTTACCAACTGTTATCTTTTATAACCCCCCTCACATACACACACATAACCCACCTATTTTAAGGAAATCCAAAACTATAAGAGATAGCACAAACACATAGATTAAGCAATCCAACAAATGCCTACTACCTACATCTAAATCTATATACAGCTAATTCTGTACAAACCTCCAGAAGGAATACATAAATGACAAATATGAAATAAATAATATAAAAGTACACTTTTGTGGAACATTTTATCTAGTGACCCCAAAATGTATTTCACATTTGCTACAAAAAAGTGTTCTTCACATTTTCCACCACAAGAGGGAGCTTTAAAACAATAAACTAATCTCTTACATACACTAACCGAGTTTCAATATGTTGTACTGTTCAATGTAAACGCTAAGGTATAACACTATCCAGTGATTGCAGACATGTTGACCTAAAGCAAAGAGTATATCAAAGTTTTAAGGGTTTTAATATGAGAGACATACACTGACCAGTATTGTTTTATAGTGTGTTTATAGTTTGTTTGCATCATACCCAAGGACACATTAGTATTTGAATGTTAGTTTCACACAACGTAAGACAGATGGGACCATATACATCAACAATGTAGAGTTGTCATTAAAGCTGTCATTCTGTTTCAGTGATGACAAGAAGCTGCACAAAGACACTGAAAGCAAGAGCACAGAGGAAAATGTCAAGTGGAACTAAATTGAATGAATCATCTTCTTTAGGCTGTCATAGAAGATCATCTGCCTTCATCTTACCCCATCCCTAGAATCCTCTTCAGTCACACCAACCCTCTGCTTGTCCTTCCTCACTACACTCTCTGAATCTCCTCTGTGGTTTCCCTGCTGCCTGGCAGCTCATATTCAGCATCAGTTCATTGAATATATCCACTAAACTTCTGTGAATGTCCAAACCATCTCAACATTGCCCCTCTAACTTTGTCTCCAAACCACTCAACTTGAGTCATCCTGGTCACTCCCAACAGAAATCTTAGCATTTTCGGCTTTGCTTCTAGTCTTTTTGTTAGTGTCACTGTCACAGCAATTGTCACCACCATCTTGTAGACCTTGCCTTCTACTTCTATCCTTCATCCAAATCACCCTGAACTCATCTTCAGCCCCACCACCTAACCTGTACTCATTTCTTCTCCTATGGCAACAGCACTCCCCAGTGGCAGCTGCCTTCTAAAGCAGATAATACACACCATAAAAACTGCTCAGGAACATGGCAGAGCACAAGGCATTCTTACCAAATGACTGCTGCATGCATCAGAATATGCCCACAACACACAGGATCCCAAGGTTATGCTGCCAGAACTCACAGGACACCCTCAAAAGACCATGCTCCCAAAGAGGTGATTTCAATGTTGCGACTGATCAATACAGTTACGTCCATAAGTCACAAGACAACCAAACAATTTTTTGCTATTTTGAGTCTTTACACAGTAGACTGTAGACCAAGCAAGACAGGTGTGAAAGAAGACTTTCAACTTTAATTCAGAGTTTAACAAAAATAAATAAATACTGAGGTAACAGTTACAGAGTTTTATAAACAGTCTTTCATTTTTTACAGTATAAAAGTAGTTGGACAATTAACTTAAAGTTTCATGGAAACGTGAAGCCTGTTTTTTCATTATTAAATCAAGCACATAAGAGTTTCAAAGTGTTCAGCTTGCATTTGGTTCCTGTTCACCGGAACTTTCAGTCTAGGAAATCGATGCAAGTGAGGAAGGCCATCAAAAGGCTGAAAATTCAAGACACACTTATTTTCTTGATTAAGAAAAAGAACTTCACATCAACTACCCAAGTCAGGAACATTCTCAAGGAGTGTTCTTTTAGAGATGCACTATTTTCAACTCTATAATAACTCAAGAGATAAATGTAATGACATTTATAGCAAGGTGCAAGCGACCGGTTACACAAAAAAAAAATAGGAAGACCAGATTAAACTTCTAAAAAAAGAAGAAAAAACTTAAAGAGTCTGCACAGTTTTGAAAAAGATGGTGATAGAGGGTTATGCTATGTTTACTGCAAAAGAAACCCAAGGGTTTCTCAAGATGAAAAACTAAAATGAAAAAAAAAGGTTCAAGCCAGTCTGCCCAAGTCAGTCACATGATCACAATCCAGTCCAGCAGAGAATCATTTTCGGTTACTGAAGACAAACTTTACGGCACAAAGACTCAAACAGAAACTTGAGGTTGCTGAAGTCAGAGCTTAGTCAAGCACCTCAAGGCAGGAAAAAGCATAATTTCATTGACTGCAAAGGACTTCCATCCAAGGTTTAAAAACAAGTTGTACTTAAAATTGTTTGTTAAATGAGTTTCTAGCCTCTGAAAATACAGGACTATGTCCAATATGTTCAAATGCTTAAGGACATAACCAACAAACACTCTTGTTTGTTTTTGTATGACTACAGGTAAAGCCAGTCAGATAACTCAAAGCTGAAAGGTAAGGCATCTCACTACAATCCGGAAGTATTGTTAAATGGAAAATATGTAAATGTAGAAACTGGTTTGGTAAGGTAGGCCAATTATGGCACATACCTTCCAATAACCAGCTATCATCTGGCTTTTCATTTAGTTCATTCACAATCATTAAAACTAAAATCTTTTTTTTTTTTTGCCTTTAGAAGTAATTAATTAAATTATGTTTAATGTCCAAAATGCTATAAATAGTTACATAGCACTTTATCTCATGGTGAGCTCAGAAGTTTGCATTAGCACTTAGCAAGATCCAGTAAAACACACAGCCTGGCTCATCTATCTAGAGCAGACTGCTAATCCCCAGAGTCTGTTACTGGGACACAGCAAAGTGTCGACTGTTTGTCTACACACAGTTGCTGCAGACTAAAGATTAAGGACTCTATATATGTCATAGACACTACTGATTCTGACCCAGTTATGCCTCCACACTATCAAAGCTGTTTGAATCATATTATTAAGCTGTAGCATGAATCAGACTACCACATTTTTAGAACTATACAGATTATTTTAACTATGACAGACATATAACATAGCAAGAATTGTTATATTGTGTTTCATATTCATTGAGAGGGTTGATGTTTATAAATTCAATTCTCCACATTGTTTATCCTGAAAAAGAAATTCAGTAATTGCTTGAGATTTTTCATCAGTATCTGTGTCTTTGCAAGCTTAAAGTAGAAATAAATTATGGGACATCATTCTTTACTGTCAAAATTAGAAGAGATGACCAAGATTTTAAGTCGGTTAAGTAAACAGGGCTGGACATAATTTTTAAAGCAGACTATGTAAAAATGTAGGAGAAGCAAAAACTCAGTGCATAATTCAGGTTTAAATTATTTTAAAGGAGTTGCATAAATCTTGACATATTTCACTTAAGAAATCTGAGAAATCTGGTGGCTAATTCCTTTTAAAATTTCTTGCAAGTATCATTATATCACTCAGAGGCACGCACTCATATACAGCAGGAAGAGGACTATGAGTCAGGTCAGTCATATTATTCAAGCACACAGAAACTCAGTGTCTATAACGAAGAAATTACTGTGAGGGGGGGAAAAAGGGTCGTGTTTTTTTGGCTTTTACCCAATGCTTAAAGGGTTAACATGCTCAGTGGTGCATAGATGAAGGCAATTTAAGTTTGGTGCAGGGGTTAGTGCTGTTTGTTGATAGGGATCTTCCACTGACTATTTGAATACCAAATATGAAACACTTTGACATGGTATTCATTTAATCCAAGTTCATTTGAATTGCTGTAGATTATATTTGTTTTAATGACAGCTGCATAGAACTGTTTGTAAAAGGTGAAGGACATACGTAGCCTTCGAGCAAACCCTCTGACAATACAGTATTTAGACACGACACAATAATGACAAAGAAAAAAAAACAACAGGCAGCAAACTGTGAGAGAGCAGGTGTTTAGTCGATACCAATCCTAGCCAGTTTTTGTTCAGTAACAGGCTTATTATTCTTGTATTCTCACAGCAGTCACAAAGATTGTCAGTGGTTGCTTGGCAACTTGACAATGATGACAAGATTTGACAAAGTCAATGCTCCTTGCCAAGAAATAACGCTCTTTAAAAACACAACTTATCCTTTCTAAAGCATCATTACATAAAGGCATAGATATAATGTCTTCATTTGAGAGATTTAGTGGTGATGACTGATATTTTTACCTCTCTCTTTAAACAAAAGAAAAAGAAAAAAAAACCCTGGGGGAGCTGCTTCCCCATTCCATGTTTTATGCTAAGCTAAACAAAACAAACCATCTCCAGTAGTAGTAAACTTTTAATAGACTAATGAAAAGACAGTGAATAAGTATATTTTAAAAATATATTTAAAAAAATTAAGCCAATAAACAAAATTACTGTATGTCGGTGCATCATATGGTCTCGTACTGTATTGCAGAGCTCTAGATCGAGAATCCAGAGCTTATTATAACCACCTAAAAATAGTGCTGCTGGTTCTAGGTCAGCCTCACATGCACATTTTGTGCTTTTTCAAAAGGCCTGTCTTTTTGATCGTCAAGATTGCTTGAATGTAGGACAAAGTAGACAGTCACTTATTTCAGGGAAGCAACTGGGCTGTGTACACATTCATTTAAATAGTTCTAGCTGATGTATTCTAACAGAATGGAGAAACTGGGTCTTATTCACTAAGAGACACACAGTGCATAAGTATATGCACTGTGTGTAAACTGTATGTATGAGTTTCATGCACAAATCAGGAATTTATCAATATTTTTGTACCCGAATTTGTTCATACTTTATTAACAAACTTCTGACCAGGTGTACCATCTAATGAAGCTGTCTTGGGAAATCTATGGTCTTTAAAATTAATACTACATGTCCTACTACTGTTATTTTATCATCATCATTATCACCAACACCAACTCCTTTTGAATATTACTTTTTTTTTTTCAAAAACATCATTAGTTAGAAATGAGCAAAATTACAATTAAATTTAAAAAAATGAAAGTTGTATTTAAAGAAAACTACATCCAAAAGTGAAAAGGGTATGCTTTGACCTTTTAATTTAAACATATTCCAGTATTTCCATTACAGCTCCAAACATCACTAATGTGCCTTCATAAGCAGCACATACTGCCATCCCCAACCAAAGTTTATCTTACCAACTGTATAAACTGTATTATGAAAAACAACAACAACAACAAAATGCTTGTATTCAGGTGTTTGTTGCACCAGCTAATAAAGAGTTTAACTCTATGCTCCTTCACTTGTTGCACACGATTATCTGGATGAAAAGAACTGAATAGGCAGGCAGCCAAGTCTTACAAGACCATATGGCCATGTGTTGTGGCGGCATTCGGGCCGTTGTTTCCTTCAGCGTCCCATTGTTTGGTGTCAAAAGGACTGGGGGGGTGGGAGGGGGATTATATGTACACCAGAACATATTCTCTCTTTCAAAACACACACTGAGACACTCCCCCATACATGCGAGTACAAAATCACATTACCAATGTCATTACAACTCCACCCATAATGCATCCGTTTTTAGTCTATTAAAGGTCAGTGCAAAAGTACATACTTAATACAAAATAACAGAAAAAGGGTCTTTTGTAGTAATTTTAAAAAGATTCACCCCAAGTACATGTGTATTTACAGAACAGATCCACTGTGTTTCTCAGTGGAATTCAAGTAAACACAATGATTTCAAAAATGTAAAAATCTCAGATAATCCAACATTAAAAGCAAACAAGCCACAAAAACAGGTTCTGGTATTAAGAATAATGTGATGACACAGAAATAGATTAGCATCAAGGGTAGAGTTTTTTAAAAAGCAAAATAATATTCACACAACAGACCAAGTCAAGAGTACTACTTACATCTTTGCTTAGGTCTTCAGTGGTCCTCAACCAACTGCGGTTCAGCTCACTCAGCTCGAGAATTGGCTGCACTTTTAGTCGTACTGAATCTCCAGACTGACGAATCATCTCCACAATCTCGTCTCTGTTTTTGTTCTCCACATTAATCCCATTGATTTCTACAAGCTTGTCTCCTGGCACCAGGCCCAGAGCCCGATCCTTAGTCCCAACCCCTGGTTCGGCAAAGTGTACAACACGCCGGCACACCCCACCATCAGACTGCCTGTCTACCATGGTGGTTCTTCGCAAAGAAAAGCCAAAGTCCCCAGTGCTGCGTCGCTGTACCTCAAGTTCTCTTGGATCTGGTACTGGTGGAGAGACAAGTGCAGGCAACTGTAGGTCTGCACCAGGAAAGGTCTTCTCCACAATATCAGGAATCTGAACTGTGATGGTGCCCTTTGACCTCGGGTGTAACTTTGTAGATGGTGTAGTCCAGTTATGGCCAGAAAGCTCTGAAGCATCCAAAGCATTGTCCTTTGGGGTCACCTGAGTTAAGGTAGCTACTTTCCTCTGGCCCACCACTGTATTCACCTTGGCCAGTTCCCCAAATTTAGCTGCCCTCTCCTTCACAGAGCTGCGATTACTTAACAGCTCAATTCCCTTTACATCTTCAGAGGTGCTTGCACTTATTTGCCCCACAGTCTTGTGATGATGCTCAGCATCAACGTCTGTCAGGTAGAGTTCCGTGTTACTGGCCACCTTAATTGGGATAGGGCTAGAAATCTCCAACTTGCTCCTAGATTCCTTCTTGGAGTTTCCTCGAGTAAGTGGGAATAAGCCTCTACGTATGCTCATCTCTTCTAGACTCTTTAACTCAGACTGAGACATACGTTCTTTCTTTTCTCTTTTGTCTTTCTTTTCCTTCTTGCTCAAATCCCTTTCCTTCTTGCTCAAATCCTTTTCCTTGTCCTTGTCTTTTTTCATTAAGTGAAACATGATTAAACTATTCTGTAGTTATTGAGCAACTGATTAATTTATCATGAGAACCTTAAATTATTAGAAAAGAGGCTGTTGACAGCAGCTGAAAACATCAACTCTGGGTTTGGATCTCTCTTAGTGATATCTGTAGAAAAAAGAAACAAGAGGTGAACACAGACTAGCTTTGATGAAAGCATAACAGAGTGCAAGAACCTTGTGTTTGTCAGAGTTTAACTAAGTAATTGGCAAAAAGATTCAGTCAGTAATTAATCATAAGTACTATGACATACACATGACTAGCACATCTGTGAAAGCACAGATAATGCTGAATGGTAGAAAGGCATATACAGAAAGGCTGAAAGTCTGGTGGTGCTGTGGTTTGTGGTTTATGCCTAAGAGCAAGAAGTTCCTGGGTTCAAATCCACACTTTCTCTGTAGAGTTTTAGCTGTAGGTGTGTCTGTGAATGGCTGTCTGGCTCTGTATTAGTTCTGCAATACATTAACAACCCCACAGTGGACGACTCAATGGATGGATGTACGTACAGCTGTAAGTGTCAGGGAAGTCTTTCTTTATTTCAACAAGACAATGACAAGCCCAATTCTGCAGACACTACAACAGCATACCTCTGTGGTAAGAGTTTAGCTGCTAAACTGGACTGGCTGCACTCCACACCTATCCAAAAACAACACCACTGAAAATATTTAACACATTATACAATGAAAAGGAAGATTTATACTGTTGTACAGCTGAAGTCATATCAAAAAAGATATTAAAGCTGGTCTGACCTTCTCAGTTCCTAAACCATTGCAGAAACCACAGATAAATAGGAACTGCTGTGGTCCTGACCTGACTTGTTGAATTATGTTGCTGGCATCAAATTAAAGACCACTAGATTTAATAAAATTAAAAAAAAAAAAAAAAATGAAAATAAAACATCTCAATTTTAACAACTCATGTATTATCTTTGTACCATTTTCAGTTACAGAGTTACAAAGTTCACATGGTTTGCAAATCATGTCATTCTGTTTTTATTTACATTTCACATGACCTCTGACCTTCTTGAGAAAAACATAATCCACATTTAAAACTTGGATTTGAAGTCCTTTCTACACCTTGGGGTTAAAATCATTAAAAAAAACGTTATCAAACTGCAGAGCAGTATCACTATTTTTATTTCAGTATCAATCTATTATCTAATTCAGTTCAATAGAAAAGTAGCCTGTATATATTTGGGTGTGTATAGGAACTGGTATCCCCCGCTGTAGTATCAACAAACGAAACATGCACCCTAGATAAGGAATGTGATCTTATCTAAAACTTATCTTTGACACACCTCAATCTATCCTACATAATAACATACAGTGTTTTAAAGAGCGTAGCTTTCCTGCTCTCAGATACTCAGCATCATCACTAAATGATTGAAAACTGAAGCTATGTGCATGGGAGCCTCCACTAAGCTCCATATGTATAACGAGAAGCCATGCTGAACAGTAAACTGTAAATTCAAACCTAATCCAAGCTAAATCACATGCTCTTAGAAGAAAGCTATGAAATGTCCGAAAGCAACTCAGTTTATCTTACAGTTAACATTTAGGTATGCATTTTCGTCGTATTTTATTACTGGAAAGCGCAGTTTGGTCTGTTGTTATTAGTTTTTCGTTTTCTTGAACTTTAAACACTACGCATAGGTTGTCGACACGGCTAGTCCTGAGCTTGGCCATAATGCTCTCCCTTTAAGCTGCTTTGCCCTCATTCTTTAGCAGTGATAAAGAGTGTACTAATGTCACTCACGATAAACGATACAAATTAAGTAACACTGTAACATATGACAATTCCTACCTGTAATTGCCTAAACATGACAGCGTTGTAGTCTTACTACAGGTTTTCGGCATTTTCCAATGAATTGTCAGCAGGTGCGACAAATGCTTTTGTGATGCTTTCAAATGCTTGCAGTAAGCTCCGACTTCTGATTACTTTGACATAAGCGACCTGCGGGGAAGCAGCTATCCTCGTAAAGAAATAAACACAAAAAACTTGGAAAATGGTGTCGTACATCAGATGATTAATTCATTTTCCCCCAAACAGCTCAATAGTTTTAATAAACTTAAGTAGTCTCCTCATTACACTTTAAAATATATATTATAAAGAGGGAAAGCTGAAAAACAACCTCTCTCTTAATGGTCTAAATTGGAAACATGGGGGGGATTAGTCCTCAATGATAGTAGGACGATTTAGATGTCCAAAATGTAGGCTAACGCTCTAAATTTTAATAAATCCAACAGCACATGAAAGCTCCGGAAGACTACACTGGACAGCAGTGACCCCTCCTGGTCTTTATTTTAACCATACAAAGGATGTAAGCACAGATATTTAGTTCCAAGCTGCCCAGTTTTTCGTAGAGAAAAACTTATATTGTTAACATGTTGATTTCACATTGGATAACACATAAAGTGTTTTGCAGCTAATGAGTTACAGTCCAGTGACATTGGAGTTACAGTCACTGACATACAGACTTTAAACCCAAACAGAATCTGAGTTGTGGTGAATGGTTATTTTAAACATTATTTACCTATTTATATGGAATTCTTTAGGATAATTCCTCCTACAACAATGATGAGTTGATTACAGCATATGTTAGAACTCAATTTGCAAGATCAATTGCATAAAATGTTTCACCTCATTTGCATCATTTCTTCCTTCTCCCAGCAGTTTCAATATACACATACATAATGAACTCCAGATAATCCCATATGTTTTGCTTGTTAAAGCTCATTACACATAGGAAGCTGCAATTCTGAGGAGAGAACCACAATCTAAAATGTATTACCTTAATAGTTTACTCACACTGATCCATTCATTTTAGAAAAAATCATTTTAGACATTTACAACATGCCAAACTTGATTTCCTTTCCATTTTTTTTATTACTCTTACTATTTTGATGAAAATATGCATTTACATTTTGGCAAATTCTGGTTTGTCTGAATTTATCCATGGAGTGCCCCCGTGTCTCAAATGAGATGCCCAGTACTTGGCTTCTGATAGTAGTGCTCCTGGCCTGGGGCACGTACCTCTACTGCGAGTTGATGTTGAGATATAAATTTACACTGAAGCAGCTTGGACTGACAGTCAACATAAAGTTTTGTTTTCAGCTGAAGTTCATTGTTGGACACTTTTTCTTCATTGGAGCTGGATTAGGGAGATATGAATACCTCCAACTAAAACATTGATTGGACTGTATGAGATTCAAAACTTTCAATATACAGTTGGAAAAAACTGAGAATAGATTACAATGGGGCTCCTTCATTGAACAGTCATTCAGTGATAAGCAGAGTTTAAAGAATGCACTAGAAGGAGTGTGTACAATACTGATTCATGCACAGATCTGTATCCACGTTAACCTTAAGAACAAGCCATTCTCTGGAAGACATTATTACTTTGCTCTTCCATCCATCCATCCATCCACCTTCCACTGCCCAATTCAGCATCACGAGGGTTTTAGAGTCTGTCCCTGTGATCATAGGGTGAGAGACAGGGCACACCCTGAACAGGTTGCCAATTTTTTGTAATACATTTCTTCCAAAATCTCAAAATGAAAAGTGAAAAATCCCCACAGTGTCCAGTTATTATTTTCCCAATGTTCATTAGCAAGGTTTTAAGAATGAACTACAATACTTTTTGAACTTTTGAACATTAACAGTCAGTCTGAATATTATTTAACTTGTATTAACAATGAAATTATAAATCTAACAGGGAACATGGAATTGTTGAAGTAGTAAGACCTCCTGTTGCTTATTAAGGTTTTGTAGCATCACCTACTGGTCTTGCAGAGTCTCTGTACCTTTTTTTTAGTAATGTATGGTTTACGATATATTTTTCACCTATACTGTCTGTCTCTATCTATGAGGACTTCTTGGTCAGCTTCAGTGGAGAATGTTAATGAATTATTCATTTCCAAAGAAAAATGTCATATCAACTTTTTCTTATCACCTGACTAAGATTAAGGAATGAAACCTATCTGACTCACACCACCAGGATAATACAAGGAAACTATGACTCATTCCCTGTCAGTTACCACTGAGTCCCTAACATATTACCATTCCTTATACAGTTGGATGGTGAATGACAATTGACATTTGGATGACAGTTAAGGATTGCACTGCATTGTGCGCGTGCGTGTGTATGTGTGTGTGTGAATTGTAAATAAAGGATGAAAGCCCTTTTTTTAGAAAGTGACAATTTTCATTTTCCAAGAGCTTATATAAAAATGTTGTTTTTGTTTAATGTACAAGTTATCTCACGCAAAAAAAAAAAACAGCATCTACAGGACTTTATCTATTCAGAAGCATATCTGAGGCTTGCATCATTACCTCGAGGTTGTGGTAAATACTAATAGACAAATTCTGCAGGTAATGATGAAAGATGGAACTAGAATCACTTTTAACCCAAGTGTACATGACGTAAAAAGTAAATTTAGGATATTATGGCTCTGCCTTTTCATTCATCCCTATTACATGAATGAAAATAAACTCGCACTCAAATTACTTCTCTAAAATGAACCACTTGGCACAGTGGGAAAGACGACCGCCCAACTATTTGTAATGCAGAACAACACGCTAGCATCTTTTTTTTTCCCTTTTAAAAAGGACGAAACGTTACTGAAACGCAATCATTTCCCAGCCACATGCGACAATCTAATATAACAAATTCCCCTCACAGCATCAGCAAAAACCATCCAGGGGGGTGTTTTAAAAATCCAACGCCACCAGATTACTATCGTAATAACACGGGAACAATTCATACAATCTCTTGTGAATTTGAATTCAACATACATCGTAAGTTGCTATTCTTGTTAGTGATTAATTCATATTTCACGAGTTATGCGTACGAATTCATTTCAAAATACGAAATTTAATGAACCCCGCCAAATCCTGCGCAAAGTGGTTCAGCCCTTGAGGTCACCGGAAGTTGTTTAGCTGCCATGTTTGGTTGCTTTGTTGTAGGCTTCTACTAGGTTTCCTACAGAATTAGTAAGTGTGGAAATGGAGCCGAGCTGGAGTACGTTTCTTTTTCAAGTAAGTTGTCTCTTTTGGAGGGAAACCGGAATAGTCGGTAAAACAACCGTAGAATTGCAAACGGCTTCATATCTTAGTGGTAAATCCAGTTTTTAAACGATTAATGTCAAGAACAAGTAACCAAGCAAAACAATGGTATATGAATCCAGGCTTCCAGCTGTGAGGCTTGGGAATGACGCTAGAACAAAAAATCTAATCTCTCCAAGCATTGTTTGAAAAGCGGCATGTTTTCTTACCCCGACGATATTTGGGTATTTGCGTTTAATACTTCGACAGCGTTTGTGATTCCTTGTTTTTTTAAGTTTGTTTGCCTAGCCGGAGCCAAACATGCGGGATCACTTGGAGTGAAGCAGGAGACGCCACTGCACCGTTACAATCGAGACAGACCTGTTTTTTCCCCCCTTTGACTGAAGGCTTTGATCAGGCGCCGTGGGATAATGAGATGTAACGCTGCGACATGTTTCAGTGTAGCGTGGATAACAGAACACGCATTGTAGATTTGGCAAATCTCTGGTTAAGTGTACACAGAGGTTTTTAGCTGCTGAGATTTACTAACGGCGGTTCTCAAGTCCGCGGTGAACTTTCCGCCTGCTCCAGCCGGTTCGACACTAACTAGCCAAGTAGCTAACGATGTTCGGGCTACCTTAATTACACTCGCTTGCTAATTTAGCTTAATGTGGGCGAGGCTGCCATAATGAGCTTGCAAAACTAACGTTACAAGACTTGACGACCAGCGCTGTGCAGATTCTCTGCTTATTAACTAAGCTATTTATTCTGGTGACCGTGGTGGAAAGGAATTCAAACTATGCACACAACATCAGCTAACACTAGCAGCGAAGAGGCGCATTTGAAATTAGCAACGGCGTTACGAAATGAATAAATGCGTGCTGGGAAGGAAAGCGAGTGCTGCGGTTTAGAGTGATATCTGTCACGGTTTAGTGAATTTCAATATGTGCTAAGAATGAAGGCTATTGTTCACTCGTATTTGTGAGCTTCTCAATCGCATGGCCTTACCTAGGCTACAAGAAATGAGCTCGGAACATGGAGCAAATGAGTTTTGTAAGGATAAAGATTTCATGTTTTACAGTTGAGTCCGTTTTTGTGTAACCCCAATGCAATATAAATATATATATTTTTAGTTTCCATTCCCAATACGCACCATTTTTCCAGGTTTACCACTATTCTGCGGTCTCTTGTGTATTTCCAGTGCTTAAAATTAATTTTTACCTTTGACTCAACACTTTAGTGGGTGTTGCAAAGTTCTCCTCGTGGGAGGAACTTCCCAGTAACTTCAGGATCATTCCCAAAAATTACTTTTCAGTAAACCCTTCAAATCTGCATATGTAATGTTCACAACTTTATTTTATTCCAGGCTTTAATGATCAGATGAAGGTCTAGAGTTTAACCTGCTGCAGTAGTTGGTGCTGCACCCTTTGTCTAATAGTAATATATTTTGTGTAATAAATAAATATGTCAATGACAACGGGGGAAAAAACAGGATATGTGAATAGAAGTGCACAATTTATAGTTTTCATGCTAAAGAGCCACTTCTCTTTTTAAAAGTCTTCTAAAGTGTGGAAAAAAACTGATCATTAATGCTCTGATTAAGCTTTCACTGCTTGGTGTAAGGACATCAATGGCTGCAAAGAATCTGAATAGCTCACTTTGGCAAATAGTTTAAAGAAATCCATCTTAAGTTGTGTTCATTTCACTGCTTTTTGGACACTTTGTTTTTTTCCTGAGTTTCTGATAATTTGCTCTGCTGTCGGAGTGGTCGTTCATTCACATCTTTGTGTACTATTTCTTCATAATTGAAAAGGCAGACAGACAATGTCATTTGTCATGCAGTATCTGGCGTCTAGCCAGAGGCCCTGCGTGTATTATGTACCTCACACTGTTACTGTGTCAGTTTCATGTAAATCAGTGTGCCTTTAAATTCAGGCTCCTGGAACACTTTGAAGCATTTTTTTTTAACTTCATTGTTTTTCAACACATTATAGTTTGTTTTTTGTAAACAAGAAGTTTACATGAAAATTGGTGATATTTTCTGAAAAGCTTTGTCAGGTGTTTTAAATGACCAGTGTTGTTGCGTAAACCAGCTTAAATATTACCTGCTGCATATCCTCCTGTCAGGTAAATGCACAATGTGGGGAAAACATGTTCAAAAGAGGGGAGGGGGGGGGCAGTGTTTGTGAGGCTACATTCAGGAAAATTGGTGAATCATGTTGTTTTCAGCACTCTGAACATGGATGTGTGAAGTGTTACACTAATAACCCTTTTAGGTAAGTGAGAAAAGTTATAACGCAATCCATGTGTGCACGAAAATCAGTTTTGGCTTTCTCCAGAAACTGCAATAGCCACTCAGAAACCCACAGTGAAAACGAATGCTTTATGGTAATTGGAAATTGTGTAAAAGATTCTTTGTTTCTGTTTTGCCCTATTTTACCAAAACATTCAGATGGCAAATCTCAGTAACTAAATGAAGCTCATCTGATGAATAGACTGTACTGAAAATATTAAATTTTTCAGTACTCACATTGACTTGAAATAATACCCAACTTACATGACACTGAAAGAGTGTGCATAAGCATGGTGTTAGTGAGGGATGTTATCAAGTATCACTAACTCCAAGTCTTTGTTCTGCTTAAAACTGGACCTTCATAACAAACAACCCCTTTTGAAATTGCACAATCACTGTTTATATAAAACATGTTTTGGATGCTCTTGCTAGAGCTTTAGACTTGGTAGTAACTATTATGTATTCTATTTTTTTATTTTTTTCTCTCTCCTCCAACGTGCACAGTATTTTGCTTGTCGCTGCCCCCCCCCCCCCCCCCCCCCCCCCCTTGTTATTATGTTACGTATATTACTTCTTTTTTTCTTTTTTTTTTAACAAAGGTAAATATGTTACATATATTACTTATTATTACCTTTGTTTAAAAAAGAAAGGAAAATATTGAGGCTTGTTGGTGCCGTCGAGAATCAGTTCCATGTGTTTTTCTGCTCATATGGAAGGTTCATGTTTTTACGGTACAATATAATTCTGGTCATTTTGACTGAAATGAAAAGCACAGGTCTATAAAATGGGTTACATCAGAAATGCAGGGTATATCTGCTTGGCTATTTTTGTAGATGTTTAAGCGTTTCATAGTTTTTTGGGTACATTTTTATGGTGTTTTTTTTAAATGTATCTATTTATTTTGACATGTGATTTGTCTCAATGTCACAGCGATTGCTCATTGTAATACAGCACACCTATTAGCTATAGGGGTGTTAAATGCCACCCATTCTGGATGTTTAGAAGACTAGCCTCTGTTGAATGTCCTTAAAGGTTTGTTCACTCTTAGTAGAACTCAAATATCTGTACGAAAAAATACGCCTTAACCAAATGAATCCCTGAAGTACAACTTTTTGGGATCATTAAAAAAAAAATTAGGGGATTGACAACATTTCAGAAGTTTGCCCACTAAGCAAACTAGACGGCAGCCAAAAAAATTCAGAACTTGAAAGAAGGACCTAGAAAAAAACTCCTCAAAAATTAGATGTACTCGAAAAACAAATTATGTAATTAGAAGTTTTGTTTCTTTCTCTGCCCCTCTTTTCATCCCTGTCATCAGTTTTTGCCTGTGATGGAAAAATTGAGATTTCGGCAAGCAGCTGTAGAGTGTGGCACAAAAGACTAAAGAAAGACAGCGCATAATCTAACTCAGACCGTGAGCGCAATTCAAGCCTACAGTGGCCCATGGAGCCATCAGGACACTCCCTCCATTTTGATGTTATTTATGAGGGAGCAGCCCCACTTGTCAGAGCGCATTTGTGTCAAAATGGTCAGAGCTGCATGAAGGCACAGCAGCTTACAGGCCCTGCACCTCTGCATAGAGGGCCAGGCTGTCTACACTGGCTACGTCTGCTGTTCACAAGCTTCACAAAGGGGGGTTCACTGCTAGTACCCCACCTCCCCCCTCCAACCCAAACATAAAGCTCTCCCCACCCCTGTTGTGCCAGCGGACGGGTTAGCATTGGCATGATGATGACTAATCCTGGAAGGTGGCAAGTGTAAGCAGGTGCTCAGACAAATGGATGGGTGGCATTCTCCTCGAGTTCCCAGGTCCCATTGCATATGTAGGAATGACGGCTAGTTTCGCTGAGTAGTGTGTGGATAAACAATGTCCCCGTCCCATGAATAGATGAGCCAAATCAATGAAGATGAGCATACAAAGATCCCCTGCTGAGGCCCGAGTGCATCACTGCTCAGATTTGTGTCTTTCACAATAGGCTAGATGACATAAGGAGGACATTGTGAGGTTCATTTTTCTTTTCTGTCCCGTCTTCTCTTTTGCAACTTTTTTCTTGGCTAGCCTTCTTCGATGGATGATTGAACCTCAAAGAGAAAGGTCAAGTATTTCAGCTTGCTTTTCTCGCTGGTGGTTGACAACATCGACAGAGTAGTCCTGAGTGTGTCCAGTCGCTGAAAAAACGGTGTTAACTGTGTTTCTTTTCTTTTTTTTCATATTTGGATATATGAAAAAGAATGAATTGTTATGAGAAGTGTGATAGATTTTTTTTTTTTTTTTAACTGAACTAATTGAATTAAACTCCATTGATATTTATTGTGATGTCATTTTTTTTGTTTATTTATTTATTTTTTAAAGAAAATAAGGCAGCCGGATTTCATACAGCTTCCACTATCTCCATTCTGCCCCAAGTACGCCCAAACAGTCATGGATGATTTTAGCTGGTCACAGCAATGGTACAAAACTCAAATTGTGTCTGATCCATTTAGTCAGGAAATTTGATTACTTAATGAGTGAAACCCCAGCTTAGCATCTTGTTGCTATTGGTAATTACAACCAGCCATTTCATCCCATTTGTGCTGCGGCAGTAGCTGGCATTGGTTTGTACTTGCAGATCCCCAGGGGGGGGGTGCAAAAAAATCTCAAAGCAGTTATTCCCGATGTAAAGTTTTATTTAGTCTGTTGCCCTTTATTTTCCTGTCGTTTAACTCCTTTACTTACACAATAGAGCAGAAGTATGGTTATCCCAAATCAGCTGGGTACCTGAGATGATGGCCTGCTCTTTAGGAGCCTTCTTGGTAATTAAACTGCGCTCTGCTACGGCTCTTATTTGGTATGCCTGTTTTGCAGTCACATGATGAATGTGAGCACCGTCACGATGGTATCCTTTTTCATCCAGCACAGCTTTGTATTCTGTAACAGATTACTAACACATATTGTGTTTATTGAGTTGTCAGTTTCCAGTGAGGGAACACCTGGCTTCAACGCTTTTTGTTTCTTGGTCATTAAGTTTGTTTTTTGTTTTTTTTTTTTCTTTAGATTATGGCGACTTTATTTTTCTCTCGCAGTTGTTATCATTATTATTATTATTATTATTATTATTATTAAATCTTTAGTATTATCTTTAGTACCTTGTTACTTTTGTTTTATAAGTAGAAGTATAGTATTCGTCTTCATTTAACCAAAAACCCTCTGTGTTTGATTCATCAGCAGGCCAATGAAGCCCTCCACCACCAGCACCAGGTGGCCCAGAACAGCCTGCTACCACTTCTCAATGCAGGAGCTGAGCAAGTTGACCAGAAGCCTATCCTGCCTATCCAAATAGACCAGAAGCCACCTGCCAATGCTGCTGAGCTTCTCAAAGACAATGTCGCCAGCGGAGGTGGTCAGCGGCTTCCAGTGCCTGTGATAAAGAAAGAACACAAAGGCAAAACCCCTTTTGTCTGCGGCTACTGTAACAAGGCCTTTCGCGACAGTTACCACCTGCGACGTCATGAGTCCAGCCACACCGGTATCAAGATGGTTTCACGTCCAAAGAAGACAGCCCAAACAGCCCCCACCATGGTCCCCATGATCGGCACCATGCCACGAGAAAACAACGGCAACTCTTCCTACATCTCCACAGTAGCTGGCATCCTCTCCACAGCAACAACCTCTGTTTCCTCAGGCACAAGTATCATGACATCACCTGCAATGGGCAATGTGCCGCAGCAAAATGTCCCGAAGAAACCTGCCAAACCTGTCAAGAAGAACCATGGATGTGAGATGTGCGGCAAAGCCTTTCGCGACGTATACCACCTGAATCGTCACAAGCTGTCCCATTCAGATGAGAAGCCTTTTGAGTGTCCCATCTGCCAGCAACGCTTTAAAAGGAAGGACCGCATGACCTACCATGTTCGCTCTCACGATGGGGGTGTCCACAAGCCCTACGTATGTTCTGTGTGTGGAAAAGGCTTTTCCAGGTAAGGATCAGGTTTTTGTCCTTTGATCTGTAAGGAAACTAGTACAACAGTCATCAATAGTTCAACTCCACTAGATTGACTGATAATGCTGCTGTCAGTTTTTCCCTTCAGTTACTCACCTGTCTGTATTTGTTAATTCTACACCTAAATTGTTCAGTATGTCTCTAGTTAAAAATGAATTTTCCACATTGAGCATCTCCAATGTGAATTTGTTTTTCCAATATCCTGCCAAACAGGTCTGTCATAGGGATTCAGACTGACACAGGAATTCCATAGGGAGATAAGATTACTGTTTTAAATTACAATCATTTAGTTCATGAGGTGCTGGATGAAGTTTTAGTCTCTGTTAGATAATGGCATAACATTCTTTATTATACAGTACCACCATGCAGATAATAGATGGTCTAAATGTCATTTTGAGATAAAAACCCCAAACAAAAAATAATTTGCACTGATAAGAAGAACAAGAAGTCCTAAAAACATGTTATGGCCACCGAGGTCTCGAAGATGTTTGAAACAACCTTACCTTGTTGTGGCAGCTGGTTTCCCACAAGCATCCATTTTGTCAGGCTTCAAGCTTACTTGCAGATAAAACCACAGTAGCTTGGACCCATTAGCTTACAATAATCAACTACTGGCAGCTGCAAGAGCATTTCTGCTGTGATGAAAGTGTGTGAGATAACAACAAGAAGTGTTTGTTGGTTCAAAACCAAAGTGAAGTCTTGCCTTTCATATGGAAAATGTCCATATGAAGATGTGAAGAATGCCAACTTAGTAGTTTGCTGCTTGGGGTTTTTTGTTTGATTGTTTTTTTTACTACAGCTGGTCTCCTAAAGCAGGAGCTGTCAGTTTATTGACAACTTTAGACGAAGAACAGCCCTCAAATATGGAGCAAGAAATGAAGTGCTTTAGGTTTTATTTACTGGAGTTCTCCAGCTAAGCTAATCGGCCTGTCCACAAACCTGACAAAGTGTTCTCCAGGGTAACTGGGAATCCCTCCTTGTTGTTGCACTAGCCACTAGTTTGTTTGGGATGAGTTTACTTAGGTTGTCTGTGGAATTGTGAAACTGAGTGCACTAAGAAGCTAGTAGCACTCCTCGTGTGTACATGTGATCAGTCCTTCAAGGGGTTTGGTAGGCAGTGAGAATGTCAGCCACACTGATAATACAGAGTGGCACAAGAAAATAGTAAACTGATGAAAAAATGGCGCTGTTTTTACAACCCTTCTGTTCTATTCCTGTGCTTTTAATCAACAACTAACAAGGCTACTGTAAACAGGAAATGTGCATCTGAGAGCTAATTTATTCTTATGGGAGGGGAGACAAAAAGTAATTTCACCCTCTGGTGATTGCATTCGGGGGTCATAGGGAAAAGTCCTGACTTGTCTATGCAGAATTTCAATAAATAAATAATGATAAATACATTCTAACAACCAGTCTTTTATGAGTGTGTCCTTGGCAGTCCACAAATGGCTGCTGCAAAGGAAAAAAAAATCATGCTTAATAGATTGAAGTATTAAATTTTACCATCTTTCATGCATGCAGTTAGTTTTGAATGCAAATGCTAGATTCTACATATTTCATGCTTTACCCAAGGTACACTGAACTGTTACCCAACAGCTTGTACATTTGTAAGTGAATTATTCACGTCATGGTGTTTGGAATAGTCAGCCGCACTGTGATTTGATATAGAGCAAATAATTATGTCAATCTAGTGTCCGTGTTGCTCCAACGTGGCCTTTTTTTTTTTTTTTTTTTTTTTTTTATGTTTATTGCTGGGGTTAGCAGTTTAAACTTGTACTTGTAATGACCCCCCACACCATTTCAACCACATGTTTAAAAAGTCGCACATGGAAGAGCACCAGTGAAGTACCAAAGGAGGGGGAGGCGTCACTTGTCACTTTGCAGTTCCCGCCAGCATGTCACAGACTCTTTCCCCTGGGAATTCACTGAACCATGCGGTAATGTTTAGGTCAACACTTTTAACATGAAGTAATGACTTTAAGAAGGTTTAATAGTGACATACATTTAAAATTTTGTTAAAAGCCAAGTGTTTGTTAAACCTGATGTGTACATAAATCAGTATTGACTTAGCAGAGAGTCGTGATAACATTAAAAACAAAAAAACAGCAAGCTGTGTGCCGCAATACACAGCTTCAACAAAAACATCAGCAGTGTACCCTGGCCAAGCGGTAACATTAGCACTGTGCTGTGTAGGGCAATCTCAGGCATGCCTCCAACTTGGTGACGTCGAGCAGCGATTCATCAGCATACTGGAAAGTGAGAATGAGGACTGAGTAACAGGGCACTGAGTCACTGCCACTCAGCCGGATCTGTAGACAGGCACTGTCTGGAGTCTGCTCTCCTCATCAGTGGGGCAAGGGGAAAAGAAAAAAATCTTTATTCCGGTTCATGGCACCCATGAGAAGATCCTACTTGACTCCTCTGATTTTATTTTTAAAAAAAGAAGAAAAAAAGAAGGGACTCCAGCAGCATGAAACTTTCCGGTTTGGAAGCAGCTGCCAAAGCAGTAGCCCTTGCTCACTCCATTATGGCACTTCTAACATGATTCAGCTCACAGCTTCACTAGAACTGACATGCTGACAGAGGAGGATCAGTGCCACGAAGACGTTTGTGAATGTTGGCCTTTCGCTGTAAATCTCAAGCAGTTTTCCTGTGAACTTTGCAAATTATATGTATGTTTGTTTGTTTTTATAGCTAGTTTGACATAAAAACACATTATGAAGCTTTAGTTTAAGCTTGAACACTTGGAATACAGAAGGCAAGTTTCAGCAATTTCTTAATCAGTTTTCAGTGGTTTTTTTTTGTTTGTTTTTTTATTGTGTAATAGACAAGGTATATCAGTACAGTCATGGTGTAAGTAGATATTAAGTGTTCTCAAATCCCCGCTTAAAGTTCTATAACAAAAGGAGCAATATAGATCTTCTCTATATGCTCAGTTATAATAGTTTTCCCTTAAAGGCAGTTTTTAATACCTATAAATATACACATCATATTTTGGCACAGGTACATGTTCTTATCAGAAACACAAGTCAGCACAGCCATGGATTATTGTTGTTTGTTGAACAACAGTTGTGCCATACGTGGTCTTCTTCTAATCCTCAGAGAGAGATGCAAATTCAGATTAGGACTTGTGTTAAGAAGTATCAAGAAAATTCCTGGAACTTCATATTCATTTCATTTTCATATATGTGTAATAACAAGGATGTTAGGAACTAAGCACAGCAATAATAATCAAACTGTCAGTTTATTCAAATATCATGTCAAAAATGTCCTCTTTTCATTGTGTGTGTGTGTTCAAAAGTAGGTCAAACACATTTACGCACGATTGATCATGGAGAATTAACTACCATTGACTGAATTTTTCGGGATTTTTTTTGTGCCCATCCCCTCATTATCTAAGTAAACAGAGCACATCCGTACACTTCTGCACTTGTAATGCATGTTAGGCTTTTCACTTTATGCTTGTGCACGTCCATGATGCGCCTTTAGTAAATTATTAACACTTGTTGTATGTATTGTAACAACATATAGGTTTGGTTAAATCGCAAGCAAAATAAATGTCAAATGAATTTGGTGAAGTCTTTTAAAAGTGTTAGCAGACGTTATACCAGCCCTACAACTGGTAGCTTTTTGTTGGGTTACAGAAACCATATTATAAATAAATCTCCACACAATGAAGTACAAATTGTCTCATCTATATCTAATGGAACTCAAATGTATCGTCTTTAAATTTTAACCATGTTTTTTGTTGTCATTTTTATCTAGGCCAGACCACTTGAGCTGCCATGTGAAGCATGTGCATTCCTCAGAAAGACCGTTTAAATGTCAAGTAACGGTGAGAAAAATGGCTACTTTGCAGCTTGTTTTGTTTTTTTAAATCATTTTTAATATCGTGATTTCACTGCACTGACCTTTTACCCCATCTGCTGTGCGACACCAGGCCTGTACCTCTGCTTTCGCCACCAAAGACAGACTCCGTTCCCACATGATTAGACATGAAGGCAAAGTCACCTGTAGTATCTGCGGAAAGATGCTCAGCGCAGCCTACATCACCAGTCATCTGAAGACTCACGGGCAGACCAACTTTAACTCCTGTAACAAAGGTTCGTCACACACTGGGAGCAAATACAGCAGCACCATAGGGCCGTGCATTTAAAAACGATGGAAACCAATCCCTGCATATTGCCTTCGCATTACTGTAAGCAATAAGGGATAAAGGCAGTAATATCGTACAGGCTGTGAGTTTGCCAGAGCTTCGAGTGGAGAGCATTTTTAGAAAAATGTGGTTTTTGAAACTAGCTCAAACCATCTAAGGTGTTGTCCTAAAGTTTCATGCTCTTCTCTTTTTTTTTTTCAAGAGTGCGGACTTTAAAAAAAAAAAAAAAAAAAAAAAAAAAGTATTAAATGCCAGTCTCTTTATGTATTAGCAAGACTCATTTTGTTGGTCACCATACCGCTGCAGTTGTCATAAAATCTGTCAACCTGTACATGTTGAGCACCACTGACCAGTGCTGATCCTCGCTATTGCTGTAATATTTGTGCAAAGTACAAGATAATGGTGTTTATTTTGTTTTTGCTTTTGCTAAATGCTGCAAAGCTAAGTAAAATGCTTGTTCTTGGGTTTCTCCAGACGGTAACGAAGTCTGCAATTCTGCTTCAGCCACGCCTGTGACCATCTCTGCCCCCATCACTTCAGCGATGAATCGGGGCAATGCGAACAACAACAACCCCGTCACCATCGCCGCACAAATGAACATTAGCACCAACACGGTCAACATCACATCTCCAGTCAGCCTCCAGCACCCTGTCACCATCACTGGGCCCGTCAACATCGCCTCCGTGAACATCCCGGCAACCACGCCTATGAATATCGCCCACCCTGTCGCGATCACAACCCCGATGCCTATGAATATAGCCGGGCCGCTCAACATCGCCATGAGGCCAGTGGATAGCATGCCTTTTCTCTCCCAAGTCTTGCCTTCATCCCCACCTTGGTAAAAAATGTAAAAAAAAAAAAATTAAAATAAAAGATAAAAAGGAGGGAGCAAGGTGAACTGGCCAAGAAGAAAGGGAAAATGAAGTGAAACAAGAGACTCCTGTCCTCACAGCTGAACCTCGGGCTCGGCTCTTTCTCACCTAGAACAGCGCTCACTTCTCCGAGCTCTGAAGTGAATATTTACACGAGCTGTGCGGCCAGTAGGAGCTCACCAAGTCCCAGCTGTGTCCCAACCGAGGTTAAGTGACTGGCATGGGACGCAGAATAAGAGTAGAATTTGAGTAGGATTTATCTTGAAATCAGGACAGCCGTAAGACTTAGTGTAGTCAGTTAGAACGATGAAACTGTGATTTGTATTATGACAAATGAGAGGATTCCTCATCCTCGAGGACTCCTTAGGAAAACACATCAGTGCTTTTTGTAAAAGGGAGATGGGAAATGAACTGAAGCAATAACTATAAATTGCTGTATTTGATGTTTTACAAGTTCTCTCCCAAAGTCTCTGGGTGTTACTTTGTATATTGGTTTTTGTTTTTTAACTATAGCCTGCTAATCACTATTTAATGTTATAGGAAATGAGTCTAGTAAAAGGGACAGCAGCTTCCACTTGCATGGAAGAATATTTTTTCACATTGCTATAGCATTTCTTTTGTATTCTCAGATAATAGGTATGCTCTTGAGGTACACTAACTTGTACAGTTGACATAGTAATGTATTTTCCACGTCAGCATTTTAATTTTTGCTTTTAGCAAGTGGATATCAAGACACTGTCCTCTTGACTATGAAATATTTCTATTTGTTTTTGTATGTATGGACACACAAAGTTCTGTTTTTATTTTCCTATTTGTAGTGTTAATTTTTTTTTGGTTTTCTTCATGAATTCAGAATGGAACGAATCTTGCACTGAAAGAATATCCTGCATACAGGTGAACAGCAGTATTATTGAAGATCAAAGTGGCGTCTCAGTGTTTTTTGCAGCAACCGCAAGCACTTGAGCACCATCTAGTGGCTGATTGTGGAAAGCCTTGCAGTGAAGCTTTTTCAGGCTGTTACCCGTCACCATGGTGGTGACTAAACGTACTGCTCAAAAAACAAATAAAAACAAAAAACCGAGGGAACACTTGAACAATTTTTAACTTCTAAAATTTCGAATCCAACCCTCAAAGTGTTGGTGATTTTGATTACACAATGGATGTCAGTAATGATTTTCAAACTGAATGTTTCATTAATCAAGGTCTGATTTTAAGTGTCACCTTATTTTTATTTTTAAAGCAGCATACTTTTGGCTGACTCTTCTGCACACTTTTACTTTTTTTCTTTCTTTCTTTTTTTTCTGTTTCATCCCCAACCATATGCTAAGGATGCTTCGCTCAGGAAACGTATAGAAAAGCCCCATTACTCATGAACGCGGTTCTTTTTATACTGATATCTACCACGTGTCATGATTCCTCTCCATGTAACTTTTTGGATTCCCTAAAAGATTTGGCATCGTGGGGTTTGACTTCAGTGAGGAAGAAGTTGTCCAAGACTTTTTGTTTTGTTTTTAATAGCCGTCCATTTAAAATGATAAATGACTGTACAATGGAATACATGCTGTTTACCTTTTTTAAATTTCCTTTAAAGTCTCAGTCTGCATAGGTACAGTATGTGGCTGGGAACTGTTTAATCAAATGCAAGTTTGTGTCCACTGAAACAACAGGCGAGACTGACAATGCATGACCCCGAACACTGTAGCTGTTGACCTTTTTTTTGTTTGTTTGTTTGTTTGTTTGTTTGTTTGTTTTTAGTGAATGCCATGGTATTTCAGCAGTGTTTCAGCTCATCTGAGTTGACAGAGTTTATACTGAAAAATGCAATATGCATGTTTGTCTTTTTTTTTTCTTTTTTTTTTTCCCCAAGTTTTGTTTTAAACAAAATATTAGTCTAGCGTTTTTGTTTTTTTTATTTTTGTTATATTTACGTAGATACACTATAATAGCCTGTTTGCCAAATTTGAAACAATAATGATGTGATAAACTGAATATTTCTGGTGGAATTGAACATCTCTTTATTTTTAAGGAAAATGGTTAATTGGAAATTCCAGGACACTTGTGAAAGCAGTTGAATGTATATCTTTGTACAAAACTATTTTAGTTCCAAGGATAAGGTAGTTACAATAGATGTGAAAGATAACCTTTTTTATAAATTTTTTGTATTAGAACATTAACATTGATAATTTTGTATATATGAGACACTAGGCTTTCTGACTAGCAGAAAGGTCAAACATTCCTACATTTTTTTTTTAAATGTACGTTTGTCAGATTATTACATAAACATGCGCAATGTTATGTGCCTTTTATTTGGGTTGTCTAAATAAAAGAAAACTATCAAATGTGTTTATGTGTTAAGTATAGTTCAAAGTTAATACAGCACTGTAACTACAAACATATCAGGATCTTAATGAAACTTATAACCCTCCGTGCTGCTGATTATCCTTTCCTTTTCACTCGCCAAACCCAGGACTAATTATTGCTAGACCTGTTGAATCAAGAAATCACTTAAATAGAAACCCGTTGGACAAAGAACATTAGGTGAAAGAATCTAACAAAAACGACAACAAAAAAACAGAACATGCCATGAACTAAAACAGAAACAAAAACATTGACATGTATTAGCCTGGAAAAGGCCACAAACTCGTTCCTAAACCTTTGGGACAAACCTTTGGGGAGATTCATTGTCCCTGGAACAGTGGTGAACGTTCCCAGTAGTCGGCAGCCTACCAAAATTACTCCCAAGAGCACATCGCAGACTCATCCAGGAAATCAGAAAAGAACCCAGAGCAGCGTCTGAACTGCAGGCCTCACTTGTCTCAGTTAAGGTCAGAACATCTTGATGGTCAGAGTCTGTTGAGAAAATATTCTGAGGCAACTAGACAAAAATGTAACTTTTTGGATTGCCTCCCGTTACACGTGGGGTCAAACTAACACAGCATTTAATTAAAAATTAAAAGAACATCATACCAACAAACGCACGGTCTCTGAATTAAAAGAACTCAGCAAATAAGAGGGGGGCAGAATTCCTCCATGACAAACATCTAATTGCAGTTTTTGCTGCCAAAGGTGACACAACAACTTTCGGTTTAGGGGACAGTTACTTTGTTATCTAGTGCCAGGTAGGTTTGGGTAGTTTTTTCCCTTAATAAATAAAATCATTTAAAAACTGCAGATGAACAGTACCTGAAGGTCCCATTGTTAAGAAATAGGAAAAAATGGAGATTAAGGATTCATCTGTCCCTTAAGTTGATCCATCTACTGTTCACTGAAGCCTCATCAGAAATGGCTTCAGTGGAAGAGTGGCTCATTCACTCATTAGCGCTTCATCAGCATTTAAAGAAGGGAAATGGGGCAGAGGTAGGCCATTACAACAGAAGAGCTGTATTAAATATAGACATTCGAGCTTGAGATTGTACAAACTCTGTTTTCCACATATATTTGCTCATGTTTTAGTAAACCTATTCCCCATTTTCCTAGCAGCATATAAGAAAATGTGGGCCTGAGCTTTATAACCTCAGCTAGTTTCCCTAGATTTGATTAGCATACACACAGTAGCTGTGAACACAATGACAAAGTTGTTTATCCGTTCTAAATGTTTCTCACAGTTGCATTCAAATACATGTTTAAAAGAGTTTAAATCTAATATTTCACAAAATAAGAAAGGTTTCTGAATTCAGCAAGAATGTAGATTTGTATAAACCTTTTGTGTAACATATATTAACATTTGCAAGCCACTGGAACTCTATATACTTTAAGTGAAATACAATTTTGAATATTTTTAAAATAATAGTTTATCTAAAAAGAAAAAAAAAGTTGAAGGATGACTCCATACAAGGTCAGACTGGATAATAACTCAACTGTGTCACAGCCAACAAAATTCAAACCAGACCAGCTGTGGTACTGTACTTATGCTTACTGTTGGTAACTTATTATGTGTTCTCACTTTGATGTGCTGTAAGAACGGTTTTGACTGTTAGAACAGCTCTTTCTGAAACAGACTGGCCTTCACATGTTGGACGCACAAACACACACACACACACACACACACACACAAAATCATGTTTCATTCTTAGATAATGTATTCTTTGCATTGCTATCTGAAATGACTGAATTGGGTAAACTGTTCCACCAGCATGATTACCAAGCAGGAAACAAACCGAGAGGCTGGTTGGAGCAGGTGCTGCTAATCAACCATGAAAGCCATCAGCCCAACACATGCTCTGTTCAAGTGTTTAATGTCCACTGCTAGTGTGTGTGAAACACAGACTTTTAATGTTATTGATAATGACTGCTTATGAGTATGCATATCCTTTCATGAGATCTAATTTCCTTGACTTTATCCAATGGAAGTTCTTTAACACTCTTTTTAACAGATGTCCAGCAGATGGTGGTGTTGGCCACTGTGTGGAGTGGAGAAATCAGCTGCAGTTCACTGCTGTCTTACTTCTTTATTCACGTTGTGATTCATGCAGTCATATCAAACAGTGTGTACATAGGTCTGTATTTGAAAGTATTGTTTTAAAATTACATTTATTTACCAAACTGACAGCCAGAGTGATAGTAGCTGATTTTTGTTTTGCTTTATTTTATTTTGCACATTTTTCTTACATTTAGTTTTGTTTTAATTAGTTCGCAGGGTGAGTTTTCTTATTTTAGTTTCCATTTTTTTTAAGTGTTCAGTTTACTTTTATTATTTTCAGTATTAGTTTAAATTTCATTTATAAGAGACTAAAAGTGAAGGCATTTCCTATACATTTGTTCTTTGTTATTTTAGTTAGTTACCTAAGTGCATCATACCATTTGAGTGTGTTTTTCTGGCACTGTAAAACATGCTTTTCTATGACTCACAATTAATCGAAATGCTGTTGATGGACATATTTAAGAACTGTAAAATTAGTTCTTAAAAATGGTCCTGAATTGGAATAATCCTCACTGATTCTTTCAAAATAAAATGGAGCAACTGAAATTCACCTCTTAGCTAATGTAAAATGTTGGTATGTATAGTTAGTTAAAAAAAAAATCAGCAAAAGCAAAAGCAAAGCATTTTTCAGAGCACCAAAGCAGATTTATGACTGTCACCTTTTTTTTTAACTGACCCAAAATTTCGAATGCAGTATTTATAACTAAAGTAGTGAAAGTAGGAAGCACACAGAAGACTGTATTTCTGGATAAATAAGAGCTAAAAACTAAAAGGTTTCCACTGGGAAGTTGTGTAAAAAATACCAGTAAAAACAGCAATCAGTGATGATCAAATTATTTAAAACCTGCTTGCTGTAACTAACAAAAGACTGCAAAGTTACAAAATTCTTAAGAATGAGTTTCCCACCAGTGGAACATCTCACAACTAATTATGCTAAATATTAACAGGACTGGGCGAAATAACAGAGGAACTCCCAGAGCTTTTCTAAAGTAAAGCTGTGGAGTGGGTCATCAAGTTGTGAAGGCTTTGTGGGCACATAGGCCAACAATTTAAAATTCTATGGACGCTTAATGATTTTATCATCTACAGAAGTGTCATTAAAGAAGAAAAACTCATACTGAATTGATCCTTCAAGTTACACTAAAACTGAAATCTTTTTTTTTAAATCACAGAAGTTGCATTCATGGATAAAGAGAGAGACCATCTGGCTCAATAGCCAGCATCTGTGATGGTATCTGCGCACATGGTATGAGTAATTTGTAAATCTGTGAAGGTCCCATTAATCCTGTGAACAATATATACAGGTTTGGGAGCCACATATGCTGCCATTCAGGGAAGAACTTACTTATTTCAACAAGACAATACACACCACACTCTGCGGGACACAACAACAAAAAGACCTCATGGTGAAGGAGTTCAGGTGAACTCTCCTGCCTGTAATCCAGAAACTGTTATCTAATGAAAACATTTATGATTGGATAATTACTACTGGGCTAAATAAATAGCCTGACTTGTGATGTTTTGTCTCACTGATGTAAAAATCGCGATTGTGCAGAATTATAGAAAATACTTAAGGGTTTACAAAGCTATGTGTACCTGGGATAAGTATCCAAACAGTGCAATGAGACAAGTGTCTTGTTAGCTATGCTGCAGGCCTCGTGGGCAGGCTTTCCAGGTCAGAGGTCGCGGGTCTTAAATGCTGTTTTTGGGGCTCACCCTCTGAAGACCTGAAGGGATGCCTGCTGGGAATCCTGGCTAGCAAAGCAGATGGAATTAGATTGTCTACGGTCTAATTTAATCTAAAGCCGGGAGCTCCGTGCCGCGTGTTGTGCCTTGGCTGTCCAATAGTACAACAGTTTAAAGGGCTTAAGAGACCATGAGGCTGGGAAAGGATCATGTCGTCCTCAGCTCTCTGAGTTGTGTCAAGCGAGCTGACCGTTGTGCTTATGCTCCACTCAGATACTTGTGGGATTTCTTACATGATGTACAATCATATTTCTGAGGTCAATGGCCAGTTATTTTCAAGTATCATTTAAAATGGAAACAAAATCTTGGGGGAAAAAACTGCAGCAAAAACAGAAAATGGGGAGGAAGAACAACTGGTGAGACTGATTTTTTCTTTTTTTTTGTTGTCCTTATCAATACGGTACATGTTTCACGAGAAAGAGCGCACATGAGGTAAAAAAATAAAAACTGCTCAAAATTCACCTTTTTGTCATATGTGAGTTTAATAGTTATGTCCCCTACAAAGACACAGGATCCAAAAATAGCTGTCGTTATATTTCGAAACACAGAATAACCATCTTTTCCATTTTGCTCGGTGTGTTTGATTACTAGAGCATGTCCTCGAGTAGAGAAACTTTTAGCATACTAGTATTGTTTTCTTTGTAAAGCCCTTATTACAATGATCCCTCTGTTTCCGCTTTGTAACTTGATTTTGAAGGCAGAGAGGAGCTGAAATTGGCGTGGTGTCCTGCTGGCATTTCATCATCAAATCTGTGCTGTTAATACAGCAAGGCTGAATTCACAAAGTGGTGGACCAACAACAACAATAACTCGAGAGTGAGACTTTGTGTCTGTTTCATTCCATTACAGCAAGGCTCCTACATGTACTTCTAATATATTTGTGAGAAAGTTACAGTGTCGCCTTGAAAAGATAAAGCAATTCAACAAGCTGCTTAGTTTAATCGACTTACATTTTAATATTTCATATAGCAATCTAAGCTTGTCGGATTTCCTAGTAAGTCTCTTTTGTGTTTCAGTCGAGATTTAGGTCTGTCCAACTTGACGTGTTGTTTGTGAGTAAATATTGATTAAACTTCAAACATAAAGAGACTACTTATCAGCGTCACCTTTCTCAACCCATGATTCTAAATTTAAAGAACTTGCTTATACTGTATGTGCATTAATAAACATAACATTTTAATACAGCCGGGTTACAGATTATTTTAAGCCGAACTAAAGTTGTTCATTTTGACTTTAATAGCTTCTAGTGATTTGAGGCTGACTCAGTGGTGTACCAAAACAGCTAGAGTGAGGTTTCTAATCCCTCTACTTGGTTTTTCACTTCTGCACTGTCTGATTTCTATGTGCTACCATGTGCGGCTGATATTTGGACTGGTGTAATTTTTTTTTTTTTTTTTTTTTTTTTGGCCAGTGTAAGACACAGTTACATTTTCCCTGCAAATCAGAAGAGGAGAAGAGACAGACAGATGGAGGAGAAGGAACACAGGGCTACATGAGAAGTGACTCACGTTCCATTGTATAATCAGGGTATATTAAAGGAAGGAACATCACACCCTCATTGCAGCAATAAGCCATGTGTACTGCTACTTAACGGTTGTGGAAACCTGCAAATTCATCCCACCCCCACAGATATAATATGCACTGTCCTGATATGAGGACAGACGACCTACCTCGGCTTCGACTTTGCAGTAACAAATTGTTATTCCTTCATTTCTGCCTCCATGCATCCTATGGCTTTCGATGCTCTGTGAGGATGACAATAAAATCACTTTTTAGTCTCTTTTGTGCCAAATATGCATATAAAAGTGTACTAAATATGCACATATCCTTTATTCTCTGGGTGTAAAGCTCACTTTTACTCAAAGTACACCTTGTATATTTCACTATGCAGTTATGATGTCGCCTACAGTCTGTGAGCTTGATCTGATGAGCTGAGGATTCAGCACTGATTCACAGTCTTTAAATAAATGTAAATACAAAGAATGTGGGGATATACTAGTCGGCACTCTTGTAATCATATTGCTAAATTTCCTATCCAAATAGTTCTTCTGGTGCATCAGCTTTGCTCCGCACAGTATAATGACAGTGTATGGAGCTGCAAGTGAGGTGAAAGGTGGTGATTATTCTTGGTGTCCAAAGCTACTCTAGAATTGCCCTGCCTCTCTGTACAGATCTGCAATCAGAATAGAAAAAGTGGGAGTATGCTGAGGCCTGGACGTCCTCGTAGCACCACAGCAGTATATTTTGCATTATTTTGCAGTTGCTTTATTATCTACTTTGCTGCCAAAAAGCGATTTCCACTATTTGCTAAAATGACCTGCTGGCCTATAATCTGTCAAACATATCTATCATGAATGGTGTCAAGTCATTTTGAAACACAAAGATCATTCCTGTTACAAGGTAGGACCTATACAAAGTCATTTACATAATCTTTATTTATCTAGGTATATTGGTGATTTTAGGCCTATTTGGGGGGGGGGGGGGGGGGGGGGGTACTTAGCATCCCTAAATTGCACTAAAAAAATCACAGTAGTAAAGTAATATTCATTCAGTAAAGTAATATTTTTTGGTATTACTGAATGGATACCAATGGATATCTGTTGGAGTGGGTACAGGTTACAGTTAACACAGATTTAAATGTCCACAGTTGTTGATGTGGTGATGTTACAGTGCAGTCACACTGAGGTTTTTAAGTAGAAGTAAGAGATAAGTAGTTGCGTAAGTAAGATGGACTGTCTTTATGTGGTTAAGAGACTGAAACAGCACATTTCTCCTCTCACTCACTTTTCTACAAATAGTTCTTTAACTTACTTTGAAAAATTCTGGAGAACATTGTTGAGCCTAACGGCCTTTACACAGACACCTGTACTGTATGCATTACATTATGATTGGAGGCTGAGCCCCCCCTAAATGTTTCATCCTAGAATCGCCCCTGGATTTAGGCTTCTCTACCTGTGACCCTGCATACTAATCTTCTCCCAGCTGAAAAATGGTCACAATAGGAGAAGCACGGACTTTTAAAACAACAAAAACCCTGATAAGTGCCAGTAAGCACGTGACAGTGGATCAGCCTGCAGTATATCAAAACTGTTTAATGCAATTAAGCCGTCGTTAATTGTATTATTAATACGCTTTTCCTAGCTTGCAATACAACAAAAAATAAATTAAAATAAATAGGAGGACACCCGGATGAAGACAAGTTACTTTAATACTTCTCAAAACCTTCATTTTCTTCATTCGCTTTCTTGCGTGAGCAACTAACGAACGACAGAGGAGTGCACGTTGGTGTAACCCATATGACTTCATTTCCCAGATTGCACCGCGCTCCATGATGTTCCCAACAGCTGACAGACGGTGGAAGCCTCTGTCAGAGCTGTGTCGGTGGAAGCTTTGAGTATCCTCTCAGTCGAGCCTCACTGGACTTTGGACCCGGGTCACCGTCGAGCACCTTATTTTCATCTCTGTCAACATTTTTGTTTGCACACAGGGCTTCCATTTCTTTTCTTTTCTTTTTTTTTTTTTTCCAGATTCGGAGCTGGGGACAATTGCTGTCAGCTAACTTCCACAATAGGTCGCTGCGTCGCCGGACTGCTGCATATGTTTGATTTATTTTTATTTTACATTTTTTTAGCTTAACACTTTGACTCCAGCCCTTCCAGCCGTGCCCAATGCCGAGGAATGGATAGTGTGTCTGCTAAAGGCGGAAAGATGGTCGAGAGTGATGAGCAGCCGGAGAGGGATAGCGGCGGTGGCGCAGCGATGGCCGCGCTACATCAGTGCGAACTGATCCAGAATATGATTGATATCTCCATCTCCAGCTTACAGGGGCTACGCACCAAATGCGCCGCCACCAACGACCTCACACAGCAGGAAATACGAACTTTAGAGGTAATGAGCTTCCCCCTCTCCTCCTCCTCCCGAGCACGGGCTCCGTGCATAAGCCCCGTCCGGAGATAGAAAGCAGTATAGCCAAATTGCGGAGTCATGAAGCCCCAGCGCTATGTCCGCCTCCCAGGCTGAATATTGGCTGAGGCGCCCTATCAGTGTCAGTGAGCCGAGCACATTTTGTCGCTTTACGGGCTACTGCTGGCTCGCTGTGTAGAGGTGACTCAAAAATAAACATTAAAAAAAAAACACAATAAAAGGAGCTCATAATGAAGTTTTGCTTTGTCCCGTTGGGTTTTACTATCCCTCTAGAATATTCTTTATTTGCCCGGAGCTCCTTGGATAGTTCCCAGCACCGTGCCGTGCAGCTGTATTGAGCCTGGCCTCATGGCACACATTCAATAGACACTCACGGCTTTTATTTATATAGATATATGTATATGTTCGTGTATGGCGCTCTGCACTTGGTTTTGCCTCCATACAGTGGGGCCTGTGAGACAAATACAAATGTACGACGCGATCCATGTGGTTACCCCCCCTCCCCAACCTCATCCAGCAGGCAAAGGCTGGTGTGCTGCTGCTGCTGCTCTCCTGCATCTGGATGCCGATTCACCTACGTCGTGCGGGGATGACTTGACATTGCTTTGCGCGTTGCTCTTTTGGAGCAACATACCCTACTATAGCAGGCGGCACGGTGGAGAAGTCATGCCTGGTGGCGTGCAGGCGTCAGCACAGGACGCACGCTATATTGCTCTCACTTCGCATGTTTCAGGAAAATTCAAATGAGGGACGGGGGAGTGCGTTTTTTCGGTTTACCACATAATGATAACTGATACATGCGAAACAGGGTTATACATATAGCTCTCTTCTGCAGTCGTTTCAACAAAAGGGCCAGTTGTTTTTTTTTTTTGTTTTTTTTAAATCTCAGCCCTGGATGTTGCTGAGGAGGGTGATGGGAAGAGGAAGGGGGGGGGGGGGGGGGGTGCTGTGGCATATAAATGGCTGATACAGACAGTATATTTTGATGAGGCTTGAAGATGTGGAAAACAGTTGAATATTACAAGTTCAAAGCCTTCAAATGTCACAGTGACATCCTGGAGACATAATAGATGATGGGGGTTTTCTGGTTCATGGTTTATTTAAAGCCTTGTACCTTAGCTAAAAGGAATACTCACTCCTGATTGGCTAGAGGCTATCAATTATCCATGTCTCTTTTATCTCTTTATAACCAAACACCCCGTGAACAACTGGGCTGTTGCCCTACATTAAAAAAAAAGTATTGCTTTCTATTCAGCCTCACAGTGATATAATGAGCTACTTTTTAGAAATACTTAGCGCGGTCCAGAATTGCTGCTAATGAAGGAAGAAGCCCCTTAAACGACAGGTTACACTGTGTCCGTAACCTCTTAGAATCACAAATACAAATATCACCAGCAAGGCCTGGGGGGGTAATAATTTACCCAAAGGCAAAGGAGAGATGACTGAGCTGTTTTATGGACTCAGCTGCAGCTTTTTATCCAGTTTGAGAATACTGTATGAATCTCTATAAAATAATTTGGTTGCTCCCTCGCTGGCTGACAGGCATCAGGTGCGAGTTGGCAGCTATTCTGTGCAGGAACAAATTTTTACAGGCTCGAGTAAAGAAGCCTGGTCTTAAAAGAACATTCAAATTCTTCAACTGAATGAAACCAAAGCAAACAAAGCAAATCAGTTTGGATATTTGTAGCCTTTCTGTTCGGTCCCAGCCGAAACCCAAAACCATATATGTGTGTGTGTGTGTGTGTGTGTGTGTGTGTGTGTGTGTGTGTGTGTGTATATATGTGTGTGTGTGTGTGTGTGTGTGTGTGTGTATATGATCAAATATGGGCCTGAGCTGAGCTAGATAAACGGGTTCAAAACAAAGAGTACAAAGCGAATCCTGCTCCACATTTTCACCCCCTCTTCATCTGTGGTCATGCATACCTTGTCTCTGGAACAGGATGTGATCTGGCAGAGTACTTCCTGAGAAATGCTGTCATGTGGACACATTTTGCACCAGCATTGTTCTATATGACAATGGACAGGCCGTGCCGCTCTCACATGTTTCTTGAAGGCTCCTGGGTCTCTTTCCTGTGCCTATGAGACCGTTATTAGGGGCTGTCTCTGAAAGTCAGAAGTGGAAGCAGTGGATGTGGTTACTTCAAGTCAAAGTTTGCTGCTTTATAGACCTCGCAAGCTTTCAGGATCCTTTCCTGCTGTAGGATCAGAATCAGAAATCAAACGAGTCCTGAAGGGGAGATAAAAAGTGCATCAGTCTGCGTTTCATTATCTGATTTTATGCCTCAGCTGTACGTGTGTGTGTGTGTCATTGTATTTTTTCTTATTTCCACTGATTATAGCTGTACTTTTGATTGTTTAAACTGCTTCAGCGACTAGTTGGCAGTGAGCTCACGGTGCAGCTGTTCATACACGCTGCGTTGTTACTGCAAGTGGCAGCATAAAGATAAAAAAATCTGACAACAATCGACTTGTCTGAGAACACGTGACTCGTAATATCTTAGATCACAGCTCTAGTGGAAACGTGCAGTCACCTCTTGGGTTCCTTTGTGTAATTCTTTGCCATGCAATGACTGTGTTTGTGTTTGCTATGCCAAGCCAGCCTAAATGGATCCTCTAGCACAAGATTTTAAGGCTGTTCAAATGTTGCAGTTGCTTTATTTGTCCTTATTTTCTAATTTTGTAGACCGTTTTTAGAGAGTTAGCAGACTTTGGAGTGATTTTGTCATGCTTTTCTTAAACTGGATGCTTCCTACACAGTAAAACAAATGGGGTAGTAACAAGAATTGGGGAAAAAAAAGACTGATGTGATGAAATCTTAAAGATAAGCAGAGATCTTTGGCAGGAGGGGAGAATACAGTTGCGGTCTGCTGATATAGATAGTTTTCTGTCTCCGAAAAACTCAAGACAAACTGAAGAAGACATTTGGAAGTCCTATTTGCTGTTCTCTGGGTGTGTTCTTCAGAAAGCATCCATTTGTAACATGAAGGATTGGTTTAGTAGGGTTATCAGACGGGCATGATAATGTTTCAATCATGATAATGTATCGTGCCAGAAACGCTGCTAGGGTTAGATGTCTTTCAGGCTGAGGAGGGCATTAGGGATCCTCTGCCGATCAGCGGTCTTACTTCCCACAGCTTTACTGGCACGCTCTTTTGAAACCACCTCTTGCCTTCATTGTGTAGTTTCACTTCTCACTTGGGCCCTCTGTTAGATTCTTCTTACTACGTTCCCCGTCTCTTAGAAGTAAGTGGATTAGTGCATTGGTCGTAGATTTCAAATGACTCTTAAGAAGTATTGTGTGAGAGGTGTTGCTTTTCCAGGCGTGCGCGAGATGTGTCTGATGAGGTGGGGCGTGCAGTGGTTGCAGCGGCATGCCATGGTTCTAAAGTTCCAGCAAGCACTCCACCATGCAACCGTCATATCAGAGGAGGTCTGTTCTGCAGCGAGGCATGGATATCGTTCCTGCTGGAGCTGCGAGTACTTTTAATTTGTGTGTTGAATTTGAGCAGTCTGTGTGAGGTCAGAGTAGTTGTCACGCTTGTGGTGCGAAAGGGTTATCTTTCCCATATTGCACTGGAGTGCAATCAAGAGCAGCTTGAACTCACTTTATTCTCTCATTGAGAGAGCTTTATTATTCCACTTGAACTGTGTGTGTGTGTTTGTGGGGGGGGGGGGGGTTTCTGCCTTGCCAGTGAGAGGATAATGATACTGGCCTCTCAAATGGAGTGCTAACTGGTACTTCACTTTTCACACGTTAATCCCACTCAGGCTTAGGCTCTGTCTGCCTCTCGTGGTGCTTCTGTTACATTTACTGTAGCTCTTCATGTATGCTTGACTCTTGCTTTATTGCATCCACGCATCCACTTGCTCTGCCTTTTAGCACCTTGTTTGTTCCTGAGCCGTAATCCCAACAGAATCTCAACTTGGAAAACAAATGCACCCTAATATCAAGTGCTTTGCTCGTGCACGCTGGCCTTAAATGGTGTGTTCTGAGGTGTATGTATGTGTGTATATGTGTGTGTGTGTATATATATATATATATATGAGAGAGATATAGATATATACATTGATGCTGTAAGTCTTTCCATAAAAGCAGCCTGTGCCCTTACCTTTCTTTTTCATCACCTCTCTATGTAATGCAAACAGCAAAGCGTCACTCTGTTTTGTCTCCTCACAGTGTTGGAGAGAGTTTGCTGCGCGCTCGTGGTGCGAGCTGTTGTGGCTGCATCTATATTTAGACATCTTTCTTCCTACGCATTTTCAGGGTTGGTTGTTAAATAAGAAAATCAAATGACGCGCAAAGAGCCCGTTCGAGAAGGGAGAGCAGGGAGGAAAGGGGAGGGGAGAATCAAAGCCAATCCGCTGTGCTGCTTCTCATGACATGACAACTGCTGTGTGTGTGTTTGCTGTTGGGGGGGTATAAAGGAGGAAACACAACTGTAGTGACTATATCAGCCCTGACCCTTTCTCTGTTTGTTGTTGTTGTTTTTGTTGTAACCAATAAGATAGAAGTACATACTGTTGAACAGTGTAGGCAGATGTTGATCTATTCTTAAACCGACTGGGGGTGAGTTGAGGATTGCATCCTGTAATTTTGAGGCCTGCTGTACTTTTTTCTTTTCTGGGAAGAAGGGATTTGCTTTGTCTAGCTGTAAATCATACCTGGTTGTAATTGTCTAAAAATAGACCTTTTAAAATGTTTAAAAGTGCAATGCCTCACAGCAGCTTGTAAACCTTACATTTTAACTGGCTAAACTTGCCACATGTTCTCCTCTTAGACGTGTCTTGTTTGGTCTGTCTGAGGCTCAGACAGACACGTACCCCTGGACCTACCACTCCCACCCAGCATCGACTTGCATGGGTGCTAACAATGATGGAGGAGGGGCAATTTATAGGCCATTGTCTTGGACTGTCAACTGTTTATACCCGACAGACACACCCCCACCTCCCCTCTGTGACCTGGCCCCTGCATAAATATGTCAAGATTAGATTTTTTTTTTTCCTGTTTTGGCCAATGGTGACAATGTAGCATACAGATATGATGAAGCAAATCTCTGGGACACAGTTTTAAGAGGTGCTTTGACTTTAAGTGCTCTCTACTTTCTGTTCAATCTCCACCAAAACTTATATCGGTATCTCCTCTTTGGGTTTTTCTTACCTAGTCCAGAGGGGCCACATGGCTAATGATATATGACATAAGGCGTGTTCTTATTCAGCGAGCCTGTTCTGACGACAAGACGTGAGTGCAGATTTCTGGGCGGGAGAGCTGACCTTCATCTGCGAATAACATTTCCGGGGATAGAGCATTGTTGCTCAGTTCTGTGATAGGGCCACGCTTATAGCCTTGGCAGGTGCACCGAAGTGGCTGTGTCAGCAGGAGCCTTGAGAAAACAAAACAACTGAAGCGGTGGGATGTGCTCCCCGAGTCTGCTGTGTCAGGCTGGCCTGTGCTCGGACTCCCTTCTCCTTTCCTCGGTGCCCAACAAACCGGCTGTCACTCATCCCCTCGCAGCATTAGGCTGTTGCCATGGTGTTGTTTAGCTCTGCTGACAGGTGGGCTCTGACGCCATTTCCCCCCCTCCTCCTCCTTCCCCCTCCGGGCCACACGTCAAACACTGCTTTCTTCCCTTTGCACCAAAAATAATATCCACCAGGCCAGCCTGCCATTATTTTGTTGACGTGTGCGTGCCTGTGCTCTTCTTATGCACAGTACTGATATCGGTGAGGGGGTTTCGTGCTTGTGTCCTCCTGTCTACCTTACCCATTTAGATGATAATGGGTAAAGAGACTGCTCTCTGTGGGAGGAACAATATAAAAGAAATGTTGGTCGTGTTTTTGCTCCTACACATTGGGATGTTTATATGGTGATATGTATGTTGCCTGAGCTCTGTGTTTCACATGTTTGGGAAAATCCCACTGAAATGTTGCTGACGACTCAGAAGAGGGGTTGCTAGGTAACCTGACGTCACAGGGCTGCACTGGTGTATAGGGAGGTAAAGCAGGAGGCTAGCTCATTAGCCACACTGAGCAAATGCCATGCTAGGCCTGATCTAAAAAACCAAAAGGACTACAGGCTCTGTTATTCTGAGTTTATAATGGATTGGATGTCACATTTATCACAGGTTCACTTTGTGCAGTCCTGCTTCTATCTCCCATCTACTCCGTATACATGGGTCTGTGTGTGTGTGTGTGTGTGTGTGTGTGTGTGTGTGTGTGTGTGTGTGCACGCCAGTACATTTGCATACATGTCCATATGTAAAAAGGTTTCCAGCAAAATATGTTCCTGTCTTTTCACTCCTCCCAGAGAGGGAGCTGGTCTTACTTACTGGCCTCTAAGGCCAACCTCTGGCAGCTGAATGCATGTTCAAGTCAGAAATGCTGCTCTGTTTTTGTCCTTTTTTAGTAAAGCTTGCTTGCACTCTTTGGCATGTAAGACCTAAACGTTTGTATTTAGGCACATTCGATTTAGCCAAAGAAGCTTTTATGACAAGGTGCTTTCTTGTGTGCTGGTAATATTTCTTTTTCATTGGATTACATTCAGTTTTATTATTTTATAATGCTCTCACTGCAGCTGATGATTGACGACTGCTCGCAGAGCTAAAAAGCTTCAGTCAGGGTCAACACGTTGAGAATTTAACTTCTTTCTATCATCTTTCATCTCTCTGGCCTCCAGTGGAGAGGCTTTTGTTGGCTGCTGTGAAGAAGCCTTTTTACATCCCAAGGCCACACTTTCCGAGAGAAGCGCGGTATGCTGTACGAGTTTCTGTCTGGTCGGTGAGTAGAGGAAGCTCAATGAGCAGAGAAAGACACACGCTCGTCGCTGTTGCCCAGGCACTCGAGAGGTGCACGGTGGGTCGAAAGGTAGCTGGTGCCGTTCAGCTCATCTCAAGGTGCTGCCTGCTGTAATGGATTCTTACAGATAGACGGTGAGATAAGGACACTCTATACAGTCACGCTGAGCTGCACAATGCAGGCCGTTGCAAACCAATACCACGGCGAGCATTGTTATACTTACTCACAGGACCACTGCGCTCAACGTGGGTTTTTTGGAAGGCATCAGATTAAATTGTTACAGCTTTACATTTTATTTGTGCAGACTCCAGTGGAATCATTTGCATTGATAGGCCGATCATTTATTCCTCTACAAAAACAAGGTAAAGCAATATTAACTGATGGGATGTTAACTGATGTTGGGTCTGATGTCATGTGACACTACAACAAAGGTTGCACCCAGCCTGCTAATTAAAAAAAACTGAGGAGAAGTAGGTGTCTGTGCATCTTGTTGAAAGGAATACTTTATTTAGAACCTGACAGAGTTACAGCTCATCTCAATATACTGGACAATAGTTTTATATTGTACACATAAAGGTGTACAGCTTACAGTGGTGTTCTTTGGGTTATACACCTCTTATTTCTTTCTCCAAACATAAGCAGCATTTCTGCAGCCCAAGAGCTCTAGTTTTGTCTCATCTGACAAAAGGACACATTTCCAGTACATATAATCTTTCTCCAGGTTGTCCTTTGCATATTTCAGTCTGGCTTGAAGGTGTCTCTTGGTTTGTCACCTCACAGTACATTTCTGTGCAGGGTTCCAGTGATTGTCTTCTTTGAGATTGCAATTCCATACTTGGCTAAGTCATTCACTAGTGTCTTAGCAGGTGTTCTGGTGTCTTTAAACACATCTCTCATTAGTTTTCTTTCTCTGTCAGACTTGTCCTGTACTGTGTTTGAATATCTTGATGGTATTGCTCTGTGGTAACTTTGTTTGTCCATCTACCTTTTTTCTCAAATCTAAACTGATTAGTGTCTCAGTTTTTAACTTGGGAATTGATTTTACAAACTCTGGGCATTACAAAGTTAAAGCACACCGTTGCACAGCAGTGCTTTGTGCTATGGCTCAGTTAAAAGGTCCGTTTTTCAGAGGGCTAATAATATCATGGTCATTTTCGCTTTCTCTGTAATAATTCTGTAGTGCAAATAGAAATAATTCATGGTTTCTAAAGAAATGTAGTATGTTTAGAAATGCTATGATGAAAGCCCCTAGCTCTATTAAAAATAAAGAAAAAAATTAACTTTGAAAAAAATTAGAAAAATGACATGTAAAGGAGAGAAGAATTGGCCTCATAGAGGCATCACATTGTGGACACATTGTGCACAATGTGTTAAACCTGGAAAGAAAATGATGGCTCCTTGGCTCTGTCATGAAGTGGAGGGTAAAAGATTTGTAGAAGCTCAGAGAAAATAAGAAAGTTTGAAGGAAAATGCCCGTGGGACGAAACTAGTCACATGGGCACTTTCTTTCCATCACTCTGAACTTTGATGCTTCTCAGCTGCAAACAGACACATTTGCTTTGGCAGCACTGCTGATGCTCTCATTAGATGACCAGGTCATTGTTCCTCTGGATAATAATAGCAGTTTATATCTAATTAGCTTGTCTCTTTGAGGGCACAGGGAAACATTGGAGCTGTCACTGCAGGTACACTGAGCTCAGTAGAGGGGGAATAAACAGTAAGCGAGGGTGTGGAGATATTCACGTGTCTGACTTTATCGTAACAGAGGCTCATCTGGTGTCAGGTCAGTGTCATGTCACTCGTGTGAAAACAGCAGTTTTCGGTCTGTTTCTGCTTTAAAGGTGGTACCTCTGCAACAATAAAACCCTGCCAACACAGGTGTGACAGATACCCTTCACAGTGAATGCCTGCTCTTTCTCATGTAGCTCGTAGCAGACTCCCAGTCTCCCCCGCTAACCTGCCCCTCCCTTCTCTGCTATGTTCTCTATTGCTCCCTGCAGGTGAAGCTGATGAAATACATCTGTAAACAGCTCCAGTGCAAGCAGAAAGTGCCAGAGACAGAGAGGCCCGAGGCCCTAGACAGCTATCCACACTTGCGAGACTGGTTACGCACCATCAACCTGCGACCAGAGCTCATTGAGGTAGGTCATCGTCTGGGCGCCAGTACTCTGGCCGGAGTGACTGGCGTTTGTCTCCCGTTTACAGCTGTTCTATAAGCACATCAAAGACTGCGTATAAAAGTCTTTTATATGCAGTCTGTGATGTGCACTCAGTCAACATTCACATGTGCATGAGGAATTAACCAGCGGCCGTCAAAGTGCCTTTCAAAAAGAGAAGCTGCTTCATTTTTGACGTCCTGAGAACGGCAGCGCCAAAATCTAAACTTGAGCTGATTCATTTCAGATAACTGTTTCTACTGTCAAATTTTATTTTTTTGTTACTGAAACAAGGCTCACAAAACTAGCAAAGCAAAAAAAGCGAAACTGGAAGAGACATGCTGGTCTGTGCTCGGAGAAAGTCTTGAATGCTTCAAAAATCTCATTCTCAGCCTTCTGCTGCTATTTATAGCTCCATGCCATGTTTGTAAGAGGGAAGAGAAGGCCCTTTTTATACAAGTGTACAAAGTGTACTTATCTTTATTATAGTTCTTTAACTGATCCACTCTGTGCCTTTTCTTTTTCATTGCTCTAGCATTGTTGATGGTTACATGTACATTAAAAAAAACCCCCAGGTATATTAAAGTCTTGTTTTTCAGTAGATTCTTTTAAAATAAGATAATGACCTGTTCCTTGCCTAAACATACACAATTAGCATTTATTTAGGTGCTGGATCACTTGGGCTGTGGTGGAACCAGGGTAAGGTCTGTTTCACTTTCTGTCGGTCTCCCAAAAAGACAATGACCCAGAAAATAAAGAACTGACCTTGGGTGTGAGAACCATGTAGTGCAGTAAAATGTTTAATATGTGTTTTTCAGCACCGCTCAAGTGTCCCGCTCCTGAACTGTGACTCCAGCCTGCTAATCTGCGGCTGACACTGACCTCTGACCTCCTCGTGTAGCAGTGGGGAGTCTTGAGCAGAGAGATTTCCTGCAGAAAGCCTCCCTTATTAATGCAATTTCAGAACTCGCTATTTGCTGTCACTTCTGATCATGATGAAACTTTAGAGCATTGCCGTGTGCAGTCTTCCATTGCAGAAGCTACCAGCTGGTTAACTTATCATTTTTGTTTCAGTGTTGTTTTTAAGCTCCGCTATTGTTTAGTGGCTGTCAGCTGTTTGTTTGTTTGTTTTAACGCCTGGATTTATCATTTTTCTTATTGGGTTGTCAAAATTGTCTCTCCTTTCTCTCCCCCTGTCCTGTCCTGTCGTGTCCTGCTGTAAACTGTTTTAATCCATGTCAGCTCTTATGTGTTTTTGTCGTTCCAGTCCATTTGTCTTTGTTTTGTGACCTGACGGTAACCTGCTTTATTTTTAAAACTCTTCTGCACTCGTTATTCTTTAATATGTGCCGGCCTTGTATGTGCTTTGTGTTGCGGCCTTGTTCCGTATCTGATTATTTGTGCTCTGTTTACTGTTTAGTCCATTCACTCTTAAACCTCACTTCCTTTCAAAAGAATTTAGCTTTGCACGAGACACGATGAGGTTTTCTGATGAAATAGAAAGTGCTCATTTGTATGTCTTGTAGACCGGCGGGGACATCCCAAAGGACGAAGGACTGTAGCGGCATTTTGATGACCTATTTAGACCAAATATTATTAGACTGAGAAGTCTACAGCGCATCTCCTCACTTTATACTATGATGGCTAGATTATGTGATGGACAGTCCAGTTTTATTTGTAGCTGAATTATGTAGATGACTTAATACAGAGAATTCCTACTGGGGATTCTAACCTGTGAAGGGCCCATATTACAGTTTTTTCTGAATGCTTAAACCCTAACTGTGATTCCTGTAGCACAATCTCTAAAACTATTCAGACTTATAGCAAAACCACTCACTGAGTTTGCAAAACTAAAAGCACAAAAACTGCTTTGCACTCAGTTTGCAATTTTGTAACACACACTTTGCAAAACTGTAGGCACAATTAACTACACAACACTCAATTACCAAATTTCCAACACACTCCTAGCAAAAGTATACACATGTATGGCTATCATTAACACTAATTTGCCAACTGTCTGGCACACTTTCACATGTCAAAACTTTCTTAGATAATTAGTTCACTTTGCAATCAGCCTAAGCACTATAATACAGGTAAGCTGTGTGTGCGGAGTACAATGGAGGGAGCAGAAAGAGTGAGAAGTAGAGGAGGCCGAGGAAGAGGACGTGGAGGTGAAGAAGTAGGATGAAGAGGACGACAAGGACAAGGAGGAGCAAGAGGAAGACGAGGAGGGGGGAGAGGAAGATGAGGAGGGGGGAGAGGAAGGGTAGGAAGAGTAAGAAATAGAATTGCTGATGACATCAGAGCTACAATAGTGGACCATGTCATCAACCGTGGAATGACCCTGAGGGTAGCTGGCCAACGGGTCCAGCCTAAACTGAGCCGCTACACTGTAGCAAGTACCATAAGGACATCTTGAAATGAGAATCGGTTAGTACAGTCACTTCGCACAAAGATTTGTAGCACTGCCATATGCCAATGAGAAACACACCAATACCATTGATGTAAAAATACTGAAATTGTTACTTTACAGAATTGCTAGATGACCAGATGCTGGGGGCAGAGGAAGCATGTTCACTGCAGACCAAGTAACCCATATAGTCATTATGGCGGTTGCAAATAATCTTATACTTGGAAATAAACACTTGTTTGTTTTGATGTGTTTGAATAAACACCAGTACTTGAAGTTTGGATCCCTCTATGCTTATGGATCTATGACAGAAGTATGAGCTCAAACTGACATAGCCTACCTTGTGCACAGAGAAAGCAAAAGCCAGATGTGTTTTGTATTCATACCATCAGTGTGCAGTTGCCGCATTGTGTGCTTAGTAGATGATGGCTTGTGTGTACTGTTTGATACGGAAACACCATTTTTACGAAGGTGTGAAGAGTTAATCTAGCTGTGTTTGCTTTTGCAAGAGAACTACAATGTTTTGATTATTGGGTGACAGGTTTTCTTATTTGTGTGAAGAGTTTTGCAAAATTAGCCAATAGTTACAAAAAATGTGCTTACGCAATCAGAAAAAACTGTAATTAAAACAGAGCCGACATAATACTGCATGTATAGGAGGCCCCAGTGAAACGGTCACGTATGCAGGCTTTGCTGTAACTATGTTCTGAGTGAGGAAATAGAATGAGAGTAGAGGGCCGACAGCAACTTTAAATATCACATCACTCACCCCTTACATGTGTGTGGTTTAGTGTGTGCGTGTGCTATGTTTTGGTTCTAGTGTACACACTAGTGTGGGAGGTTGCCCTAGTTTTGTGATCAGTGTTTGCCCCTGAGAGCAAGGGTTTAACCTGACTGATAAGTGATTGCGTACTTCCCCAGTCAAAAGAAACATCCTAAACTCACTGGATTTGGCCCTATTTCCTTCTGTCATCCATCAGTTGTTGATTGCACTGTTGTTTTATTTCGCCGCTTCAGTAACTCGGCTGTAAAAAGAAAGCCCCGCCCTTCCAGGTTTGTACATCTCCAATCTTGCAGACTACATTTTTTTTAAAGCACATAAAAGGCTGGAAACAGAGGAATATGAAAGGAAAACTGCAGTGCTAAATGCTTAAATAAGTGGGAGTTGGTAGTACACTGGAGGTCATAAAGAACGCCTCCACTTTTTTCAGTTTTTATTGAAATTTGAGGAGATTGACTTGAGCGAGCAGCCTCGGTGATTCACTGTAATGCTACAAGTTCAGATAAAATAAATGCATTAAAAAAAGTTTCAATAGTCAAGAAATGGAATAATCATCCAAATGGGGTTTGAGTATCAACCAAAGTGGAACAGTCTGGTTTACGACACCCTGTGATGCCTTATTGTTGAGTTTTACTGTCTGCTGAAATAATAAATTTTCAAAAATGGGAAGTAAAAAAGGAAGACAGCCTGGGTGGTTAGCAAGATGACCCAAAACATTAGAGAGGAACTAGACAGCGGGCTAAAAAGGAAAGCCACACAGAGACGAGTCTTAACCCTTTCATACATAGTGGTCACTACAGTGGACAGCTATTCAGAGGCTGTTTCCTTGTATTTGTGTCAGTGTTGATGGTTTAATAGCACATAAACCACTACATTGGACACTGCTGTGTCACTCCATAACCGGCCACCCACTGGTCGTTTAATTACTATAGATGTATGACGTGTTTCATTGTAATCATTGTTATTTAACCCTTTCATGCATGAATTATGACAACCTCTGTCAGGATTTTTTTCTTAAGGATTTTTATTCATCTTTTCATGCGTAAAGACGAATAAAAATACTTAAGAAAAAAATCATGATTGAGGTTGTCATAATTCATGCATGAAAGGGTTAAACATGTGGCGCTGGTTTAGATGTGTAGAATTGGGAAAGCAAAGCAGAGTAGATGTATAACAAAATTAATTTCATAATTAATAAATCCGTGTTTAATGGTTTGTTACCATTAACCTAAAAGTGAAGCTAAACGTGTGCAATGTGACTTTATTTTGAAATTTTATCAACTTTATTTTTTTGTATTTTTTTGAATTTAAAATAACACAACAACTATTTGTTTAACAAATGCTTTGTGGCTTTTTTTAAAGTTCAGCGTGATGCCTCCAGAGCTTTGTAAATGATACAGCGTAGTGCATTTAAAAAAGCTATTTGCATGGTTTATCTATAAAGCTAAATGTTTATAATACTTGTTTTAAAGAGTTGTCACTGTGGCTGTGACACGTGCATCAGTGGACTAACACTAAAGGACATGTTGTGCGTCTCTGAGAGGCCCATGGCTCTGTATAAACCGCAGTATTTGCTGCTCTGAACATTGACCAGTGACTAGGCCTTCATCATTTACATAAATTTTTATATGCCCCAGTGTCATGAGAATGTAAATGTTGACAATGCTGATATTGTCTGGTATCAGCTGTGATATAACGCGTAATACAATATAATAGTCAGTCAAAAAAGTATCGCAAACTATTTACAATTTGCCTATTATAAAGTGCTACAATAATTTCCACTCTGAAACAAATGCTAGAAATATCGCAGCTGCTGAGTGGATTACATTTAGGGTTTAATTTCAATTTGTAAAGCAGTCATGATTAAGCGTTCTTTGTTTTAATTTCAAAACTGATAACTTTTCAGTATTAATAAAGATACAGATTTAATGCTTAATTAAATACTGGTCAGCTAATGTCAATCAAAACTAATGTGAGCACTGTTAACTTTAACACACTGCTAATCCTCCATTTGGATTTTTTTTTCTTTATTTATGACACCCAATACTTCATATTATTTACAATTCACAATTGTGTCCACATAGAGTATCCAAGCCTATATGAATTTGTGTCTTTATCCGTTCAGCCATTGGGGAAAAAGATTATAAAGCATGTGCTTCTGTTTTCTTACTTTGCGGCCCACTAGTGCTTCCCAGTTCTCACAGTGTGGTGTGTGTATTAACTCTGCATCTTACTGCATCACTGTTTACTTCCTGTTTTACTGTTGTCAAAGTTACCTTCACCATTGTACAGTCATTACACTTGTATAAGAGGTTTCACATAGACAGAAAATATTAAGCCATGTTTTTTGTCAAACCCCAGCTCAGGTTTGATCTTGGTGTTCAGCTTCTGCTCTACGCAGCTAATGAAAAATCAGATAAGCTGACAAAGTAGTGTTTGGAATACCCCAAACAAACAGGATTAACAGTGATTTCCAGGAACTGTCCCGAGTCAGATGTTGAATAACCTGCTGAGCACTGCAACATTTTGCCCTTTTTAACGCTCAGTTTCAGCCTCACTACAAACAGTGTTGTTGTGGCTGATTGAGGGTACACTCGGAACAAAAAATATTTTTTATGAATGCCATATAAGCATAGTTCTTTTGGGCTATTTTGCTCTCTTTTGTTGTACAAAGCTTGTCACTAACATACTGCTTCACGTTGTAATAGATTAGAGCTCCTGTCATGGGCTTTTGTTTTGCTCCTCTGAAGGCTGTGGAGGCAAAGCTGTCGCTGGATACCTTACTGCAGATGACAGGAGCTCAGGTGAGAGACACGATGCGAAGACTTGGGTCCAGCTCAGAAGAATGTGGCAGACTCGGTGCTGCCCTCTCTTGTCTAAAGAGTGCTACTGAATCAGGTATGGGTTTACACTTTGATGTTCCTAGAGTATATTTCCCACGGATTTTCTATTAGTCTTTTTATTTATTTATTTTTGGTCTGTTTCATGTCTCTTCCAGGAGGCGAACTAAGAGATGACAGCAGTCTCTGGCTGTCTGAGCCCACCAGGAGGGACAGCGGCTCTCTGCTGACAGCGGACCAGCTAACCAACCTGGGGACCCCACTCCGCACACACAGCCCCTCGCCTCTAGCCCGCCCATCCACCATCCAGTCCACCCCATCCACTCCCTGCGCAACCTTCCCCCACCCTCGCTCAGGCTCTGTGTCAGCGGCGCCCACGCCAGACGCACATAGCGACAGCCCTCTCACAGATCCATTCCCTATGTCCTTCGCCCGCGCAGCCCGCCTCCATGGGCACATTTCCACCCCACCTATAACGCCTCCTTCAAAGAGGCGTCACCGGTTGAAGCCTCCCTGCACCCCTCCCCCGCCATCCCGCAAGGTACTGCACCTGCTTCCCAACATCACACTGACGCGCAGCAAAAGCCACGAGTCCCAGCTGGGCAACCGCATCGAGGACCCTCCCACCAACAAGTAGGTGCTAAGCTGTTAATGGGTGGTTTGAAGAAACTGCTCAAGAATTCACCTCATTTGCAGCTTTTTATAAGTAGGTCAGACTGGAACTAAGTGGGGAATCCTCAGATGGCACTGTAATTGTGACAGATTGCTTCTGTTGTGGGGAGTGTGTATGTGTTTTGGGGGTTTTCTGTTTGCTTTTTTTGGGGGGGGGGTATCTTTTATTTCACTGAAATTTGAATCTCAGCTTGTTTTTGCAGGAAGTGTTTAGTTTCTGCTGCTTCACAGAAAGGAAAAGGACAAAATTCTGATTTGTGCTGGCCAGCAAACGGCGTTGGCCAGCTGACAAGCCGTCTCACAAGGGATGTTTTTTTTTTTTTTTTTTCCAGTTTGTTATTACTATCAACTGAAAGAGCACTTGTTGTTTGACATTTTATAAAGGACTTGATAAAATGCCCCGGTCCTGCCCGATGTCTCACTCTTAATTTCGCCTTGCGCTCTGTCGGGACAGAAGCAGTTTTCCTTAGATATGTCCTCATTCGCTCTCTCTCCCTCTTCCCCTTCCTCTTTCACATCCGTTCACATACTGCCTGTTGCTCCTTTGCTCTCGCTGTATGAGTGGAGCTAATCCCCACGCAGATTCCCAGAGATTATGAGTCATGTCAAAACAGGAAGTATTTCCTAGTTCTAATGCTCAGAGGTGGCAAGAAACACACAGTTTCTCTCTATCCCTCTCTCTCTTAATATCTAATGTTTTTTTAACCTCTGTACTAGGACTGGCTGCCCAAGCACAATGCAATCACATGTTTATCCATAATATCGGTTTGTGGAAAACTTTATTTAAAAAAAAAAATGGAAAAAATGGCTAACATAGGACACTATATGCTTTTGGAGGTTTATTCTCACTCTGCATATGTTGTGCAGTATATTACAAAAGTGTTACTTTATGTAAGGAGGTCGCAAGTCGCAGTACTAGACTGATAGTCTTTTTGCAAATTTTTGTGGCTACTCACGTGTTTGTGTGCATGTGCGTATAAACCACAGACCTGGCACCGCTTAGCCCTTCACTCCTTGTGACTTCACTCTGGGTGTTAAGGATGTCACCCTGCCCTTCGTGTGCCAATGCAATTAAGGTTCTCCAACGTGCCTCTCCCAGGCCCTTACATAATTTGTCCTGTGCAGTATAGTAAGCAAGCAGTTCAGTATACAGCACCTGCTGATTCACTCTTCTTTCTGTGCGTTTCCAGGTGTGTTAAAAAGAACAAGTTGTTCCTGAACATGCAAGTCAACGGTAACGGATGTGAGGATTCGCCTTCTCGCTACTCCGCCGTGTCTGCAAGGACACCCGGTGCCACCCCAGCTGCCAACACAGCACCTTACACCCTTCCTGGAACTCCCACACTGCTGGAGGAGCACAGCACAATTAAGAGTGAGTCAGCTGCATGCATGCACTTTTAATTTTGCTGAATATACCTGCTTAAAGTGGACTTATTGTGCTAATTTCCAGCTTCGTAGATCAAAATGGTTCTTGTATACGGGGCCTTGGTGCAACTTGTCAGTTCATTCTCTTAAAGACAGCTTTACTTTGTTTGTCTGAACAGATCTAAAGAACAGGTGTACTCAAAGCTTAAGACTGTGTTGTAAATGACCACATTAAGAACACAACCACTAAATGAGATATAACAGTAAAAAATGCAGTCTGAAATCTGAGCTTTTGGCTCACAGGAACTGCTACTACAGATGCACTGACATCACTATTTGAAATTTTGGCAATATTAAAATTGGAATCCACAGAAAAACAGGAGTAAAGACATGATAGGTCCACTTTACTGACACGATGTAAAAGTCTTTGGTTCTGCAACATTGCTATAATGATCTTGTGTGTGTTTTTGTGCTTGAATGTAAATAAAGGCTTTAACTTAACATCACCTCAGTCAGCCATCCTTGTAATCATTACTCATCATTTGCATTCTTTCTGTCTCTTTCTAGATAATGTAGCAGTGCATCGCAGCTCCCCACAAGCAATAAGGAGGGATATAGGGCTTGCAGTCACGCACAGGTAGACCTTTCAATGCCTAGAAAAGATAGATTTGCTGTTAATGCAATAATGGCTCAAGAGTTGGGAGTTCGTCCTGTAATCGGAAGGTTGCCGGTTCGAGCCTCGGCTTGGACAGTCTCGTTCGTTGTGTCCTTGGGCAAGACACTTCACCTGTTGCCTACTGGTGGCGCCAGTGTCTGGCAGCCTCGCCTCTGTCAGTGCGCCCCAGGGTGGCTGTGGCTACAATGTAGCTTGCCATCACCAGTGTGTGAATGGGTGGATGACTGGATGTGTAAAGCGCTTTGAGGTCCTTTGGGACTAGTAAAGCGCTATACAAGTCCAGACCATTTATAAATTAAACTTTACAGCGATCTAATACAGAGCGGGTCCGTAAGAAGCTTTTATGTTTTGTTTTTTAGGTTTTCCACCAAATCCTGGTTGTCCCAGACATGTCAAGTGTGCCAGAAAAACATGATGTTTGGAGTTAAGTGCAAACACTGTCGGTGAGTTAATTACTGTCACAAACACAACCCAAAAAAGTGGTGAAAAAAAAGGTCCGTTAGAAGGCACATGTATTTTAGGAAGGTGGGAATCTGATGTCTTGGCTAAATCTTGATCTGGGTGTAAGGCATGTTGGTGCTAATTACGAATTACCGCTAAGCCTCTCATATGCTGCCTATGTTTTTGTTTTTGTTTTTTGCTAATGCAGATTAAAGTGCCACAACAAATGTACAAAGGAAGCTCCATCCTGCAGAATCTCCTTTCTACCAAGTAAGTTTTCTTTCATCCCACGCTGTGCAGCTGATGGGCTAAATCTATTTGGCATTCATGCCTGTTTGTGACATGATTGGTTTTCTCCCACAGTTGCCAAAATTCGGAGGACCGAGTCAGTTCCCTCTGATATAAACAACCCAGTGGACCGGCCGCAGGAAGCACCGCAGTTTGGCACACTACCAAAGGCTATTACGAAAAAGGTAAATTAAAAGAACTTTCAGAGAACTGCCGTGTGTGTAGTCCCTTTTTAATTACCTTGAACTATTATGCCAATACATATACCTCCATTATCTCCATCATCTGTCCATGCTAACCATTGTAAAGATAATGTATCTGAAATCACACCTGACTATTAAAGTGTGCACTGACAGGAAAATAAAGCATAGAGCTTGTTGAAGAAATCTTGAAGGCAATGCAACATGGCTAATAAATAGCAATCATGCTTAGTGTTGTAACCTTCCATCCCGGTCCCAGCAGGATCATCCACCAGTACTGAACCAGCTGGACTCCAGCAGCAACCCATCCTCCACCACTTCATCCACACCTTCCTCCCCAGCACCCTTCCAGCAGAGCAACCCCCCCAGTGCCACACCACCGCCCAACCCTTCACCCAAAGGTCATCGAGACAGCCGATTTAATTTCCCGGGTAAGCTTGGGTACAGAATCACAAACACAGATGCACAGATACACATGTAGAGTATATACTGAAACATGCATGCTGACATTGTTCTGATTTTTCCTCAATGCATTTGACGATGAATCTTTTCCGGTTCAGGAGTGTGGCGCTCCCACAACTACTTATCCTTTTTCCCCAAATACACAATATTAACACTAAAAGGAGTTTTTAAGAAGATCTCTTAATTCAAAGCTTCTCTAACCAAAAACCCTTGTGTCCCTTGCCTTGCTTATCACTCTTCCAATTCTCTTTTTCTTTGAAAAAGCTGCCTGTTACTTTCAGCATAGACAGCAATTTATCTTCCCAGGTGAGTTGATGGTCCAAAAGTGTAATACTACATTGTTAAGATCCCTTCATCCCCCTCTCCCTCCACACCATGGCTTCTTTACAGTTTTCTGTCTCCTGCATGTTTGCTTTTAAGGGTTATAGTAGTTAGATTAGCTGTGTTTGACTGTGTGGCAGCATTCTGATGCCATCTGCTGGAAGTAGTAGGAAATTGCATGAGCAGTCATGTTCATGTGTGGTGCTGGCTCTGTAACTTTTGCTCCCATTGGTCATCCCTAACTGGTGTCATTTTCCTTGCAGATGTTTCCAGTCCTGCAAATTTCCACTCAGATGTTCTTCAGGACAGAGTGTAAGACTTTTTTGTCTCAAGCTTTAATCCAAGTTTTAGTGACTACACAGTGGTTTTGGTTATTTACAACCCTGTTTCTTAAAAATGGCAGAATGCTCTAAAATGTAAATAACAGCAGAATGTGATGATCTGCAAATTATGTAAACCACATGTTTAATTGAATAACACAGCAAAACCTTTAAATAAATGTAAAATGTTGAACGTGAGAAACTTTATTTTGCTTTGAAACTTCAAAGTTTGTCAATGACACTTCAATTAAAGATGATCCAAAGTAAATTCAAACTTATGCACCCAATTCTTGTTTTTTTTAAAGGCTTTAAAGAAGTATGCTGTACAATCATTCCACTCTGGAAACAGAACAGTTCAAAGAAATCATTAAAACTGGCCTGCCTGCAGTATAGATCTGTCATCCACGGAAAACATTTGGTGCTTTTATCGGAATCTCACCTTCACCATTTGTCATGATGTCTTTGTACTATTTAAAATGAAATATAGAGCTTAAACGATCTGCAGATCATTGTACTCTGGCATAACTTGCATTTTGTGCAGTGTCACTCTTTCGGAAACAGCCTTTTATTTATTTTTTTTGTCTTGCTTTGAACCCCTCTGATATCAGTGTTCTGTGTCACAGCAGTGAGATAGAGCAATCATCAGACGACGTACATGATGAGCTGGTAGAAGATGACGATGAAGAGGTAATGCTGGAGATGCAGTCTACAAATATTCTTTTGTTGTACTGTTTCCTGGCTCTTTGCTTATTAGTCTGTACAGTGAAGCTGTTCAGTGTCACACCTTCAGAAATTGGTTTTGTTTAATTTTGTTTTCAGTTTTTAGACACTCATACTTTGATTTCCTAAAAGGTTGGACAATTGTCAACTGGGGTATGAAATTAGCTCAGGTGACTGAAGATTGAGATTTAATTAAAACATCCAAATGTGACTAAAAGTCCCTGTGACATCTGTTGATTAGAACCTGCTCAGGTGGCAACACTGGCTTACAAAATGTTCATCGGCAGTTTTAAATTTATATTTGGTAGATTTTTTTTTTTAAATCAACTTTTACAAAAACCATCGCCACACTATTGCAGGAAGGGGATGAGGAGGTCGAAGATGAAGATCACGAAGGGGAGGAGGACGACGATGAGGAGGATGATGAGGACAATGTGGATGGAGGAGAAGATGAGGACGACAGAGGGGAGATCAGGATGCACATGGGCTCCGACGGCGAGTGCGACGAGCTGGATGATCTGCCCAACTCTCGGGGAAACCAGTGGAAGGGCCCCATCTCCCGCAAGGCCAGTCAGACCAGCGTTTACCTGCAAGAGTGGGACATCCCCTTTGAGCAGCTGGACCTTGGGGAGCTCATAGGAAAGGTGAGGAATCTACCCAACGAATTCCTAGTGTGTTGCATACTCGAAAAAAATAAAAAATCAGACAGTTTGTGTTTTGTTTATCCAGGGCCGCTGGGGAAAAGTGCACAAGGGCCGGTGGCACGGCGAGGTGGCCATCCGGCTTCTTGAGATCGATGGGAACAATCAGGACCACCTGAAGCTCTTTAAAAAGGAGGTGATGAACTACAGACAGACCAGGCATGAGAATGTGGTCCTCTTTATGGGAGCCTGCATGGCTCCACCCCACCTGGCCATTATCACCAGGTGAGAACAAAAATATCACAGGTTACCTCAAAAACGATTCTAAACCGGATGCATGTGTTTGCTTTAATAGAATGATTTTCCTCTAACTCCTGCAGTTTTTGTAAAGGGAGGACACTCTACTCAGTAGTTCGAGACACTAAAAACACTCTGGATATTAACAAGACAAGACAAATTGCTCAGGAGATTGTAAAGGTATTTGTTTCTTTTTTGTGTGTTAATTTGTGAGAAACGTGACATCTTAGGGGGGAAAAATCATGTTACGTACTAAACATAGCAGAACTGTGTAGTCAAAGATATAATTTTCTATTACTGTGTTTTCCTTTGTCTGAACACCGTTGGCCTGGACAGGGAATGGGCTATCTGCATGCCAAAGGCATTGTTCACAAAGACTTGAAGTCAAAGAACGTTTTTCATGACACCAATAAGGTTGTGATCGCAGACTTTGGCCTGTTTGGGATCTCTGGAGTTGTTCAGGAGGGAAGGTAAGAAACATGTCCACCGCTCCACACCCCAAAGAGACCTTAAAACTATGACCTTAACTAAAGCAGTGCTAAAACCACTCTATTACCCGGGGACGCCCACTGATCTGTGATAAGCTGAGGTCTGCAGTGCTACTTCTGTAGGCATCTCCCTTGTCAGCCAGTAAAAAGAGGGAACTCTCCTGATTGTAAAATTTCAATCATTATCTGGACACTCTTGATTTCTGAAGCACATTTTGAGCGCACATCTTACTAATTTTTTGCCTCCTTTTGTGTATGGTTCATTAGTAGCTAACAGGAGTAAGGGACTTTATTTAGTGAATGCATTTTGTCCTCTTAATACATCTTTTCCCCTCCATTTAAAGTGTTACTGAAAACTGCATTTTTGTTTTTGTTTTTCCAGGCGTGAAAATAAACTCAAACTTCCACATGGCTGGATTTGTTATCTCGCACCAGAGATTGTGCGCAGAATGAGCCCAGGTAACAATGAGGACCGCCTTCCTTTTTCCACCGCAGCAGATGTGTACGCCTTTGGGTAAGTTCTTCATGCACATCTGGTTGAGTTCTGTCATAACTTTCACTGACTAAAAAGGAAGTCCACCATTTGAATTTCAAACAAAATGCTCTTCCTTTTCCCCACTTCAAGCACAATTTGGTATGAGCTTCAAGCTAGGGACTGGCCAATCACTAACCAGCCTGTGGAAGCTACCATCTGGCAGGTGGGGAGCGGAGAGGGCATAAAGAAGATTTTGGCAGAAATCAGCCTGGGAAAGGAGGTCACTGTGAGTTGGACCATGAGTGTGTCAGTCATTCAGAAATGTAGATGTTTGTTCTGCTTGTGTAAGAGTGGAAAATACCCATGCTGATGCAACGATATCAAGATGTTGCAGTAGTTTTTAGGTCAATCGATTGTAGTTCACAGTGCGGTGAGTGCGGGTCAATGGTTTGCCAGTCACATTGAAACGAAGTGGTTTCTTGTTTCAGGAAATCCTTTCTGCCTGCTGGGCGTACGACTTGAGAGAAAGGCCGACCTTTACGCAGCTGGCTGACATGCTGGAGAAGCTACCCAAACTCAACCGCAGACTGTCCCACCCTGGACATTTCTGGAAGTCTGCAGAGTAGGTATCCCAGAAATGAAGGATGGTGTGAAGACACTGGACCTGTGAACACAAAAACCTTTCTTTCCTTTTTCTTATTTGTTTATTGAGAGTAGAATATCAGATCAGAGCTGGGTTCAGCCTTAGTACTGGGCTCAGATGAAATGTGAAATTTGTAATTTATAGCTGGAAACATGACTTCTGAACTTGAATTCCTTGCACAGCACTGTTTATTGAAATGAGACATTTTTGGCAAAAATAAGTCTGTCATACAGAACTTTGTTACATTTGTGACCAACAGACTATAGCTAGAGTGTAACTGGGTAATGCATAGATATCAAATTAAAACTCAGCTGAATGCATGTAGATATTTGGACGTAAAACATCTAATCGACTCTTTGCTTTAGTCTTTTCATTCTTACATAGACCACCTTAACTACTTCATGCAACCACATATGCCTCTTTTCCTGGCACTAGCATTAACTTTGTTATAGCCTCACGTCTCCACTGTTTCCTATATTTTATGCAGTATTGTCCAGAAGTGTTCAGCCACTCCTCACTTCTTTATATTTTGCTTTCAATGAGTCATAATAGTTTTCCTGGCTTTTTGAAGGTCTTTCAGAGTTTTCCTTTAATTTTCACTCATTAGTCCCGTGTATGAAACTGATCATTTTCAGAAGAAAGTAAGGAACCAATTTTAAAATGTGGCTTTAGGCACTTTGCTTAGCAGCCTGTTGCAAAAATCTAAAATCTCTTACCATTTCTTTAGTTGAAGATTGAAAGAAAGCAAAAAAATACAGATGAGCGTTTATGAGTTTGACAGACATAAAATTGTATTTTTGCACCAACAAGGTGATTCCCAAAGATCGTCACTAAAAACTTTACATATCTCAGCATGGTGTGCAGTGTGTCCATTAAAAATTTTGAGTAATTAGGCAAGTAGAGGACAAAAGAATAAGTGGTCATTATAATAATATTAAGTCATTATTGAAGCAGTGTGTGATCACCTTGATAGAATACAGAACAAAAAGCAGCCAGCATCCAAAGAAGTGCTCCAAATGTCCTTCATGAAGCCTGAAGACTACTTCAGGAATAGTTATACCAAATATTCCAGAGCCACTCGCCTAGCTTGGGAGTCACTGCACCTAGTGCTCCGATTACCACTGGGACCACCGTCACCTTCACCCTCCACATCTTCTCGAGCTCTTCTCTGAGCCCGTGTTCCTTCTTCCTGATGTTGCTGTCATTCGGAACCGCTACATCGATCACTACAGCCGTCTTCTCATGTTTGTCTACCACCACTATGTCCGGTTGGTTAGCCACCACCATTTTGTCCGTCTGTATCTGGAAGTCCCACAGGCTCTTAGCTTGGTCATTCTCCATTACCCTTGGGGGCATCTGCCATTTTGACCTCGGGACTTCCAGGTTATACTCGGCACAGATGTTTCTGTACACTATGCCGGCCACTTGGTTATGGTGTTCCATGTATGCCTTGCCTGCTAGCATCTTGCACCCTGCTGTTATGTGCTGGATTGTCTCTGGAGCATCTTTACACAGCCTGCACCTGGGGTCTTGCCTGGTGTGATAGACTCCAGCCTCAATGGATCTTGTGCTTAGTGCTTGTTCCTGTGCTGCCATGATTAGTGCTTCCGTGCTGTCTTTCAGTCCAGCTTTGTCCAGCCACTGGTAGGATTTCTGGATATCGGCCACCTTCTCTATCTGCCGGTGGTACATACCGTGCAGGGGCCTGTCCTTCCATGATGGTTCCTCGCCTTTCTCCACTTTCTTGGGTTTCTGCTGCCTGAGGTATTCACTGAGCACACTGTCAGTTGGGGCCATCTTCGTGATGTATTCGTGGATGTTCCTTGTCTCATCCTGGATTGTGGTGCTGACACTCGCCAGTCCCCGGCCCCCTTCCTTCCGCTTAGCGTACAGACTCAGGGTGCTGGACTTGGGGTGAAACCCTCCATGCATGGTAAGGAGCTTTCTTGTCTTGATGTCAGTGGCTTCTATCTCCTCATTTGGCCAGCCTATTACCCCAGCAGGGTACCTGATCACGGGCAGGGCATAGGTGTTGATAGCCCGGATCTTGTTCTTACCGTTCAGCTGACTCCTCAGGACTTGCCTGACCCTCTGCAAGGGGTTCAGGCCTATGCAGAACAGCAGTGGGGACAGAGCATCTCCTTGGTAGATCCCGCACTTGATGGTGACTTGTGCTATAGGCTTGAGGTTGGCCTCCAGTGTTGTCCGCCACATCCCCTGATGAATGCTCCCAGGGTCCTGTTGATCTTATATAGTTCTAGGCATTCCAGGATCCAGTTGTGGGGCATTGAGTCATAGGCCTTCTTGTAATCAATCCAGGCAGCGCACAGGTTGGTCAGTCTGGTCCTGCAGTCTCGGCTGACTGCTTGGTCTGCCAGTAGCTGGTGTTTTGCGCCTCTGGTATTCTTGCCCATCCCTTTCTGTGCCCCGCTCATGTGTTGACCCATGTGCCTGTTCATCTTAGCCGCTATGATGCCTGACAGGAGCTTCCACGTGGTGCTGAGGCAGGTTATTGGTCGGTAGTTGGTGGGGACCGGTCCCTTCTGGGGGTCCTTTAGGATCAGGACCGTCCGGCCTTCGCTTAGCCATTCCAGGTGTCTCTCGTCAACTAGCAGCTGGTTCATTTGTGCTCCCAGGCTCTCGTGGAGTGCAGTCAGCTTCTTCAGCCAGTAGGAGTGAACCATGTCAGGGCCTGGTGCTGTCCAACTCTTCATACTGGAGACCGTTTCTTGGATATCTGCCACTGTGATGGTTAATGGACCCTGTTTGGGGAGGTCGCTGTGGTCTGCCCTCAGATCCACTAGCCACTGAGCATTGCCGTTATAGGTTGTGTCCTTCTCCCATATGCTCTTCCAGTATTGTTCTGCCTCCAGCCTGTTCTCATATTGTTCCCCTGCCACTGAGAGTACACCTTGGCTGGTTCCGTGGAGAACAGCTGGTTTATTCTCTTGCCTTCTATCTCTCTGGTGTACCTCCTCAAGCGGCTGGCCAAGGCTGTGAGCCGTTGCTTGGCAGTTTCCAAGGCCTCAGGTATGGACAGCTTCCTGTACTTCTTAGGCACCTTCCTCATCGCGCCTTTCTGCAACTCCGATAGTTGGCTAACCTCCCTCCGTGCTGCCTTGATCTTAGCCTCTAGCCTTCTTCTCCATGGAGGGTACTGCCCCTTGTGGCTGTTCAACTTGTAGCCAAGCATCTCACTGATCACTGCTGCCGTATTGTAGATCAGCTTGTTAGTGTCGGTAATCGTGGCTGTAGGTATCATCCATAGTGCTGCATTAACATCATCTAGGAGACCTTCTGAGGGTACTTCACGTAATCTTGGTAACCGGCTACGGGAGGTCCAGGTTTCAAGCTTGGCCATGATCCTATCTTTCAGGTCAGTTCCTCTTGCACTCAACGATCCTTCTCCTATCGCACTTGGGGCTTGGTACCCAATCTCGGGTGGGGGTGATGATATTTCCCCCCTGACCTGGCGTCCTGGCTCCCCCTTGCCGTAGCATTTATGTTGTACCTCGTCAATCTCTAGCTGTGAGAGCAGTCCCTTCTTTCGAATGTTGGAACACTGAGCTACTAGTTGTTTCACCGTCATTGTGGATGTTGGGTATCGAAGAATCCATAGGTCCCTCATCCTATTCATGTAACCCCTTCCGCCAGGGTTACTTGCGTAGTAGCATTCCAACAACGCCCTGTTTTCATATATATATTAGGGGTGCAACGATACTCGTATCGATATTGAACCATTCAATACAGTGCTTTCGGTTCGGTATGCATATGTATCGAACAATACAAAATTTTTAATTTATTTTATCAACTTTTCTTCTGACAATGCTGTCTGTGTTGAGCGCTCAGTGGTTCTGCGTTCGACTACTCTGCCTAGGCTGCACTGTCAAGCGCAGATCCACTGATCGCAGGGCAAGCTAGCGAGACAGAAGCAAAGCTAGTTGCAACATGGCAAATTGAACCTCCCCCACCCTAATTCAGATCTGGCGTTTGGAACTATTTTGGTCTTCATGTGAAGTATAACCCTGAAGGTAAGCGCGTCATGGACAAAAGTAAAACACTATGTCGGATGTGCCACGCAATGCTCAATTACATTAGAGGGAACTAGTGCGTTAGCGCAGTTAGCTTGTTAACGTGTTGACGCCGTCCAGCCGCACGCACGGGGCGATCCGCAGTAGCTCGTTAACGGAGATTTGCCGTGTTGTGGCGTTAACGTCATTTCAACGAGATTAACGCTGACAGCACTAGTGGGAACACAACGAATGACAGCACATTTACTCCGACATCATCCTAGTGCAAAGTGGAAGCAGACAAAAACAACAGCACGCATGCTAAAAACTTTACCCGAGTCATTTAGACAGCCGTTAGCACATGATTCTCCTTATGGGGACCTGATATGTTTAATATGCTGCTGAGAGTATACACCAGAAGAAGCGTATAGTATAGCTTTTATTTTGGAAAGAGCCATTTCTCTGAATCTGCGTTCGACTACTCCGCCTAGGCTGCACTGTCGAGCACAGATCCACTGAGCGCTCAACACAGACAGCATCGTCAGAAGGAAAGTTGATAAAATAAATGTAAAAATTTGTATTGTTCGATACATATGCGTACCGAACCGAAAGCACCGTATCAAACGGTTCTATGTATGTGTGTGTGTGTGTGTGTGTGTGTGTGTATGTATGTATGTATGTATGAATGAAAACACCCACATTTTGCTTATATGTGGGTGAAGACTTTTGCACAATACTGTATGGTTTGCTTTTTCACACACTTTTCTTACATTTGCTTCAAGACTGCTGCCAGCAGTCACTGGGCTTCACTCTTGTTTCTTAAATGGTAGCTTTGCACAGCTGACTTTCAAATGACTTCTAAATCACATTAAACATGCTTTAAACCTTTTAAATCTCATGGATGTCCTCTAACTAATCAGTGCGTGCGATATCTTGCATTCTCCAATGTAAGTCTGTTAACTTTTCACTAACCGTCTAATGTCTGTTTTCTTTTGCTTTTTTGTCTTTTTCTTTTTCTCTTGTCTAATCTAGGTTGTAGCCGTCACTCTGAAACAAAAGCAATGCAAAACAAAGCCTGGGTCTGCCTTGCATGCTCCTGAATCCTTAACTCTTACAGGATTGATCAAAGCATTGCCTCTGTCTGAAACAGGCGCCACTTCCACTAATCCACAGTCCGATCTTCCATGTTATTTCCTTGTTCGGAAGAGAGGATCGTTGGACTGAGGTGTGACGGACAACCGTTGTCGCCCATCACCCTAAATCCCTTCATTCCTCTAAAAACAAAACAAACAAAAAAAATTAGCTCTTTGACTTCCTTCTGGTCTTCTCCTGTAATGTCAGTCGAGACTCTGAGGCTTCTGACTAACTGGCTTGTGGTGTCTGTGCTGAGACTGACTGGTGTGCTGTGGTCTGTGCCTGCTGATGGCTGCCCTATCCTCGGCCCTGCTCAACTTCTCTGTGCTGCTGTGATGTGGTTGTTCTTGCCTGGGGTGGTCCTGACCACATGGCTCTCTTTCTATCTAAAACACAAACACGCACGCACGCAAATACACACTGCTGGACAAAAAATGGACCTTAATACCAAACACCCTGCTTCATTTATCTCTTCACTCCCTGGGTGGTGGTGGTGGAGGGTGTTTGACACAACTTTGACATGCTGCTTGAGTGATGATCTTAAACCACCTGCCTCCTCCTTCTCAGTTTTTTTTTTATTATTATTATTTTTATTTTTTTAAGGATTGTAGGATGGCATGTCCTGAGAAGTATAAATCCAATATGCACTTTGTCAAAATGGAAAAAAAAAATCATAGACTCTTCTTTTTTTGCTTCTTTTGTTTTGCGTATGGTTTCTTTTGCAGTGTTTATTTTTCCCTTGTGTTAGCTTATTTGTCATTTTTGGTCTGGTGAATTCACTGTTTATTTGATGCGTTCCAAAAGGGGGCACTGATAAAGACTTGCGTATGCTAAACGAGCTGAAGTGGAAGACAAAAAATGCAAACAGAAAACAAAGACTATCTACACGAAAATAGAAAACTACAGTCTATTTCTTTCTGCAGACTTTTTCTTAGCAATGCTCATCTGCTGAAGTGTGAAGTGCACCTTAAAAGGAAGTTGCTTCGAGGAGCTGAGTGATCGCATTTTCTGTGCAACAAAAAAAAGAAAGAAAGAAAAGAGGGAAGGAGAAATCAGGAATCTGGTGCAAAAAGTGTCCTATACCTTCCTTAAACAGTACCTCTTGTGCGTGCTTGTGTATACTGTTTGTGATTGCTGGCTTCAGCTGGTGTGCTTGTGGTTGTGTGTTGACTGAGTGAGTGTACTGTGTTGGAACATGTAGGGTTGTTTTTGTTCTGTTTGATTTTTTTTTTTTTTTTTTTTTTTTTTTTTTTGGGGGGGGGGTGGTATTTGTGAAAGACTACAGTAAATGTTGTGTTGCAAATCCAATGGTATGTAATGTACTGTATATACATTATTTAATGTACAGCAAATTAAGACAATTCTTCTAATATTTCTACAAACATTTTATATGTAAAACACATGACAACATTTTTGAACTGGTACTGCTCTGGCTATTACAGATGTGTATATATATTTATATTTTTTTCATGTACAGAATGCTGTACAAAAGCTGTACAATGTTTTGTTTTGTTTTTTAAGTATTGGCCAATCCGTGTTTTTGTTTTCTTTTTTTTATGTTGTTGTAAAAATTCATATTTTTGTATTGCATGTGATTACCATTCTGTACACGCAGTTTGTGTTTTCATCCATGGAAAACAATAAAGTGAGGCTTGTCATGTAAATACAGCTGATACGGTTATTTTGCAGCTGATGGTAAGTTGGTAAAATGTGTTTTCCAGCACAGGTATTCAAAATAACTGGACACTATGCATCATATCAACACGATGGCATCAACTGACCACATCCCAAAGGTGCGCTGTTGCACTGACGTCTGATGAATGTGGAGGCCATCTGGTCAAAATGAAATCACTTTGTTTAAGAAACTAGTTTGAAATGATTTAAGCTTTGTGACATGGTGCTCATTAAGGGGTGGACATGCTCAGGAACAATACTCAGGAAGGCTGTGGTGTTTAAATCATGCTCACATGGAAACCAGAGAGTGCCAGGAAAACATTCTCCACATCGTTACACCATCACCAGCATCATGAACAGTTGATACAAGGTGAGATGGATGCTTTCATGTTGTTAATCACATATTCAGAAGGCAGCCAATTGCTTGGTCCCAGAGGGCTGGCAGATTTGGAATCGCAGCAACGACAATAAGGAGGGGGGAAAGCAAGACCGGGGTGAGTGGATTAAATATAATATTAACTTACTAAACACTGCTAGTTTAACCTTAACTGTGCGAGAAAGAAGCCTGAATAACGTAACTTCTGCTACCATTAAATTCATTCTTTTGTTTGACATTTGGCATTAACTTGGCTAGCTGTGCATTAAGTCGCCATGTTTCTGTTTGTTCATTTGTTTTTGTGATGTCAGATTTTTTTTTGTAACGTGGTGATCAGTGCTGGTTGGAAGGACCACCACTGAATTTTTATCTTTGGCCCCAACAGACTGTAGAAACACCACTGCACATTTTTGGCCAGAGAACTGCAGCTTGCTGGATGTTTTCTCTTCATTGGCCCATTCTCTGTAAACCCTGGAGACTGTTGTGTGGGGAAATTCCCAGTAGATCAGCAGGTTCTGAAATACTCAGATCAGCCCATCTGGCACCAACAAACATGCTACTTTCAGTAGAAATGTGAAAGAGATAGAAAACTGTAGAAAGATAAAACATTCTTCTTCTTCTTCTTCTTCTTCAGCACATTCAGTTTAAATTACATGAATATGCTAAATCAAAGCAAGTTTCAATTTTAAATGTGATTTGTTTATGTCAATGTTTGAAATCTTTTAACGCAAGCATTATAAAGTACAGTCTTAGTATCTAAATTATTTGGGTTTCAGTATAAAAATGCAAATAAAAATAATTTGGATATAGTACAAATAAAAACTAATAAAATGCTGATAACTTTGAACTGCTGTAGTTTAAAAATGTATGCATACTTGGACTTTTATGCATATTTTATGTGTATACTTTTGAACATCTCTCCTTTATTACAACACTCCATAAACACTTTGGGAAGCTGGTTTAGCTCAGTGAGTGAGCAGGCAAACATATGCCTGGTGGCCGGAGAGCAGTAGGCTTGAGTTCGAGTGCTACCCACGACTCTTTGTTGCTGCATGTCTTCCCCTCTCTCTGTCCCCGTTTTCCTGACTGGACCAGTTTATTTTTTAAAGAAATATTGAAATATTTTTTCCATTCTTTGTTTGAGACAACATTACTGTTCCAGTTTTCTTTTTTGTGTTTTAATTTCTCTGAGTTAGCTAGGAGAGCGTCGAGTGGCAGTCATAAAATTAATGTCCAAAACAAAGAAAACAAATCCAAACCTATAATAAATTATAGATATTATCTAATCAAAAATAAACTTCCATGGTTATTATAGGTGAACATTATAGATGCAAGCCAAGAGCAGGCTGAGCACAATCCCATTTTTCCTCTAGGTGGCATAACGACCCAAAAGAAAGTGTTTGCCATCTTTCCTTTTATGGTAAAGACATGATGAGGCACTGCTTCTTTTTTAATGGTTTTGCACATTTTACATTAACTTTTTTCAAATATGTAGTAACTTGATGGGAAACATGTAAACAGTGTGTCTTAAATTTTAAGCTAACTTCCTCAGTTTGTACAAATTTGACATGTTAAGAATAAACTGCTTAGAATTTACCAAAGATGGTGCTACTTTTAACCTCAAAAAGACAAATTTTTGGCTACGAGTTGAGAATTCATTTCATACAAATGTCTAATAGGTTTAAAAAATGTGGGGCAGTGACATTAATGAGCACATAAGCTCAAAGGTTAACTTCACTGTGTGATCATAATATTCTGCAAACACTCATTTATTAGTTTTCAATTTCATACCTTGGTAGCAGATGAGAGAGGGTGGCCAGGTTTTGCATTTGGTCTCACTCTGAAACAGTGACAATAATCGAAAGGCTCACTATGAGTCGGTAAACACAAGAGCTTGAATGGTTGTAGCTGGAGGTATATAAATAAAAGGAAGCAATTCCAGTTTCCCTATTTTGGTTAGGAAGCTTTTCTGTGACCTTCAGTCAAGTTTACGAAGCCTCGGAAGGTGCCTTGATAATGAGCACTTGTGCTTGCGTTTGGTCTTTGAAATGTTTTATCTGAAGAAAAAAGAAGAATGGTGAATTGATTTCTGTATACTGGCATCAATGGCAAAGAGAGGACCTTGTATATTCTACTGCAGCTAAAAAGCTCTTTGACTCAAACTGGTACTGGGTCACATGACCAGCGTTTAGTGAGGGAAAACTGTTTCCATTACTGCAAGGTCAGCTACAGAATGACAATTAGTCATTTGTTTGATTTTGTTACCAAATTAGCAAGCTGAAAATGTACCAGCATTACATGTGCAACCAGTGGTATGTGTTATGCCAGGCATGTTCAAATCAAACCCAGAAATCACACAAAAAGCCTTCACACACACATAGCCACAATTTGGTTTTGAAACAGAGGGTAAGGTGAGAACACAACAGAGATAGTGAGAGAGCTTTCTCGTGGTCATTCTAACATTTGCTGAGTGCACCACTACAACTGTCAACCATCAATTGATGACCTTGGGACTCTCCTTAATGAAGCTGTCCACCAACACAGCCAGCAAGCTGGTTATTTATAGAAGTGAAGGTACTGAAAGAGAAAAAAAAGGGGAAAGAAAGTGGGGCAGCTGGACGCACGCAAAACATCTACAACAAACACACCATGATCTTACTAACAAATGGGGACTTTCCGTCATTCAGTGAAAGGTGAGGGGGTTTTGAGATGAAGTCATCCTCTTTCCTTTTGTTCTCAGTTCCCCTCATACATATTTAGCCTTATCATCCTTCTCATGTTTATTAGATTAAGTCAGCTTTTAGGGCTCAAAGAGAATTAATACTCTTTGTCAGAATATTTGGCCACCGCCAGTCTGAGGACCAAGCAAATAAAGGACTATAGATGGTAGATTATAGCAGCATGACAGGTTGTGATGTTGCCTTTAATACCTTTAATTTTGCTTTTGTCATTTTTTTAATTACCAGTTTTTACTGTCTGGTGTTGTTTTCATGCTCGTGATAATTAAATTGTCTGCAGCACAGCAGGTTAAGCAGCAGGGGGTCCAAACTTTTCTGTGTCTACTTCACCGCCTGCAGAAAACATCCAGTTTATCTGCAACATCTTACCAAATTAAACATTCCCCTCTAAAGCTGAAAGTTATGAGTGCAGGTGCAGACTGCCTAAATAGCCAGAAATCACATGGGAAACTCAGCATACAGTAAGAGAGGAAAATAAAAGGGGAAGTTGATAAAATAACTCGATTTTTAATGCAAATTTCTTTTTTTTTCTTTTTTTCTTTTTTTCTGTTGGTGAACTGATGCGGAATAATGTTTTTCATAAATGTTTTATGTCATCTATAAGTGCTTGTTCTGTTGTCCTTTTCCGCTGCATGTGGTGTGTGGTAACCAAGTGTCAGAAAGGTTGTATGCTGTTTGTTGTATGACATTTACCAATGCCTATAATTAAAAGTGCTCTGTGAGCGGTCGGAGAGAGCTCAGACAAAAATATGTAGGTGAAATTGAAGACGACAGATATAGGCATGATTATTATTGCTTTAGGTTTTAAAAAAAAATGAATCTCTGGCACGTCAGTTTCTGTGAAAGGCCTTAAGAACAATAGAATTGCTCAAAATAATTGTGTAAAAAAATAGCACAGTTTGCAGCTCGACTGGTGTCGCTGCTTTGCAAATTGTATTGATGATTATGCAGTCCTAGGTAGGACAACAATGGGTTTTACTGATTATTTACGCCTCCCTCTTTTTATAGTATGTCACCCAACAGATGTCTGCGTGATCAACAGCAACACAGAACAGAGCACCAAAACCACTTCCTTTTCTTAATATAGCCTAAATGGAGAAGTAAGAATGAGTCAGAAAGACGAGTGTGCCGTTGATTTAGATTACTGTCAAATCTCCCAGCATCATTCACATCTCTTCACCTGCAGCATACTGAATACGTGATTATAGTATTCACACAGAGCTGTAGTCTTCTTGGAACTATATCAAGATCATCATCAATGTAAGTCGCAAACTTTATCTTTAAATGCGCAGCTTGATTATAAATCGAGTGCCGATCTCAGTTAGAAGAAGCTCTTAGTAGGTTGCATGGCAGCAAGCTTCCCACCTACGTGGACCTTGGACACATATATGGACTGTTTGAGGGTTTGATAGCCGTTTAATGTTGGGAGCATAAAAGGAAAATTGTGTTTTCGCAAATATAAATTGACACTGAAATACAGAAAAAAATACATGTTTAAAAAAAAAAATTTTTTTAAATATGTAAACATGTAATTAATAATTTTCCAAAGATTCACAAATTCACATACTCTTTTTGAGTACCTAAGAGTATCCAACCCTATAGTTAAAAAATGTACTCATTACCTAATGAACAGTTTTCAAAAAAGTGATTTTTTCAGCTTTAGTTTTTATAACAAAACAGAATGGGATGTCGTATTTGATTAAATCAAATCTAAAGTGTTAGTTTTCATCTTGAAGTGTTAGCCAGTGTTAATGGTGCGTACCACCAGTATAAATACGATTGTGTATATTAAACAGGATTATGCACACTTTTTAAAAAAATTGTCCAACTCCACAGATGTAAGGATGAAGTGATGAAGTTTGAGTTTAATGAAGTTCAAAACTATGAATTTGTAGTTGATTTATGAAAGCTGTATTTACATAGATCACTACAGAACTCATTATAGGTGTTGGGGTAAGGCTGGGATGGTCAGGGCGCCTGACAAAAGTATACGACAACGATCCCTTCCATTTTAATACAGCTCACTAATACTCTATGCAACTGATTGGGACCCACACTTTGGAATTTAAAAAGAAATCTCCAGTAGACTCACAATGACACTGTCACTGACTTCTATTAAATGCAAAAAAACCAAGAGGTAATTATTAGTAATAATCGTTATTATTAGTGTGCTTTTGTACCTTTAATTTATTTTTTTGTTTTTTGTTTGTTTGGGGTTTTTTTTGGGGGGGGGGGGGGGTATTTTTGGAAATCAAACACACTGAGAAATTACAGAAACTATGATACCGCAGCTGACAGCTAAAGGAGAAGTACTCTGAAATAGTTAGCATCAACATTTACATAAAGAGCCATAAAGCCAATAAAGCTGATGAAGATGGGACAAATTATTCTATATGGTCCTGAACAGCTTGAGAAACAACAATGCTCTGTGATTAGTTTTTAAAACAGGAGCTGTCATATACACTAGGATGTATTAGAGGAATAAAAACTGTAATAATTACATCTAAAATGTTCTGGAGTCTATGTATAGAATATTAGAAAATGCAAAGGACAGCACATGTCCCTTGTAATTGTACTAGTCTCTTTCCTGTTCCTGTTCTGACATTACTGCAATAGATGGATTTTAAACCATGTTGCTTTGCCATGTCTTCACAGATACAAACATGAACGGCCTGCTCATCCTGGGTGTATTGCTGTTTATCCCAGGGCAAAGTGATGCTAACAGAATGACTCAACCCACCCTTGGATCTAATGGCAATCAATCCACGTATCGTTCATCAACAGCAACCTCCCCTGGTTCCAGAAGCAAGGCTGAAAGTGTATCTCAGCCTGCCATCAGCTCTGCCTCCACTACCAGCATCACCACCACCACCACCACCACCACCACTGTGAAGACACCAACAACCACCCATAGTGTTTTTCAAAAATTCAAAGCTGAATGCCGTGATCTGTACATACTGTCTGGCGTACTGTTATTAAACTGCGTTCTTTTTATGATATTGACACTGATACTGCTGTGCAAGGTGTGCAAGTTGAAGAGACGTCTGAGAACCGATGGCGAACCTGTCAGCAACGACGAGTACTGGATGGGGACTGAGAATAAGGCCAAAAGCAAGCCTGACTCTGAGAGAGCAGCCAAAGAGACCACCATGTTAATGGCTGAGGTAACTCCAGCACAAGGGGAGACAAATAACGGCACCATCAAGGAAGACAGTGAGAAGGTAAAGGAGGATGAGAAAACACCAGAGGAGAAGGCGGTGGGAGATGCAGCCAACAGCGAGGAGGCTTCAGCTACACCTGTAACTGCAGCTGAAGATTCACCCTCCCCCAACCCACAGGCGGCCACCGAAGCCCAGCTCAGCCAAGCTGTGGAAGCAGCCTCCTCTGAGGGCAAAGAGGAAGGTGATGCAGAAAAGAAATAGAAGATTCCTATCTCATTCCTAAGATTCCCACCACTTCTAAATACTCGGGTTTTATGGATCTTACACTGTGTGTTTCGTACTATGAGTAGCTCATGAAATAATTCCCCCTATTTGTGTTCTTATACAGCCTACATCACTCTTTTTATATAAGAAGCTTAATATATGAACATTTTGTTTTCTTTGCCAAAGGATGTGATGTGGAGTTGTGTATAGCTGCCCTTATTTCACTTTGGCTTTAAATCCTTTAACTGTAATTTTTTTCTCCAGACAGATTTCAATTTGATAATCAACCAGCTGTGTGTATTCTAAGCTTGTCAACCATTTTATTACTGGGAAAACAATAGAGTGATGTTGCTTCCAATTCTTGTGTGTGAAAATTAAAATATTTTAACATTAGAATAAGCTTTTTGTTTCTTTCCCCCCAGCTCACCTTGTGTGTTTGTGTTTTTCCTCTCTTACTCTAATTTGACAATCACGCAACCAGCACAACAGAGATCCATCATTCAGAGTCATCACTGGCCCTTCAGCTGTGTAACGAGCTGGCATTCGTGTGTGTGTGTGTGTGTGTGTGTAAGCGGTCTGCTTGATTAGCAAGCAGAGAATGTGCGTCCTCCAGGCAGTGCCACTCAACTCTAAAAGAATGCTCTCTTTCACCTCAGCCAGAGCTGACAAAAGACATACATAGAAGCACAGACACACACACACACACACACACGCAGAAAACTTTTCCAAAAAACCAATACGGGGTTGTTTCCGCTGTCATGTGCAGAACTTTGTTTATCCACTTGCAGGTGACGTCATGATGAATGTGCACCTTTCTTTAGCAGTTCTGAATAGTTTGTTCTCTGCTGAGCTGGGTAGTGCATTTATACCACTGGCACTGAATGCAAAAGTAGAAGAGATAAAAAGTAAAAGAGAGAAATAAAAGCATGGCTCTAGGTGATGCATGTACATTAATGAAATAATGAGTAAATAATTTCAGCAACTCTTTACTGCCTGTATGGTGCAGCAGGTATACAAAGTCAAATTTGGGTTATTGGGTGTTCTTTTTTTTTTCTTTCCTGCTACTGCTGCAGTATTTGGCAACACTGCACGAGCTGAAAGCAGTTTTATAGCACGCTAAGGGTGGTGGTAGACAGATGTGGAGTGATCGTGAAGCTTCTTGTAAGGGCCAGTTACAGGATACATGTAACTTAACCTCATCTCAGCAAGCTGCTAAACCCAGAAAAGAAAGTACAGAAAAGAAAAGGTGGGGAGGAAGTAACAAGCACTTTGCTGAAATGTGTTTTTGGTTAAGGTGACCACTGAGCTGAGACAATAGTTTTAAAAAAGAAGATTTCAATTAACTGCTGCCAGGGTTCTGCAGTCAGAAATGTGAGCTGTCTTTGTGCAAAAATAATTTTTGTCAAATTTGTCGCACTTGAAAAGTTGAAAGACTGATTAACTGTCTCTTTGGACCAAGTCTAATTTTGTGGTAGCAATACAGCAATGCAGTGCAGAACGGAGAGTTGCCTGTATTGCTGATGACAGGTAGGAAGCTGCAGCAGAGGGAGAGTGCTCTGCAATAAATCATGGTGCTCTTTTGTGGCAGCCTCCAACATTTATGAGGAAAATAAGACCCAATTGAAGCACATCATTACATTTGCAAAAGGAGGCTTTAAGAGGGGGTGTAGATTATGTGAGATAACTGATAACAGTCGATCCTATTTAAATACAAACAGGGCTGAAATCCGAGCACAGCAGCAGCTGTCGTTTTAAAATGCAGAGGGAAATCTTGAGAGCTGCCAGGTTTGGAAGGGACCAAGTGGTTTCCTTTGTAGTCCTTTTTATGCAGAGATCCCTTCATTATCCGCTACATTTCTCCTTACCTCCATCCTAATGCACCCCCTCAACCCCCACCTTACCCACTCACAAGCACCCCAGCCCTCCCCTTTTACTTCCACTGCACAGAGTAAATCCAGAGCTTGCAGTGTGTGATCACGCCAACCCCAAAAGATCCATAAGAGCCGGTAGTAAACTCTCAGCTTTTCAAGGAGCAGCCAAGGACCAAACTGCAAAGAAGTGAAGGCAGCCTGAGAAAAAAAGATACAAAAAAAAAAATGGTCGAGTAGGCAGAGGTCAATTCTATGAGCGGAAAAGGGTGAAAAAAAAACACCTTCAGCAGAACACCAGCTGGTCCTGGGATCAAAAGCAGAAAAGGACAGGGGAAAGAGGGGGCTGGACAGCGAGAAGGAGCAGAGAAAAGTGAGTGGAATGATAAAATGAGAAGGTGAGTTCTGAACAAATTTAATCACTCTTTTTACTCACACGTTCTGCCACACCCTCGGCTCAAAGATACTGCAGTTTCAACAGCAAGCAGCTCGCGACTGTGTCTTCGCCTGCCTTCGGACCGGCTGATGCATGAGCTCTCTGTGGAGTCATTAATAAAAACCCATCTACTGAGCTAGTTCTCCTCCTCTGAGAGCATGGGAGTGACTTTACTGACAAGCGCTGATGACTGAACACGCAAACTGATGCCAGGGAAAATGACAGCAGGGATTTCTCATCCTTTTGTGATGGATGATTTTCTTCAATAGATTAGAAATATCCTCCTTGAGTTCAGATCAAGCGCTTATCAGTTCTACAAAAGGACACAATTAAGCACTTTCCTAATGTTGCATATAAAGGATACTGCTACAGAATCTCTAAAGACATGGCTGCATAATTGGGGGAGTCAGTTTGGTATGTGACGTTAATGTGTGTACCTGCAAACAATGTAGTGATGCACAGGAAACATTAAGCTACCTGTCTGTGCACATGTGTGAGAGATGTGTGTATGTTTGTGGAGAGAAAGTGAGAAAGAACCAGCCTGTATAGTTTGAAATGCTTCTCCTGCAGGCAGCAAATGTTTGTATCCTTTGTTCACTATTTTCACACCCTGCAGGCCTCGCTTTCAGTGTGCCTTCTGAAAATGATGCTGTGTACAAATAACACTGGTTTGCTGTCTTTCTTGTAGGTGGAAGCTTTCTCTTCTGGAGCTCGTGCTCGTGTTATGGCTTGGGTTGCGAATTCTGGCTGTGTGTCCCTCCGTGTGCTCCTGCAGTCGCAGCCACAGGGAGGTAGACTGCTCCTCGAGGGGTCTAAGAAGTCTGCCCAACAACTTACAGTACAACCTGCGCTCCCTTAACCTGTCCCACAATCGATTCCACAGCCTGGATGACCAACTTACCGCTTACACCCATCTCCGCGTTCTAGATTTGTCTCACAATCGGCTGAGCCGACTGCCCGCAAACCTACCTCGTTCCCTCTGGCGGATTTATGCCTCCTCCAACCGCATTCAGTTGTTGGACAAGAATGACACGGTTTACCAGTGGAACCTGCAGCTGCTTGACCTCTCCGACAACAAAATGGAGAGAGCCACCTTTATCAACAACACGCTGAGCAGTTTGTGCACGCTCAACCTCAGCCACAATCACTTCTGGACTTTGCCCACCAACCTACCCGTACGCCTGGAGATTCTTGACCTGTCCCACAACTGGCTAGTAAAAGTACTTCCCGGATCTTTAGATCGGCTCCCCAGACTAACTTACTTCTACCTGCATGCTAACCGCTTCTCTGCAATGCCTCTTGGAGTCTTGGACAAAATGACATCGCTCAAAGTCATTGCTTTGGGAAACAATCCTTGGGCTTGCCACCTTTACGCCGACATCAGTTACTTGCTCTCCTGGACTCAGCGTACCCCCGCACGTGTCCTGGGCTGCCCATGCCACACTCAGCCCGTCTGTGGAGGGGTGCGCCCTGGCAGGACGGGAGGGTGGCATTATGCCTCCTACAACTTACCCCCATTGGCTGCCAGCGCCAAGGATCTGACCTCTATGACCCCCAAAGCTAGTGTCACCGGCTGGTGGTATCTGTCTGTTTCTACCTCGCTGAACACTCCTGTTGCCCCAAGAGAGACATGGGACACAAAACACCACACTTTCACAGCCACACCCAGCATCAGCATGGCCACCCTGAAGTACAAAACCACAGGCACACACCTAACTATTGATCACATGTCTGCAAGTGTTAGCTCTGATTCTCTTCATGTCTCTGCAACAAAGCAAACCTCAACCACAGACACAAGTCTCCTTACAGAAATGACCGATGAAGATAACACGACATCTGCCACAGATCAATTTTTTACCACAGATAGTCTGTCCATCCAAACAAAGAAGACAACCACACTTCGCACCAGAAGTGTGAGGAGGCAGAATCCATCCTTTCCAGGTGGTATCCCTAACAGTAGCCCTGCTCTTGTTTCCTGTTCCTGGGATTTATTCCTTCATAGCTCAGCGCTCCTGTCTCTCATTCTGATTCAAGTCCATTGAAAGACGAATGAAAAGGCCCAACACCAGTTTATAGCACAAACAAGTAGAACAGACACAAAACTGAATACTGCTGCTGCGCTGCAAACCTTGCATATATATATTACCAGCTTTACAGCTTTAATTTCAATGACAGGCTTGAGCTGGGTGTACTGACACTTTTAGAATTACATGTGCAAAAACAAACAACTTTTCTAACATTTTTACAAGCCCTGCTTTGAATGTCTTTTTAAGATTGTAATGAATCTAGCAGAGCACATGATGGCACTATACATCCAGGTACCAGTCTGTTATGTAACTGAGTGCCTGGTGCTTCATGGGCAGCAACAGTCTATTTCCAGGCTGTCCAAGGTGCACTTCAGTACACACTAATGTCCCCAATTTAGAGTTTTAAATGTTTTATTTTTTTAACATTTTTTTATTGTTTCCCTATTTGTTTCCCCAGTTTCACTCTAGATGTGTATTTTTGCTTTGACTTTGTGCAACATTTCATCCTGTTAACTGTTTCCGCTCTCACTGTAGCTGTCCTTGATGTCTGGCCTGCTCGTTTCATACAGGGGTCAGGATGTGTGATCGAAATGTCGGGGACACGCACATAACAGGAGAGAACAGAGACTCTTTGGAGCAGAGGGCAGACAAATGGACATTGTTGCGTCACTACAGTTTAACAAAGTCCAAATGCTTGGCGCTGCTTCTGCATTTTGATCACATCTCAGACTTAAGTGTCCTTCATGATTCAGTGACGCTCGTGAAAATTATCTGCATGCTGACTGAACGTCGCAGGAATGCTAACTTACTTGTGTCTTGCCGCAGAGCATTAAAGCGCAGACACTTTCGTGATATTCAAATCTCGACTGCATTAAACGCCAATGATGTAGCAGCCTGCAGGTTTTTTTGGGTTTTTTCTTTTACAATTTTAGTAACGCTTTTGCATCTAGACCTTAAAGCTGCCAACAGAGGGAGAAAAGCACCACAGAAATCTGCTTTTGATAAACTGGAGAAGAACTAATGTCAGGAATTAGTTTATTGCTGGGTGCTGCTTCAAAGTGCTTTCTGTAATGTTAAATAAAATGTTGGCTATTTACACCTTCTGATAATTGTTTTCATTTCACCACTCACCACCTCCTCTTCTTTTCTTTGCTTTATCCTACCCTGGAAGACAGTTGTTCTAATTTAAAGTGTTCAGTGATTAAGTGTTAGGGGGAGAGGCCAAACAAACGGCAAATTAATGCTGAGCTTAATCTTGGCTTGTTTCTACACACTTGCTCTATAATAGGCAAATGAAGGAAGTGAGCGGCCACGCTGCATCTCCAGTGGCTGGATTTTATTCTCTTGTTTTTAAGTGTACTTGCCTTGTCTCACAGTTAATCACGAATCAGAACACACACAGAGTGTTTTCTGCTGGGTACTGTCCAATCGCTTTTCTTCCTTTACTTGGAAAAAAGGGGGTAAACTGAAAAAGAAAATATATCGTAGAACAGACACTATCCCAGAGGTTCAGGTGATTCGTATGACCTTTATCAATGGGTGCAAGACAAGTGAGGACAATCTCACATATGGGAACATCTGGGTCAGACAAAGAAGAGCTCCTCTCTGGCGGTGAGTGGCAAACGAAGGCGCGAGCCTCGTGAACAGGTGACAATATGGTGTTGTGTTTCCACCAGCACAGTCAATGATAAACACCTGATGCAATGAGAGGCCAAGAACCTGAACAGCTTACCTTCTAAAAACAAGGTGAAGTAAAGGCAAATAGTCTGTATTCTCTTGTGTGAATCCTTTTTTAATGTCACAGAAAAATCCACATAAAATACTAAGAAGAGATATTTGATGTGGCTCAGCCAAAACTAGCCTATATAACACTATGTAATGCAGTTTATGTTACTGTTTGTTAAGTCTTATGCCACAAAGATTAAAAATGTTATATTGTTAGTTTCAAAGTAAGAGTTTGTGACCAGTAATAACATTTACAAATGTCATCGTCCTGGTCCCCAAAAGTTTTTGTGGCATAAGCAATCGGGGAATAAAAAAATGCTTTTTTGTAAAAAAAAAAAGAAAAGAAAAAAAAAAAGATACATTTTATGCATACATGTATTGATTGTTACATAAACCTATTTTTGGAGGCTTCACACATTTCAATTGATGACCCCAGCCTTATATATATATATAAGACTTATATATATATACATAAGAGCTCAGAAACAAATGATTGCATTTACCGCTTAAAACCAAATATAGAAGGAAGCTGGTGGTTTGTGGGCTGATTATCAGAGAGCATGATTCGAGGTTCAGAAAGAGCTCTCTTTTCCATTCTTGTCTTCAGTTTATTTTCACTTGTGCCCGTGTGAAATATTAACTCATGTTACACTGCAGCCCTGCTTTATAAAGCTGGAACACAAAAATCCATAGTGTGGATGTAGTGTGAGCTGAATTTTTGATTTTGAGTTTATATGTCTTCTTTTTTTCTTCTTCTTCTTTTTTTTTTTTTTTATCTTTCTGGCTCCCTTTAGCTGTGGGACTTTAAAACATCCCTTCCAGGTACTTTAGCTGCCAGTGTGCTGGCCTGCTCTAGCCAATTATTTTCTCTGTAGACTTCACAAAGTAATGTCAGATTTCTCCTCTGCCTTCTCCTAATAACTGACAAGGTGTAGAAGGCTAGCATCATTTACTGCTGCCCTGCCTCCCCTCTTCATCTCACCACCCAGGCTTGTTTTGAGTGAGCTCGCTTCTTTCTTTCAGCCACACTCAGAGACTTCACTCCACAGCGTGCTTTATTGTACTGCCCTCTTGTGTTCCCATACAATTAGTTTATATCAGCTTTATATGTATATGAATGGGTTCAGACAGGGCCTCACAGAAAGGCTTTAGAAATACATCACATAGCAAGCAGTCACTGTGAGTGCACAAAAACAGTTTTGACTTCATTTGTCTTTGTTGCTGGAAAACTCTATTTTCTTGTGTTATAGAAAGTTACAAAGCCAACATAGCTAAGAGTTTCTTTTATTTAGCTTGTTACTGAACCACCTTTTTCTGAGATTCAAGGAGAAAAAATCTCAGAGAAAGCAGCTGGGCCTTTTAGCTGTTCCCAGTCCAGACTGAAAAATGAATACAGTCTGTGCTTTAAGTAAGTGAGGTCACACAGGCACGGAGTAGGTGGTGGTGATTTCTTGCTGTTTATTTGATTTTTAGACACACTGCTTATAGAAAAGAAACACACACACACACAAGCACACACGCACATAAAATAGGAAACTTGCAATCAACAGAACTATCATTATGCATCAGGTCAAAGTGACATGAGCTCTTATTGTCATGTGCTCTTAGCGCCCTCTTGTGGTGAAGCGACGTATATGAATGTTTATGCCAAAACGTAGTTAGAGACTATTCTTAGAAGGATTGTGTCCTTCACTGGCCTGCAAGTGGCAAAGACTGCTCTCAGGGACCTTTAGAAAGAAAGAATACACACACACACACACACACACACACACACACACAGACAGACAGACAGACAGACAGACAGACAGACAGACAGACAGACAGACAGACAGACAGACAGACAGACAGATAGATAGATAGATAGATAGATAGATAGATAGATAGATAGATAGATAGATAGATAGATAGATAGATAGATAGATAGATAGATAGATAGATAGATAGATAGATAGATAGATAGATAGATAGATAGATAGATAGATATACTACCATGACAGAATTTGGAGCTTAACTGGGAGCTTTATGTGCAAGCAAGTTTTTGAATCGGTCAGAAATGGAGACTGTTTGGAGTGTTCTCTTTTAACCTCTAAGTTCCACCCAGAATGCCATGTTTAATCACCAAATAATACAAAGAGAAAAACAGGCTTGTTACCAGTGATGCACAGAATCATCCACCTTGAAAAGCCAGCAGCAGGCTGCTTATGGCAAAAACAATGGCTGCCAATTTTGATCTCCTTAGAGTCGCGGTATCAATCGTAGCCCAGAATTAGGCTGGTACCCAACCAAAGGACGCTCAAACGCAGCAGATAAAGTTTATCTGATAAAGCTAATCTGTATTGACGGCTTGGGTCTACTGTGTATGCCAAGGCCCAGCATGTCTTTGAGCCAAGAGCAATGTTTTCCAGTCTGATCAGCTGAAAAGCGAAATGTGTAGGAATCTGGAAGAAATAACAAGGCGTACTCCAGCAGCCGGAAGACTGATGAGACAGGCAAAATTCAACCTCGCAGCATAGTGAGGGGGAAGCAAAGGATATGGTATCTCTCTCTCTCATCTCAGTGGCACAGACAAGGCAAGGTCAGTGTTAAGGTCAGTGGTTGCAGAATAGGAAGTGGTTAGCAACTGAGAGAATATATGGTGGCAGCCAGTTAGAGAAGAAAGAATGCGAAAAGGAAACAGGAGTGAAAAGGCTGGTTAAATAAACGGAGAGTGAGCCAGAAGGACAGAGAGCAACACTTAGCCAGAGAGGCTTGGTTACCATTCTCAGGCTCTGTGAGGTTTCTAAAAATGTTTTAGGCACACATAAACAAAGTACAAGTGGATAAACATGGGTGAAGTCCATCAGTCCAGTCATCCACAGGCTTCCCGTGTTGTCCGTTAGCAAAGGAAAATGCCGTTAAAAATATCTCATACAGATTTAGAAATATTAACTTTGATTTAAAACAGGTTCCAGCTGAGTAAAGCATAAGTTAACAGCTTCACAATGGGTTTCTGAAAAATCAGGGATGGTCCATCTCTTCTCCAAAAGGCCAACACACACACCTCTCTTCCTACTGCTGACTGTACAGGTAATAGGATTGCTCCTTGTGGTGCTTTTATGCCATTTGTCATCATCTGTAAGACACAGCTCTCTCTCTACAAACAGCAGCCAGAACATTCCAGGGAGCAGCAGGGGCATGAGCTTATCTCCCAGCCCAGTGGAGCAGGTAAATGACGTCGTCATCATCCTCTTGTGTTGGAATCTGATCGGCCTAAAAAGAGACCCAGTTGCAAAAGGGTGGGCTATTAGGGTCAGAAAAATGCAAATTGTCTTTCGTGGAGCTCACTTTTAATGGAGGTGATTCTGGGGGGAAAACGCACTGGAGGATCTTCTGTTCACACACAGTTAGAACAGTTTTTGTAACCTCCAAGGGAATAATCAGTGGACTTTTGAGGTTCTGCAGGTGCTAAGCGGGTATTTTTTGAGAATTTGCCAGCCAAATTAGCATTAGGGCAGCCTTATATGCATAAAGACTTCAAAGTAAATATTACAGGTTCTTTTTTTTTTATATGCAATGTCTCTGAATATCGCTGTGGCCCATCTACCTGGAATGCTAGTGCGTAGCCTCTGGCACAGCTTAATTAACTCATCTGTGTGGTTACAGAAGGCATAATGGGGGAGAGAAATCACTCATCACCAGAACATCCTTCCTACTGATCTGACTTCTAACACTTTCTCTGTGTGCTAACAAAGAGACACAAGCCCGGTAATCCTCACAAATCGTGATCAGTTGACAGGGTTTACACACAAACCACCTTTGAAGAGACATACAAATCAATGTGGAGAACATAAATTTTACTCATTAAATCAATCAGTGGACCACTGGTTAATCCTAGCCAGCTGAAATGGACCTTCAGAAGATGCCAAATTATTCCCGGCAAGATGAAAGACGTAGTTTAGAGTTTGGTGGGTGGCTAATTCCTGAAATAGGACTGTCAATTATGCATGTTTCAGTCTGGCCCTCTCCCTGCTGCCTGAGAGGTACTTAAGCCGAGCAAAGAAGAAGAAGCACAGAGGAGAGGACACTAGAGGGAGACAATTTGTTCACATCTGCAGCCTTCTCCACAGCTTTCCTCGGGATTCTGAATTCCACTGTAATAGGCCCTCTGGAGAAAAGCACCCAATCCACAGTGATCAATATGAAATCATTCACCAGATCCAAAGGATAATATTAAACACATTTAGGATGTGTCTGGATAGTTTCCCTAAGAAATTCCTGTTAGACAGAAAGTGCTTTGATTTGTCTTTTGATTTTTATTCGCAAAACATGCAGGCTAAATAACATGTGGTGAACCTCACATGTAAAAAAAAAAAAATTGCCCCACAGACTTACAGTTTCAATTTCAATACATCCGTATTAGATGTCGTTCCTGGTGTTTGTGGCAAAAAAAAAAGCCTCTTTGAAATCTGAAAGAATTTTTTTACATAGATATCTTGGTGGAGAAAGGGGTTACACATGATGGAAGAACAATTTCTCCAAGGTCAAGTGAAGCTTCTGAGGGTGTAAAGTGATTACTGCAACAGGAAACAGGATGCCTCTTCTCAAAACAGCATCTCATAACACTGTCAGTGAGTCTGTTGCTTCTCTCACTTTCTTTTCCCCCCTCAGCTCTTTCACACACTATCAAGTTTACTTCTTTCTCAATCCCCAAATCCTCCACTCTTTATGCAGAGGCTCGGTTAGTTACAAGCTTCTTCTTTCTTTTTTTTCCTCTCTTCGCATGCTGAATTTGCTCTCTATTGAGAAGCTGTTCATCTTTCAGAACTGAACAGTTACACCAATGCAAATGCAGGATTGAAGAAATCTTGAATTGCCCTTGAAGCTCCAGCAAATGACGATGAGCTCAAAGCATGCAGGATGCAAATATATCTTAAAAGACTTTGTCCCTGCGTTAATCAAAGCGTCTTCAACTGCTTCAACCTTCTTCTTTTTTTCCCGTTTTCCTTTCTATTTGTCATAACGTGAGCGCCCAAGTAATGGAACCACTGCTCGGCATCATTTTCAAGGAAATTTGTTCACACGTAGGCCACTTTGTTGCAGGATATAACCCCTCTCTTTCTTCCTCACCCACGACTAAACACTCAGCTGCTCCAAAAGCACTGCTGTCAAGTTGCTTAAAGAGCTACAAACATTTTAGGCGCTTTCATCAGGCGGTGCTGACTGCTCCGATTAAAGGAGAACACTGTTCAATTTAAAACAATCTATATGTGCTTTTCCTTCACTGAGTGTTAAAAAAAGATCTGGACACAGAAACCCCCTGTGAGCGTTACCCCATGGAGATCCAAAGGATTTCGGCTCGTCTGCTTACAGGTTGCTTTGGCGCCAAATCTGGTCGGCAATGGATCGATGAGACGTTGCGAAACAGCACACCCGCCGTACCCTTTTCTGTCACATTTAACTCGCCTCTCTTCATGCCGTAACAACCGCGGATGGAAAGGCAATAATGCTGTTGTTCACAAAACAGAATAATTCACAACTGCACCGTGAAGCCCGGGCCTCCAGTGTTTTTGTTTGAGCATGAAACAGAAGTTGCTCTTCATGTGTTAAATCCACTGTGATTTTTGCACACCTTGTGATGGGGCTTTTAAGCCCGTTGTTCCTCCGAGCTCATATTCCACATCAATTTATAACCCAACCACCCACCCTCCGCTAACTTTTCCTCTGTTCAGCTGCTGGGTGGATGCGATTTTCTTGCACTCACGTTTCAGGCACGTCTTTCAGGAGACCGCTGCGCATATGACAACGGTAAAGCAATCATAAATGCATCAGCAAATGGCATGGGACAAAAACAATGGTGCAAATAAGGCATAATAAGTAATAGTCTTTCACACAAGGTGTCATATTTCCATTTTCTTTGACACTCGCATACTACAAGGAATTACTGGCATTTGCTTTCGTACCTTTGTTTTGGAGATACAGACAGCTGCAATGTGGAGAGTCCCCTAACTAATGACAGACTTATAGCTGTTCAACTGACAAAAGTGTTGTTATTTGGGTTTTATCTAAGTCATTGTTTCAAAAACATGCTGCCTGGCCAGATAAGAAATTCCCTCTGGTAGAACCCTGAACACTCAGCAAAGACAGGCCTGTGAATAATAAAATAGGATAGCTAGTCATTTCCCAGAGAGTATGAGGCATCTTCTTGGCTCATATCAATGAAAACTGCGGTCATTTAATATTGTCAGCTTGACATCTCTGAACAGCAATCAGACAAATGTATAATATATAACTGAAACAGATTGGACATGTATTTTTTATTGTGTTCTATTGATAGCACGTTGCGCAATTAATGCATAGGCCCATATCTTAAAATATCTTAAAAATGTCTTTTGCACTCATTTATTCTTAATTTCTTAGCCTGCTTTGTCATCACCTTCTTCAAGGTCATGAGGGGGCAGAGCAAGCTTATCTCCACATACACTGCACAGAGAGCAGGGCTAGCAGCTCATTAGAGGTTATCTACGTGGATGGATCTATAATTGCATCACTGTATGTAAGGATACAAGCCTTTATTGATCTCCATGGGAAAATTTCTTTGTTGGCTGTAGTAATGAATGTAGTAGTTGAAGGTGAGACCCCACCATCAGCTACAGAGGCTCTTCCTCTTCTCTGAGGAAGAGCCTCTGGAACATGTTTAAATAACTTTCTTTAAGCCCTCCTGGAAACACGTTTTAAATTCAGATTTTTTTGCCTATTCTGAGCCTCGTTTGAGCATTTTTTAAAAACATTATAACATGTGAGCACAACCTTGCTTGTTTGCTTGTACAGCAGGATTGCATGGATCATGTCTGAAGGGTCCATTTGCAAAGACGTCAATAATTTTAATGCATCAACTAAAAATAACTATATTGACATCTTAGTAGTAATAATGTATAACAAATCATCTTGCAAAGACGAATCTGGCCACCGGTAACATTTATTATACTTATATTATTCAGTTATTGGCGCTCAAATATTCTTCACTTCGAAAAAAATGATGCCCCCGTGCACCTGCACAATACTTATTTTACACTTAGACCACACTCTTTGCTGCTCCCTGTCGAATTAAACCCTGCTTATTTCTCAGTAGACACTTAAAAGTCGCGACCATATGTTATGTTTTATTATTAAAATAGTGACTGTCCCACTTTTTTACGTCTTTCTAGCGCACTAGATTACACGGCGGAAGAATAACAAACGGTTGTAATTAATAAGAACAAAAAAATAATGTCTGCATGTCGCTTTTGCTTTTGCAAGCCTTACCTTTCAGTGGTAAAACAATTTGTAAACAGTATTAATTAAAAATAACATTTCTCATGCTATGTGTCCACTGGCGTAGAAGAGCAATAAGCCACTTTCACCTCTAGTGGCTTATTGCTTAATTAAATGACAAATCGGAGGATTGGTTTGCAGATTGCCTGAATTGACGTCAATTGGATTGGTTAGGTGACAGAGCCAGGCTCCGCCCCCTGTGGGCCAAGGTAGAGCATGCTGAGAGAGGGAGGAGGGAGCAGGGGGCTGAGCTGATCCCACGTGTGACGCTTTCATTCCCGGCTCAGTAATATTCTCATAGCGGGGCTTTGCATATCTCCTGCCGTATCTGTGCGTGTCTGTCACTGTTACTGTAGTCCCAGCCTATAGTTTGGAATAGATATGGAAGGAGACGGGAGTCAAGCCACATCCGGAAGCCTAAATGATTCACAACATGACCCGGGGTAAGGATATATTTCTAAATTTAATCCTTAGGTACGATTTTTTTTCATGTTACAACATCTTGGAGAGGACTTCGACTGCCGTGCTGGATTCGTCCCCCCTCCCGCACCCCCCTCCCAACAGTACGCACTTAAACCGGGCACGGGTCTGTTTCCAGATGCAGTTTTAAAAGACCTCCGCTCCGTAGCAAAGAGTGGCCTGCCCCTTTTATGTAGCCAGAGTGTAATTACTAAGCGCGAATGTGTTTTCATAGTCTTCCTTTATCCTTTAAGGTCGCTTTTAGAAGTAGTTAGTCGTCAAAATGGCCGAACTGACATCTGGACTCACTTCTGTTGTGTTTTCCCCTTACAGTAAAATGTTTATCGGTGGCCTCAGCTGGCAAACCTCACCAGGTGAGACTGTTATTCTCTTTTACACCGTAACCAGCATTTCTTGTTGTTTTTTTTCTTTTTCCCCCCTCTGTCGCTGTGACTGAGTGCTCGCTGTAGCTGCTGGCGGCGGTGTATGTGCGAATGTGCACTGTGCAGTAGTGTACTGTATGGGATATCTCAGTAGTGTGTGCGCACGATGTTATTTTTGATCTCCGTCCATCTGAAGTCCTCTATTCGACCCCTATGCGCATCGCGGGGTATTTTTGAAATACAGTGACAACAGCATGTCCATATGTTTCTGTCAAAATGACCCGACATATTTTTTTTCTTCTTCTCTCTATTCACAGACAGCCTTAGAGACTATTTTAGTAAATTCGGAGAAATAAGAGAATGTATGGTGATGAGAGACCCCACGACAAAACGTTCAAGGTAAATACAGGGCTTTTCTTACTTTTCCCTTTCCAGTGCACATAGCGATATCGCTTTACTTTGACCGTGCTCAGTGTTTAATCCAGCGTGTATGTGTGTTTTGTGTGCCCGCGCGCCCATGTGTTCGTGTTCTCGCGCGCGTATGTCTGTGTGTGTACGTGTGTGTGTGTCCCCGTGCGCGCGCGCCTGCGTGTGGTTTCACAGCAAGCCAGATAAGCTTAAATGCTCACTGCTGTAAAGCTGCGGCCGAATGCAATTTGACATTGACTTTGTGACTGCACCACAGTTTTTTTTTTTTTGCTGTGTGTGTCTAGTCGCCTCATATTGTAACGTAGCAAATAATGATGAGCACTGTCCTCAGTTTTGTTTTTGTTTTTTGTGTTTTTGCTTTTCCCAAAATCTGCCACAGGACTGGTCGTAATCTGGATTAGAAATGTATATTTGCAGAGAAATGTTGTTGTGGCTCATAGGGATTGTTGTTCACACTGTTAATGCAGGTTTATTATTTGCAAGTTGCATGTTAAATTTATATTTGCAAGGGGTGGGGGTGTAATTTTTTAATATGTATGCAATGTTAAATTATTATTAACACGTCTGTTCTTGTCCTCTCTGTGTCTTTGTTTTGCAGAGGATTTGGGTTTGTTACATTTACAGATGCTGCCAGTGTAGATAAAGTCTTAGCTCAACAACACCACGAATTAGACTCAAAGACGGTGAGTTGATTTCATTTGTTCTTACACCAGAGTTCATTTCACGTTTTGTGTTTACGCTGCTCTGCCAACTGAGACTTTTTACTGCCTAAGTAGGGCCTTGTGGGTGGTGCGGTAGGCGAGGGGGGGGACACTTCTTAGGTTGACAGGCTGTGTCGATCAAGGTCACGCACAGTGGCTAAATGTGTGCTGGTCTCTTCCACAGAGAGCCTGGCAATAAAATAAAACACAACTCTGGGGTGAATATTACATGTGTTCACTTTTACTTCTCTGGCTGAATGGGGCCAGACACGCCCCCTTCTTTGCTGCAGCCACATGTGGCAGTGTGCCTATATCTCATGTGGACACACAAGGGCGTGCTGTCTCAGGACTGCTGCCTTGCTGCTGTTTGATCCAGCAGATATTGTATCATATCGTGCCCGATTAGCAGATACTTTGAGTCTGAAAGGTTTGAGCCCTATATTAGAGATTAAACAAATTAAATATAAATTAATACATTTTTAAGCTGCCAGTATATTCAAACTAATTACTGTAATGTATGATAATCAGAATACATAAATGCATTAATGAGGTAACAATCAGTCAGGAGTATCGTGTCAAATACTTTAAGAGTGCATGTGTAGTTTTTAAAGAGTTGTCTGATTTACTTAAGTAAGGTCATTAATCCAGTGCACATATACATACACTCATGCACTTAGGTTTAATGACTGCCAAGCATTCTGAAATTTGTTGAAATTCGTCACCAGAGGAATAATTAAAGATTATACGATGCGCTGGATTAGATATGGTTCAGCTGCAATTATATTTTATCGAATCCAGATATGCCAGCAATAGTTACAGTAATGGAATGGTGCATATCGAGGAAATGTACTGTGCGCGCTCCCTCGGCTGAAGCCAACTTTACACTGGGAGGAAATATTTTTTTAAGGATTTTGGAAGATAAATAGATTATACTTCAGGTAGCAGTGTATAATAATGTGCAATCTACAAGTCTGCGTAGGATAAGGCAAGTAATGTAAATGTAAGAATTCACTGCTCATTCCTGAGCTTGAGTGTGATTGGCACAGAGCTGAGAAACCTGCTGTTTGTTGGGTGGCAGACCTTACTTTATATTCCTTCCAATTTTTTCTAAGCTGCGAGGTTTGTAATAATGTGGCTGCTCATATTATTGCTATTATTATTATTATTTTGAATATTCTTTTTATAATCATTATTATTGTCATTATTTTTGGGGAGCTTTTTTGGACAGTTTTCAGCTCATCGGTGGAGGTTTGATTCTTCAGAAGGGTTTATGGGGGGGGGGGGGGGGGGGGGGGGGGGTTCGTTTTTCTGTTAGTCTAAAAATAAGCAATTTGCCTTCATCAAAAAAGGCACATAACACACACTTGTACTTAAAATTTTTTAGTGCGTGTGATTTTTTTTTTTTTTTTCTTCAGCCTATTAGATATTTTGTGTTATGCTTTTTTTTTTTTTAAGTTTCCGGTAATCTCTCATTCACCTCGTGCTTAGTGTTTATATGTTATGTCTTCACTGCTATCAGCTCTGTTACTGTGTTATGCAAATGAGGGAGACAAGGACACTCGGTGGGGTTATGTTGTGACGTAGCAACTATAGAGCAAGGGCAAGGTTTTTTAGCATTAAAATGACCGTTAAGTCAGGCCGATGACATTGCAAAACTTGCAGAACCTCTTCAGAGGGGAATACTTAGAAGCACTTTACGGGGGCTGCTTGAAGGGTTGGAGATATAAACATACTTTGATGCAGAATCTAGAGCAGTTTGATAACTTCAAGTCTGACATTTTGAATGAGCAGCTTTGTGACAGCTTGACAGCATATATATTTACAGCAAAGGTCATGGGGGGTATGAATAACGGAGGAGAGCACGTAAATATATATGCTTACACCTGAGAGTTGGCCTGTGCTGCAGCAGTCTATTACTGATGTCTGATAAATAGAGCAGTTGTTGCTTTAATTGCCTTGCCCAAAGGCACTTTGAGAGCAGTGCCAGCAGGAAACAGTTTAATTTCTTGTGTATTTTTAATACCGCTGACATATGTTACAATATTCATGGGATTACATTAATGACCTGTTAAAATTGCAGTCTCAAACCACTTGTGTTACAGCTGATTTCTTGATTGCAAAAAAGCTCCTTTTTTTGCCCACAAGAAAAATCGGTTGGTTCTTTTTTTTTTTCTTTTCTTTTTTTTTTTAGATTGTAATATTTAGACTATTTGTAGGCAGAATTTAATCCCATTATTAAAACAATGTGGGACCTCTTATGTATAATAATTGAGTTAAATAGTATTTTCTCTTGCTCTGCTAAAGTATAATAACTGTCGTGCAGCAACACTAAATCTTGTTACGTATTGTAGGCTTTAGATCACATTTGGCACACTTATAATTGAGATTTGAAATGCACGAGAACTGAATGGTGACATTTTAAAGTCTGACATTGAATCATCATTAAGCCTGAATAGTGGCCTGTGTGAAATCATTATGCTTTGGAAGTGAATTATTTTAGTAATTTTGGTGATGTTTTTTTCCCCCTTGATTGTTAGATAGTATACAATAGACAGCTGACAGGAAATGAGGCGATAGACCTGGCCAGACTCGATCAGGCAGTTTTGTGATTGCATGGTCGATGTCTTAACTCTTAATCCGCCGGGCTGTAAGAGCATAAGATAATCATTTAGGGACCCCGACTATATTAAAAAAAAAAAAGAAGCCAGTTTTGTTTTGCATACTCGCCTCTTGTTGCTGGTGGCGTTGTAGTTTTTCATCGCACCCATAAATCTGAAAATATGGATGATACTGAAAATCCTGTAATAATGGAGGTAATCAATAGCTTTAGTAAAATAAAGTGTAGCAGATTGTTGTTTTGTTTGTGTTTTCTTGCTGGACATTTTTATCACTGGCTGAGTGTTTGACGGCATAATTGACAAACCAACGATTCTGCTGACTCAAATGCATGCAGACATTTATATTTCCCAGCTGCTAACGTGCTGTTGTTTACCCGTCAGTGTGCAGTAGAAGATTACAAACCTAAGGCGGCTGTCTGTATCGTCTTTCTCACCATTAGTCACTGCGCTGTATCTGCGGTGCTGTTGTATATCTTAACATTCACACTATCAAGATCGCATTGCATTAGGATCTATCATATCTCTGAGAAAGTTGCTCAGTGGCAATGGGGGAAAAATGAACCGGTCCAGCAAATATGGATGGTCTTGATGTGTTTGCAGATGTTGGGTTGATACAGGTCTCCCTCGTTTGCAGTGCCTGAACGAATCCTTAGTGGTTTGTCTGTCCTCGGTAACCTTGGAAAAAAGTCAGAATGGCTGAAGGTGCAATGACAGGAAGTTAGGTCGTATTAGCTGTGTAGTGAAAGTGTAAAGCCAAAATCATATGGATGTTCTGTTATTTTAAATCTAATATTTTTTCAGTATTACATCAGTGTCACAAACACAAACGCAGATGGTATTTTATTTAGTCTGATGTACTTTTAGATCAACTGCAAACCCCACTTTGATTTAAACATAAAATTTCCCTAGTGTTGAGATCAGGAGTGCTATAGAATCAGTTTTACTCCCAACTTAAAGAAGACAGGCACACCAACGCTGGTTTCATATGCTTCTTTATTTGGTATTAATGTTTTCTTTTGACTGTGTGCTCTACTTTTTGTCCGGTTATGAAAACACTCTAGCCTAGAATGAATGTGAATGAGACATATGGGGAAGCAAAGCCTGGGGGCTTCAAAACACACATGCTGGTAATTCAGAACATATTTACCATTTTTCATGATGCTTTGTTCAGTTTATAAATGTACAACTCAGAGCATCTGTTGCTGAAGATGTTTCAAGTCAGGCCTGTATGAAGAAGGACATCATCAATTTTTATCTCAGACATAACAGTATATTGATTTGAGCGATATAAATCTTTTATTCTTATGTGAAGTTGTTACAAAGGCATATATGGGTTTATTTTTTTTAATGTAAGATTTGATGGTGTGATACCATGTTTGGGGTTTCTGAGCTTAATTCACTTCAACCAGTAAAAACCAATGATATATGTAGTCACCCCCCCACCCCCGGAATCTATTTTTAATTTTTTTTGTCTTGGGTAAATCCAGCCTTTATAAAGTCACCCTTAGGTCAACCTATGCTTGAGGTTTAGGAGAAGCCAAAAAAAAAAAAAAAAACAGCCCAAGAGCAAATGAGGAGAAAGGACAGGGAAGAGCAGCTGTTCCAGACAAATCTGAGCTTCATTCATCAGATAGGGTTAGGAAGTAAAGTCAAATCAGTGAGCTAAACTGACTCGCTCTTGTTTAAGTATAGCAGGTGCTCCATCTTCCGCGGTTAATTATGGCTGAAGGCGTTATTAGTTCTTTCTGTATCTGTTTCTGTCTCCTGTCCGCTCCTACAGGTCATCAGAGGTTTGTCAAAGCGGTAGTGTTATTTTTATGCTACTACCAGCAAACGTGGCTAATGTTCGTAACGCTGTTGCATATTTCTAAGAGGTAAAAAAAATATATTAAAAAAAAAAATATAGCCAATTTGCTTGTTGAGCATGACGGTAAAATTCTCATTACTGATTTGAGGATCATAACAAACTGCCTTTTCGTGGTGTTATTCCACGGCGAAAGTCAGCAGAGATTGACAGCACAGATATGAAACATTTATGTTGTAATTTCTTGTCTATTCTATTGCTATCACACACGCACACCTGTGGACCTGCTCACACACTTATTGAGAGAAGCTGCAAGCTTTGATAAGGCTTTTCCTTTTAGCTTAAACACCACATCATCATGCTAGCGTAGATATGTCTTAAGAGAGAGGAAGAGAGTTTACCCAGGAGCTGCATTAATATATGAAATCCTTTTGTAAGATGTGAACTTAAGATATGTGCTGTTTCTCTGCCCTGATCTCCCACAGTCGCATGCAGAAGCAGCCCTCGGAGACCCTTAAGTAAACGGCTGCGGAAGATAAAAAGATGATGGGGCAGGGTTGGTGGGGGGGATTCCTTCTGGTCTGTTCTCATTTATTACATTGACGTATCTGCTTGTATGATGTCTTGAGGAAATCCACTTTTGCTCTTCGTGAGATCATGTTGCATCATATTACAAAGGTGTATCTAAACGTAATTTGAAGAAAGGGTCCTGTGAGGGTGATGCCAGGTCTCTAAGGTGAGCACATACTCAAAAGATGTTTCACTGGAGATTACTGCTACGTGAGGTACGTCACCAGTAGTGCATCTTTAGCACGACACTGTAGCCTCTTGGTTCTCGTGAACTCGAGTGTGCACACTGGTTAGATGGTTACGATTCATCTGAGACACCCACATTGCTAAAGGCACATATACTCTGATTGCAGGGTCCATGGAAAATGACATCACATTAGTGCTTGCCAGTCAATTGTACATAACAGGTACTGCTGCTGTAATTGAATCAGTGCAAAAAAAAAGTACCTCATACTGTGCATCCTACATACAGCTAAAGATAACAGTTGTTGGCAATAATAAAAGCCCGGAACAAAAAAAATGTCTTTGTCTCAGAAAGAATTGAATGATATTTGACACGCATGTACATTTGTTCTGGTTCGATATACAAAAAAAAAAGAAATTTGGATTTTGCTAAATAGGTGAGCACATTATTGTTGTTTTTCACGGTTGCATTTTGATTACAGTTTACATTTGAACACATTACACCTTCAGTTACAGTCATGTTTTCAATTACAATACAATATTGTAGTCATATCTCCCGGACCATTCGACTGTGTTTAAAGCAGATTGTTCGTTCAGCTCCAAGTCAGATTGCTTGTGATTTTTCCATAGTAAAGAAATTTCTCAGAGGGGGGTTAATGAAGTGTTGTTTTTTTTGTTGTTGTTGTTCTGTTGCTACTGTATGATAGCCAAATAGCTAGAGCTGAGTCAGAGCTCTGGCCCTCTACCCAACAGCGACACTCTTTGCATACCCTCGATGTATTTTATCTACCATCTCATGATTTGTTCCCAGAATTCCTTTCAAGAATCAAAAGAATGTACGAATATTTTTGTTGCATCCAGCTGTCGTAAAATTAAGATGAAAGCAATGACACAGTAAGAGAGATTTGTCTACAAATCATAAAGGAAAGTCATTTCTCAAACAAGAACATAGGCAAAAACAAACTAATAAATAGCTATTATTCATTTATCTTTTTACTGCTTAAAAAAACATGCAAGTTTAGAACAGACTAGAGTCAAATTACTGAAACAGGTGCACTTCTTACATTAAGTTCACTCAACCCAAGCCTGATGGTATGCGTGTTACATAAGAAAAAAATATGTTTCAGGAAGGAAGTATCAGGTGAAACTGAGACACTATAATCTCTGATACAGCTGCATTCAGTGCAAAGGGTAACTCCTGCCCAATAGGTATGAAGACGCTTCCTACATGAAAACCTAAAGCTTTAATATGTAAAGCAAAGGGAAACAATTGCCTTGTCTCCTCTTCTTGTAGTTCTAAATTCCTCAGAGGAGTTATTCGTCATAATTTGTGACCTAAAAAGGTACTGCTACATTTCACAGAAGGATTTGTTAATAAGGCCTCATTGCCCAATTTGGTTGCGTTGCTCTGAGTGAGATTTAAGCAATATGCAGTAACGTTTTTCTCTGCATGTAATCATTTAAATATATATATAATTTTAAACAGACTACATGAGATTTTTCCATGCTGTGTTAAAGTGTTCTCATGCGCACGTTCAAGACCAAATGCTTCATAGTGAATAGAAATTCTCAGCAGGACAGAAAAACAATTAGTTTATGTGGTGTGGTAAAATGAGGTTTGATATATTTTGCATAAGCTTAAAAAGTAAGATACATTACCAAGTGTAGGACTTTGGTATTCAGAGCATAATGTGTTGTCTTTGCTAAAATAGGGTGCACAAAATAATTGAGTTTGAATTGGTTATGCCTGGGGCTAAGTGCTAAGACAAATCTTTAAATGAAATTCATTACAAGCAGAGTTACCGTGCCCAGGTGTTATTGAATTCATTTCTCATTTTGACCCGATTTAGAAAGATAACAGTAATAAGTGAGACTGACAGAGAAGATGACAGTGACATTGCACATCATGGTTTTCCTTCAAACAGATTAAAATGTAGTCAGTTTCAATGGCTTAATTGATCCGTGCAGATGGTGAATTTTCATCTCGTGTTTTCTTTCCATTGTTTTCCTCAGCGTGATGAGATATCGTTTTCTTAAATAAATCCATCTGTGCAGAGAGAGTAGGAATGCATAGAATTGATATAGTAATTGTAAATATGTCAGTGTGACACGTAGCACAATATGGAACAACATGAAGAGTTTCATGATTTTCTTTTTCTTTCTTTCTTTTTTCCAACCCTCAAATTCAAATTTGCATCCAGGCGATGAGAGTTTAGGATGACATTGCTGTTTCAGACAGTTCCTCTTCACTGTAAGTGCAAGGTTGATGAGACCCCCCCACCACATACCTTTATACCAGAGAAATTAATGAGGAAGATGTAGCTAATGAGATAACAAGCACAAGATGGAGAAACAGGCTGATCTGACGCATCCTCCCAGTTATTTGGCAATATCTGGAGGCGTCACCGGCCCCAGACTCTCATTTTCTTCCTGTCATATTCAATCAGCAATTCCTGCCTAAAATAAAAGCGGGCCTCTGCTGCGACCACGACCAGCGGAACATTGGTGTGGCTGGTCTCCACGCCAACTTTATTTTAACACTGGGGGTTCTTTCTTTGTTTTTGCTATACAGCATCGACAGCTAATTTGGGAGCACCAGTATTTAGGCCTAAAAAACAAAAATGGTAATTTACAGCAATTAATATGTGGTTTCCTATGGTACATTGCTCAGTGCACTGAGTGTTGTGCCTAGAATGTGTCATTGAGCTCCATCAATTGTAGATAATTTGCCACAGTGAGTAATGAGGCCGGTGATATTGGCCAGCTCTCTTTAAATGCTTTGGTCTGCCTAGTGACAATCATGACGGGAAACAAAGCCAGTTGCTGGACTAAACTGTGCACCTGTATCATTTGTAAGGAACCAGGCTAGCTGATAGGCCAACAGTAAATTTAAACGATAAGCTGTTTTGCAGTAGGGATTAATATACTGAGTAATCAGGTTCTTTTACTGCAGTTTACAAATGAACTGGTCACTGAGATTATACATCTACGATTTAACCTTATTTAAAAAATATATCAATGTGCTCTTTGCCAGTAGTTTAGCTGAACAACATCGATTCTATGGCTATGATTCTTTCATAGCAGGCACTTCCCTATACATTGTTTTCAACTTCCGGTAGTAGCTCCTTAACGTAGATGGAGATTAAAGCTGCCGCGAAGCTGCTGTGATATAAACATGACAAAGACGAAGACCTCAGGATCTCTGGAGGACAAAGAAGGGACGGCGTCCTTCATTTTCAGTGTGTGGCAGTTTTTCATAGCAGGGGGAAACCGTGGCACACTGTTCTCTTACCAATCTCTGTAGTCTGTCAGCTACCCAGAGCCATGACCTAGTCTGCCCTTTAGTGAAACGTCACCCTATCCTTAACCCGACTGTGTCAAAGATTAGGCACAGTAATGTAGCGGTACCACCGTTTTACAGAAATGGCTTCGTTCTGTGTTATTTTTACTGTTTTGCTGTTCTATTCATATTGACTTTAATTTGTAATTGTGATAACTTTGTCAGCTCTTAAAGGCGACTCTAGGTTTGAAGAGTACATGTTAATTATGAAGCTTCTGTAAATCTTAAAAATGATGAATTATTATCATTGTTCACAAGTTCTCAGCCATTGATGAGATATTCAAGCAATTTGAAAAAGAAAGGTTTGTTCTTCCTCTTGATTTACGCATTCATAGATCAAAATATTCTCTGCGGGTTCCTGTTTAAAAATAAATAAATAAATAAATAATCCAACATCATAGCCATATAATAAATACCCATTATAGTACAACCGCCACTGAAGTACTAGTAATTACATTCTCAATGAGTCTAAAGGAGTCAAAATGCGGCAGTGTGGCGGTTTCACCCCGGGGTCCTTTGTGGACACCTGTTCGGTGCTTTTCACCCCGAAGATATACCAGCCTATCCTTTAACAACAATTTTGCTATTCTTTTCTCATTTCAGATTGATCCTAAGGTTGCCTTTCCCCGTCGCGCCCAGCCTAAGGTAAGAATAAATTGGTCACTATCCCCGCTCAAAGAAAATGATTATGTCTCATGTCACTAGCTTACCTAATTTTGTGTGCTCACACAGCAGATACGAAGAGATAAAAAAAAATAGTCTGCACCCATTGTTCTCACCTTGTCTGCGCTGTTTCACCAAAGCAATTAAAGTTGAAAACATGAGACTTCAAGGAAATTTTCAGCATGATTAAGGTTATGTTATTTTCTGTGTTACCCCACTGTTTTCTATCCATATAATATTTTTCCATTGTTTTTATCCTGATTTGCTTATTTCATCCCTCATCACAGCTGTTTGCAGTGGCAAATGTTTTGAAATGAACTCTGTCTTATTATGACAATCCTGTAGCAGAGGTTTCTGATTTTAGTCTGCAGCAGTATTAAATCAAGCTTTATTGTCTGTTTAAAGCATCAGAGTCTAAGTGGTGAAACCATCTTGCTTTGGCAACTTGCCTCTTGACTTGACAGGGTCATGACTGACAGGAGACGGGCTCTAATATATCTGCAGAGAATGCAGGCTGTTGGTTGAAACGTTTACATTTGGGTGAAAGGAGGAAATCTGATTATTTGAAAGTGGAATCAAGACCTTCCTTTCATGTGGTTTTGAAGGTGCACATTATGCAGAACGGTGAATTATATTTTGGAGTGAACAGGCCTGTATTACCCTGACTGAATTTGCGAGAGATGATTGGTGACTTTTCAGTGACAGTGATGAATTGCATTTACTGGTTGAATTCGAAGTCTGTTGAGTTGGTCTGGAGTTGAATGGGATTGAATATCACAAGTGATTAAGAAATATCTTTGTTGTGTTGCATGCGTGTAGAATTTCTCACAATTAGCACTGAAACAATGGGTGATTTAAAAAAATAAGCCCAACTCCAATCACGCAGGAACTGTGGTACAGGCTCTTCATGATGCGCATTATCTTTTGTCTTCTTGATTACTGTTCTTGAGCAGTTCTATTGACAATTAAAAATTCAGCATGTGCAGATGGTGTTGTGGCATACAGTCAAAGGCTTTGTTGACATGCCCTCTCACACCATCCCCCAGATTTTACTGTGGAGGCTATAGCACAGCACACTGTAGCGCTATTCAGCATCGCTATCAGGGCTTTTTCCACCTAAACCAGGTGGAAATCGATAATAGATTTTCTCCTTTCCACCGGATCAGAGAGAGGCATTGTTAAAGACTTGGTTAGGTTTCAAATAAGAAATTGGCAGTGCAGACTTTCAAAGCCACAGCACATGGTGACTTAAGGATATCGGCATATGGCTGAAAAACTACCAGTGTTTCTCTGTTTTCTTGTGTGGCAAGTATATCACTTTAACTTCGTCTGCTGTAAGCCCTGCTCATAAATGTCCAAGGTGCAGTAAAACAGCTCAGATGTTTGATGATGCTTCCAGTTTTTAAGTGAACCAGAAACTCCACTGCTGTCGTGGTTATTGCTGATCTTTTTTAAAAGAGCATTATACCACTTTTTTTTGCCATGACTCACACAGAAATACAATATTTTGAGCAGTTCTACAGGTCTTAAACATATTTGTCATTCTACCTTGCGTGATTCATAACTCAGTGAAGTAATGACACCATAACAGAATTTGTGGCACTACACAAACCTTGTACCAATGATTTATAAAATGGCTATAGGGCAAGCTTGTTAGAGGAGAGAAATGGCTGTATTGAATGTGGATTATAAAGGATCTTAAAGCAATGGGATTAAGCCAGATAGATTAACATTGCATGGGTTTGTACTTTAAAAGACCTTTAAAAGAAGTCTAATTTAGAACTTCCCATTTAGAAAGTTCTCTCTGTGGCGGATACTTTCTTTTGTTCCTTTTCCCCAACTCCGCTGTGTGCCTGCCTGGGAATAGGGATTTGTTTAAGGAGGCTCGTCTTGGCAGTTGCCTCGGCGGCACGAGCTTCGGGGAGCAAATCGTGACGAGACCAATCAGCGTTAATTTTCTCACGGCTAGCAATGACCTCACAGGTGAACCCTGCCAATGACCTCGTGCTGCCGAACGCTGCGGCATAGTAACTCTATACAGTATGTACATCACGTAGAGTAATGCTGAAAACAGGCAGGAGGTGAAGGTGAACACGGAGGACATTTCACTGTAAACAACTGAAGGTGTTAGCACTGGGATGACAGGATCACAGGAAAAACATCTTGTATCAGCAGGCATAACTGACACTGCCCCCAAACACGGACAGTTCCAAGTGTCAAGAGACAGTGAGAAAAGCGACAGACGATTATTGGGGTACCTGAAAGTGGACACGCCCTTATTTTGATTCATATCTGACGTAGCATGTACGACAAATCAGTTTGCCTTCATTTGTCCCGTTTAAGAACAAACGTGAAACCTTTGTGTTTCTAATGTCAGCATTGTATGAAATGTAAGTTGCTGTCATAATAAGACAGTTGACTTTTTTGTTTTTGTTTGTACGAGTCAGTTTTTTGCAGATATGACGAGTAAGTCACAGAGCACTGTTTCCTTCTGATTTCCACCCAGCGTTCGAGAATCATGTATATGTATGATTTGAGTAATCTTAGGGGGGTTTTGTGACTATCTGCACCAGAATATTGGTAAAGGGCACAGAGGGGAGATAACCACAGGTCCTGTCAATCAAAGAAAACAGGCTAAAGAAATGCAAACTGGCACCCACATTACAAATGAATAATGTCACCCAACTAAAGCTTATCTCATGACTTAAAAAGAACATTTTGTATTATAAATAGAAGCTGTGCTTACAAGTCATGTCAAAGGTATCAATATAGACCGGTCCACAAATATTCAGGGATTAGGTTGCATCTGAGGATGATTGACAGATGAGAATGAAACGATTAAACAATGATGATGTGATGCAAAGTGCTTTATGCACATTCATTTATGCCTCGTCTCCTCTTAGCCTGGCTGGGGATAGCCATGGCTTTGTTAGATAGGCTGCTAAAAGTAGCCTTAGAATGCCACGATTTCTCTGCAAATTCTCAACGTGTAGTTTCCCTTTTTATGTATACTTTATTGATCCCCTTGGGGAAATTCCTCTCTGCATTTAACCCATTCAATCAGTGAAGCAGTGGGCAGCCATTGGGCGCCCGGGGAGCAGTGTGTAGGGACAGTACCTTGCTCAGGGGTACCGCAGGGTAGCCGTTCGGTGGGTTTGAACCACCGACCTTCCGATCATGGGGCCAACACTCTACCTACTGAGCTATCCCTGCCCCCTTTTGACAGAAATGATTTTATTATCACCTTTACGTACTTTAGATGCATTGCAATGAGGTTACTTTTGAACAAGGGATGCGAATACCAAATGTATTCATCACCACTTACTATAGTTTTCTGTAAAACTGTAAAAATATTTGCCTACATTTCCATCTTGAAATTAGTTAGCAGATGTGATAAGTGTAAGAAACGGAGGTTTTCTTTTTTTGTGGAGAAACATCCTGCTCTAATTAATAACAACAATAATGGGAAGGTAAAATGGGACTGATTAATAACCTTTTGGGTTTAATCAGACAGATAGTATTACATAATCGTCTCGTTATCAGTGTAGATGCTTGATAGATTTTTAAAGTCTATTGCAAACCCCTAAAGTTTTAAATCTGCCGTTCAGATTTGCTATTTTTCCCCAACTAAATTTCAGGCTTGTTTAGAAATTGAAAATTCTCTGAAAAATAAAGAGAAACTATCAACAACCCACCCACCTTTTCAGTACTGCCACTGCATATAGAAGGCAGTAAAGAAGACAGAGATGAGTTGATGCTGTTCCATGCGATCTTCTCGTTTGATATTTTGCAGTAACGCTCAAACTGAAACGTGTAAACGAGACCCGCTCCGGGTTTCCTGGAGAAATCAAAGAGACGGCTTCTGCCGACATTGCTCGAGATTTACCACTCAACTGTTGGCGTCATTACCGCTGCTGCCGGTGCTTTTGTTTCCCACAGTGGAGTCACACACAACCATGGCATGTCCCAGCATGATTTTAATTGCCAGTGGGACTGTGGCCACTTCAGTGGGAGATGAGTTCTGATGGCTTGTTATGGAAATGAAAGGAAAGAGCAACATCCATTTACAGAGCAATGGGCGTAACCCTTCCCTTGTACCTCATAAAGGGATTTGCCATGTAAGCCATTGAGAACAGGTAGTCGGTGCGTCTCTGGGAGTCTATAGGATGTTGAATCTTTGTGCATGAAAAAAGAAATGTGTACTGCAAAAAAAGCAACTGTGACAATACTTTGAGAGATGCTTGTTTTACTTGCCGCTGCAGTTTTCTTTACTGAAACTCAAGATTTGCAAACCGCTTGCTTTATCAGCGCGCAAGATAGGTAACTGTGGTAGTAAACTGGTTGAGATCATTTAGGGGCATCACACAGATCCACCATTAAACCACTGTCCTGAATTTTACTTTAGATTGTGGCAGCTGTGACTGTGGCTTCCCTGTTGACGGCCCTCTGTTAGTGCTGGCCTGTCTCTGACAGCTGGAGTTTCCCCCCTTTCTCTTTGCCTCCTTCTTTGTCTCCCTGTCTGTCTTTTCACGTCACGTTCCCTTTTTTCCTTTGCCTCTTTTCTTTCCTCTTTCTTTCTTTTTTTCTTCTGTGAATGGTAAATTGACCAGTGCACCAACCTCCTCCACTTGTCTGCGTTCCACACATCTCTCTTAGGGACTGTTTGCGCTCTGTGTGGCTGCTTGCAGAAGAAAAAACCTCCCAGGTGTGTTGAGGTTCTAGAAATTTCAAGACTCAAGTTTTAATGAAGTCAACTAACAAAGCTGCATTCCCTTCCCCAGGCCATTTGTGCTGTGACCACATGTACACACACTGTATTGGAAACAGGTAGTTTGATATCCACATTTGAAAACAAAACTGTCTCCTTTGCTTGTTTTCTTTTAATATTTTATCTCTCAATCTATCATTCTTCCTCACTGCTACATCCTCCCCTTTCTGTGCCCGTTTCTGTCTTAGTCTTTCAGGATTACAAGGCCTTGTAAATCTAGTCTTACACCTTGCTCAGTTATTTGATCTAGATTTAGCATTATGATATTCCCCTTGTCAAAATGATCCTTATTTTAAATGACACAGCTCACTGCTGGGAAAATGAAACCTCCGTAGCTGCCAGCCCCTTTGAATGTCCCTGTGAATTTATTAAAAGCACCAGCTTCCCCGTTCCAACTCAGATCTGCACAGCTGCACGAGTCCGAAAGAATATTCAAGGACAAAAGTCTATAATGTAATTCGTGCAACAGAATGCCGGATCATTATCTTTGGTGAGCGTCACTTTATGACTGTGAGCCCTCCCAAATATTTTCAGTGTTAAAGAACATTATTTCCTATTAGACTTCTTCTTTTTCAAGCAATTTCTGCTGTGCAGATAGCACACAGAGTAGAAGAAAGAGAGCGAATGTTGTGTTGTGCAGGCTATTATCCAAACCTGACATTGCATTTCAAGGCTTGTGGCACAGGTTTTATCCCGGTGAGTGACCAAGATGTCCAGCTGAAAGAAAAATAATATTTTCTTTATCTCTTGAAATAAATGCACTTTTGAAATCAGGCTTTACAACTGACACTAAATGCTCCTCACTGAGACCAAGAGACAGTCCGATAGTAAGCAAAGACAACTTTGACCAAGACGACAGGAAAGTGACAAGCAACTTGATGGGAATTCTTCGCTGTCACTCTTGTGTCACCCCCTGAAAAAAGCAGATGTGCAGCCAACATGAATAAGCCCCTCCTCAGATGGAGGTTGACACAAGGAGTTGTTTTTTCCCCCTGTGGTAATGGCTGCTGTGCTGAAGCTGGAGATGGGTTTAAATCCCTGACCTGTCAGCTCCTTTGCTTTCAGTGGCCTCGGTGGAACTGCTCCAGATGAAAATGGGGCCAGAGCAGAGTCATATGAATGACTGTTTGTTTGGTGGTCAGACACAATCACCAACTGAGTGACCCAGTTAACGGGTAGTCAAAGCAATGCTCAGTTTGATTCGTGCATTTTTTTTTTCTTTTAATGTTTCACACTTTCTAAATGTATCCTGTGTTCCTTTCTTTATGCCTTCCACCAATATTTATACTTCAACTGAAATATAAATGATTTGTAAATGTGAATGCTAGTGTAATTATTATTATTATTATTATTTATTTTACTGCAAATATAATTCGAATACGCATTTTCTTTTGTTTGAATAATTGCTATTGCGCTTATAAATGGAGGGTACGTGCGTGCGATTCTTCTTTCCTCTGCTTCACTTTTTTTTCCTGCTGTGGTCTCCTTGGTTGCGGGTGGAGAGTAATTAGGTTTTCTAGGGGATTGAGGGGCTCTTACAATGCTTACCAATGGCAGCCGTCAGGCAGGCTAGTGCTGGCAGGGCAGAGAGGACAGAGGGCTGTGCAGGAGCCTGGCACTGCTAAACCTGATGCTGACTGACAGTAATGAGGACAGCTTGCTAGCCAGGATAGAGAGGAGAGGCGTGCAGAGGAGAGGAGGGCATGGTCCTCCACTATACCTCTCAAGACCTCTTATCAAAGCCTCTGTGCACACACACACACACACACGTACCACGAGAAATACAAAAACAAGCACACACAAGTTCAACATGTACTAGGTAGACCAGAGCAGATACATCACAGGTTGGTGTTATACCTGTGTTCTCGGGCTTATAAATCTAATAAAAAGGATCAGAAATAAGGTAAACTGTGATTACTGGAAAAACATTTTAGAACATCTGGAGACCTTTTGTTCGCTCCCTGGAAAATAGCCTTTAAGTACTTAGAAAGGAACAATGCATTTCCTGAAATATGCATGGTAAACGACTTTAGTGTTGTCCGATGTTTTTTTTGTGTGTTGCTGTAGTTACAAAACAATCGACCGCAGCTAGTTATTAGGATTTGCTTTTGCAGTTGTTTCTGATCACGATGTCACCAGGAATCTAAGTGGCTTTGGTCAGCACAACGCAGCAGCATCACTGACCTTGGGGCCTCTTCAACTGTAGCACTCTTGGATATTAGCGCTCTACAATAATGCGGCAGGTCTTGTAAATTAAAAAGAAAAAAAAAATGGTTTAACAATAACATCTTTTTTTTCCATCCTCTCAAGTCTCTACACATCCAAGGCATTACATCGGGGAGGGGCTTTAGAAGGCATTTCTAATTTTTTAACTGTGACCTCTTTGAGATCGCGTTCGAATGAAACATGGGGAATAATTAAAAAGGGACGGCCAGCTTAATCAGGATGATGAGTTCTATTGTGTTGTCAGACGCGTTACCTTGCCATCCAATTTTGATTTCTCATTGCTTCTCAATAAATTTACACCTGTGGTTCTGCTTTTGTACATGCTGTCTGGGATCGGTACAACAAAGAGTGACATATGGCACCCACAGCAAGAGAGGCTCTGGGGTGTCAAGATGTGTGAAGTTATTACAAATAGACCTATGGCTATTTATAATAGCAGCATTTCTTACTGGAAGAATGGGGAGAAATTTTAGGAGGATCTCTGAGTATATGATTATTTTGTATTAATAAGTACACATCAAGGCTATACGTGTGATATTGCTTTAAGACGACTTAGCTGGAGTTTTGAGGTTGAATTTAACTGGTCCTTATTTATTTATATTATTATTATTTTTTTATTTTATTTAAAAAAAACCTGACAGAACATGTTGTGTTTTGTAAATCTGTCTTGTTTTTTTCTTCTTCTTTTTTTTTTAAAGCTTTATTCGTGACTCATTTCCAGGAGTAAGGTTTTAAACATTCAGCAGCCGCACTGCATCCACAGTTGATTCGTAATTATAAAAGTGAAGCTTAAGTGTGATCATTTTGAGTTGGATGTGTCTGTCGGACTGGAAGGATGCCTGACCAGCTCACTGAAGTGTTCTGCCATGATTGGATCCAGTTGTCATTCTAGTGTAAGATATTGGAATTTTGTCCGCCAGATAGCTCTTTCTCACTTTGACGTTGTTTGACAGTTCAGTTTTTATGTGCTGTCCTGATTTTTTTATTTATTTATTTTTTTCAGGGCACCAACCTTTCAGATTAAGACTGATATTCTTTGAGCTAGACAGCTCTGTCAGGTTATTAGCTGTGCTATTGTGGGTGGTGTGATTAGTAGTGATGGTCAATAGCTTTTTGTTGCCCTTTTCTGGTTGAACTGCTTGTTTGCGACACATTTCTGGATCTAAGCTTAGGGGTTGAGGAGGCTGCACGGCATATATTTAACAACATTTTCCTCAAGCTTTGATCACACGACAGAGGTAACTCATAAGTACATAAAGGCCTTTCTCAGTGTAATAATTTGTTTTGTCACTGCTCTCATGCAGTCAGTTGAGTAACATTCAAAAAATAACCAAACATGAGACAACAAATAACAAGCCACTAATGAAAATACATTCTTTGCTGTAATTATACATTTCGAGAACCTGCGCTATTATTTTGCTTGTCACTCTCATCGGCTGTGCTTTCTTTGTTTTACACCGCAAAATGTCTTTAGTTGAAGGTGACTGCTGTGTATCTGTTATCACTCTAATGTATACATATTATGTAATTAGCTGAAACCACTGAAAGCTTTGTTGTTTAATTAAAATGCTAAAATTTTGAGTGAATTACTTTTTCATTTAAACAGATGGTGCTGATATAAGATAAAAAAGGTTAACAGAATATAAGTGTTTCAAGATTAGGAGCATAATGCATTGTAGCTAAGTTCTAAAGCAAGTGTCCTTTATAAAGCATGCATGTTTTATATAAGCTAGTGTATTTAACTGAATTTACACTAAATGTTCCTACTTAGCCTGAGTTTTCCTGGATTCACAAGTGCAGTTGTGTTTAGTAGTTCTTTTGTACTATTTTGTGCTTCTGTACATGAATATGCAATATTGTGCAGTATGCCCATGGGACTGCTGATGTTTTAACTTTAACTTACTAGTGGTGTGATCATTATTTCAGTTATGTCTAGGCTTTGAGTGTTGTGGATGTGTTTTGTGGTTTTCAGTGTTTGTGTGGCCAAGAATAATGACCGAGAGTCCTGTTGCGATTAATGAAGAGTGTAGATGTTCATGGTTGTTGTGCAAGTGTTAATAAAACCAGTGTTCCTGTGTGGCCTATGTGATAGAAACTGAGGTCTCTGCCTCTCAACACATTATAAATCCACAAATATGAGTGCTTTCTAAAAAAAAACAAAAAAAAACTAGACTGATTACAGTAGACTTTTCTGTGTTAACGATAGCTTAAGTTAAGTTTACTATAAAATCTTCTAAATTGAGGTTATATAAAATGCATTTAGCTTAAATAATAGAACCTTTTTACTTTGGTATGTAGTAGTTGCAGCAACCAGCTGTTTCCTCAGAGTTTGAACACCCTCACTACCACTTTAGATTGCAAGACAGTTTATATGTTTATATCTCCTACAGTCGTTGTCTGCCTTAGACAGACAGATTTATGTTTCATTTATAAATGCAAACAGTTGACCAACACATTGCAGTCAGTCTGATGAACACAGCTTGTCTGTGACATGTCTCTCTAAAATAGGGGACTTGACTCAACTGGTTGCAAGTAGTCACAGCCCTCAAAGCAACTAATTGCACACAGCTGAAATAATGTTGGTCGAAACCACTGTTTTCTGTGTCGTGACTGTAGCACTGAGCACTGCCTTCCCCTTGGAAACTGACATTACTTAATTTTAAGGCAAAAATGTAAGTTTACATTTGTCTTTTAAAATTATTATTATTCAGTTTTATGGCACAAATATGCTTCTCAATGGTCCCACGTAACATAAAATCTTAATGGTATTCTTGGAAAATCTGGATATGTTCATATGGTTGTGGTAAAACAAGGGAAGATGTATAATAGCAGAGGCTGCGCTGCTATGCTAGGTTATATGGAGTTGTCTGTTCTCAGATTCATAATAATGCATAATTTTTCAACCTAAATGGGGAAAAAAAATCTGTGACTTTCTGCACTGAGCTTAAGTCGTATGCTTATTTTTTTATTTTTATACGATGACAGCTGCTGCTGCAATGTGTCATATTGTGTACCTAAAAAATATACGGTACGCATGTGTTACACACCAAGCCTTCAATACTGAATTACTGCATCTAAGTCAGGGTGCTAAAGAGCTTAGCTGTTCCTCTACATAATGCCTCGGTCCTCAGCTGTGACCTTTCTCTTCCGCACATCATTCACGATTATACTGCTGACATGTTGGCTCATGCCAATAATTTTTCATTGGAGGCAGTGTCAGCCACATCATATTTTATCATCTGGATAAATTTGTGTTGTGTTTTCATGTGGGCTCACCATAATTTGTATTTGTCTGTTTATGTGCCTGTCCTAGAGATTAGATTTTGCATTTAATTTAAGTCGGAAAAGAATTCAGATGTAAACACAATCTGGCGCCAGAAGGAGGGGAAAAATGCTTATATTTGTGTATAGTCTCAAAATGAGCAATATGTAATATGAGTAGGATACAGTGCATGTGTCAGTATGTGTGTAAAACAGTGAGTGTTAAGTCTAATTGTTGAATGTTGTCTTTGTGTTTCTTAAATTTGTAAGGTCTTAGCTCAATCTATAGGATCAAGACATTCCTTTGTCTCTGACCACTGGCTGGAGAGGCTTTTATTGCAGATACATTCTATCTGGAAGATCTGTTTCTTGTGATGTTATTTCCTGCTTTTGATCCTTTTGGTGAGCAGGAAGTCATGCAAACAGAGACACATGCATACAGAGAGAGAGAGAGAGACACACACACACACACACACACACACACACACACACACACACACACACACGTTCTTGCACATGCATACAGATGCTTACACATACACACACATAGTGCCTTGTCTTAGAACCATTGGGGGGGTTTACGGTGGGAGGTGCTTGTGTTGTATTGTGTATTGTAACTGTCATGTCAATAAAAGGCAGCAAGAGGAGGCCGTCATCGGGGTCAGTCTGCGGTAGGATTCAGGGTGCTTTCTGAGACACCTCGCCTCCCTTGCTAGCAAGTAAAAGATGTTCGTCTTGTTTTTGTCGTTAACGAGAATAAGTTTCTAAACTAGTGGGGCTTGTGGAAACACAGACCCAACAGTGAGCTTGCACAAAAGTGAGGCATGCATCAGACACAGTGTGAGTGCACAGACTCCGTGCATAATGATCACATGGTGCTTGAAAAATTGAGGGGAAAAGTGGCAGAATATTAAAAACGATAATTTTGTGTATGATGTGATTGTTTGGGGTATTTTACTTATAGGCAATATTTCATATGGATGAACAGTGTTCAAATGCAGATTTTTGCATCCAGAACTGAGTCAAACTCAATTCTTTTTCATGCTTAATGAAATGGTCTCCAGAGTGATTTCATTTCCAAGTGCACCTTATGCACTTCTGTGACTTAGAAGTCAAAAAATGTGACTTTATTAGACAGCATTTGAGTGCTCTGTCTGCAAATAACAAAATAGACCTTGTAACAGAAAGCATCTTTTTTTTTCTTCTGTGTTAGAGTGAATTGTTAAATGTTTGTCATTTTTATGTTCACCATTTGTACATTGTTTTAACTATGATGAAAGAAATTCCACTGTCCTTCCCTCCAGATTCTCGAGGTTCTCGGTGGGGGGCTGTAGTCTTTTATCACAGACATATCCTTGTGCTTTTGATGTAAGCTTCCTGTGTTTACGACCCTTTGGTCAGCAGGAGGTCTGACGCACACACACATTCTCACATAACACACACACACACACACACACACACACACACACACACACACACACACACACACACACTCTTACAGAAATTCACACATATACATACAATGCTTTGCCTTAGAACCAAGGGGCGTGGCTTTGTTCTGACGTGTTTTGTGTGAACTGTCTCTCAATAAAAGATAGCAGGAGGAGGTCAGATCTGGGGGTCATTTTCGTGGTGGACACAGACGAGGCCTCCCTTGCGCAAATAATCGATCGATCGACTGTCTTGTTTTCTTCATGATGAATAAGTCTCTAGAATTAGCGGGGCTTGTGGAAACACAGACCCAACATTCTGCTGTACGATTTTTTTGTGTATAAATTGTGAGCTGCTTTGTCCTGCAGTTGTAAAATATAAAGGAGTAAGTGCATGTTGAATTAATAAAATAACAGTGGTTATTATAGACAGCAGGTTATGAATCCCATCCCACAACCACCACCTAACAATATAAGTAATTCTGCAGCTTGATGGTCTTTGTAGTCCATGTGAGACAGCGCTAATTATCTTTACATAGTTCTAAACAGTAACAAACCATCACCTCCACACATTAATCAGTCTTTCTGAGTTAGTGACCTTGTCGTGCAACTTGGTTTCTTTCAGTCTGACTGTATCAGTTGCTCCACCGATCATAAATACTAGTCAAGTGTTTTTTTTAACAAAAGAAAGGATTAAATACCGTTTCAGGTGGGACTTAAATGTTCTCTATGTAATTGAAACCATTGCTTAACTAAAGTAATTACTGCACATTATCCATTCTCAGAAAATATTCAGAGGTAATGTCAGCGCCATGCTTGGCTGTTCACAAATTTGATTTATTGTGCCAATTGTGAGATTTCAGTATTTCCAGTGAATTAATTCAATGGTAAATTGGATATCATATGTCTTGCCAGCACTTTTTCAATTTCTAATATTTGCTGCTCACAGCTATGCACCTCACACACACTGTTTGCCTCCGTTCAGAGGGTTTCGTGGGGCTGCCAGTTTGGACTTCCTTTTAAAGTAAAACTGCTTTAACCACATGGTGTGGAGCTTGTTGCTTTTAAAAGAAATGAGGGGACCTAATTTAATTGACTGTGATTGACACTGGCTTCTACCACATCAACTGGTAATTTATTCCTTCTAATCCAACCTTTTTTTTTTTTTTTTTTGCGGCTGCGCTGCAGGTGTGCCGCTGCTGTGCCAGCATCTTTGGATGCAAAATTACCAAAGGAAAAAAAAAGTCTTCTTGCACCTACATGCTCTACATGTGGTAAAGCAATGCCATGAATTTGGACCACTGCCTGTGCTTTCACCTTGATTCATTAAAAGAAGATCCCCTGTGACACACAGTTGGGAAATGCAAAAACATCCCAGCGAATAGGGTGAAAAAACACAGAAAACCCTCCTCTCCCCTCCTTTCCCCTCTCCTGCTAGTCGAGAATGTGAAATAATCACAAGCAGTTCAACTTTGGCTTGTAACAGTTATTTTGTGACTTAATTTTCTCCCGTGTTATCATACAATAATGAAAAGTGTTGACAGATTCATTTCCTTGCTGCTACCGCCTAAGACCATTTTGTGATTTCTAATTGATAGCTACATGCGGCATTTTATTGCACTAGCCAATTTTATAGCACTTTTAATTAGGCCAACTTTGACCTTCTGTTCGCTTTGCATTTATATTGCTCCAAATTATTTTCACCTTCTTTCTTCATTAACTTTTGTCAAATGAATACAGTCATTTACAACATAATAATCCATACATGCACTCAAGTAAATTGCTAATAGTCTGTAAAATTAAGTATTTTATTACACACAAACAGGCAGGTATTTCTGAAACAAAATCATTTTCCTTCTTCTGCAGTTTTTAAGTAAGGAACAGACAGCATAGAAAATAGAAAATGAGTGAATAAAAATACCTCACTAGAATAAGTCTGTAATAACCACTTAGTTGACTAATTTAGCAAGGGGAAGCCCTTACCTATGTCATTAGGGAATACAGGTGTATGATGACTCTCCATTCAGATAAATCCTTCACATGGAACTAGTTAATCTCCCATGTAATACTGAGCAGATGTGTATACTGGTAAATGAATAAACACGAACATCCGATGAATCTCAATTGACGGGGTGTTAAGTATTCATTTGGACTTCATCTTCTGAATGAATATTGAATATGCCGGCACATGCATGCCAGCATGCGCCACATGTGCACAAAGAAATTTGAGACATTAAACTCTTATTGTGACACCAGGTGATTTTTGCTAATATAATGTGGCACAGCAGTCACGGCCTGAGTCCAGATACTCAGATAGACCAGATTTTCAGATGTTTAAATTGCTGCCATTATGTGCTTTCATTTTAATGTGCGTTCTATGTAAAGCTTGTATCTTAACAAGGACAATTTTGGGGAAATAAGGGAGCAGATAGGAAGGGCTGAATTTATTATATTCACCACCTACAATCTATCGATGAGTCTTTCCAGGCACAGATTTTCAACTTTTTTTGTGTTGGTGTGAATTTTTCAACATTATGATTAAAAAGCAAGAAAATTTCCACATTTGGATGTTTGAGGGGCGGTGGAAGATTAAGCTGTCGTTCAGTCCTAGCCTGTTTGGCGCCCTGGGCGAACACTACCGCTGGCCCCCCCCCCCACACACACACACACACAAAACATATTAAAACTTGTACATTAACATAAAACTGTTGTCGGAACCATACTGAATTTCACCAGAGAAACACACACACACACATATGAAGAGCGAGAGAGTATGCATGGGTTGCAAACGGCTACCAAACAGCCATCATAATTTGTCATACAATGAGAACAGGACAAATCAACAACTGACAATGACTAATTAATATTAAAATCTGTAACATTATGTATTGTTTGGAGTTTAGTCTGTTACCATCTGCTATTTTTACCATTTCTTCTTGGAGCAACTGTAACCCACATAATTTCCTTAGGGGTTAATAAAGTATTCTGATTCTGATTGTTTCAGGATGACCTGCCATTATCCAATGACACATCTGCTTACCTGTATCTTTTGCTCGTTTCTCCCCCTCTTCTTTTCTCTTTTTTCTAAACTGAGGACCTGATGGCTTTCAACTTTTCTTGTCCATCTTCCATTGGTTTTAATTTTGCACTCCAGTATAAACACCCATCCCCCAACTGGAGGATTGCCACAACATAACCTAATAGACCAACACCTTAGTTCACAGATTCACTTTGTCTAGGGTGCATTTCTGGGATTTCACACAACCCAGGATTCAAATCAGGAATACATAATGGGCTTGGATTTACAATATTATGAATGAAATGTGCTCTATTTGGAAGCAACCGGCCCCCCTCCCCTTTCGACGGGTTATGTGTGTGAGACTTTAAATCAAATCAAACTGTAAATTATAAATTTTAAATTGTTATTGATCTCTTTACCCCTGGTCCTAAAGTGTATATTTATTTTCTTACTCTTCTTTTTATATATTATTTGTTTACTTGCACTGCTGTAACTGGAGCCTCGTCGTCTCGTCTCTCTATATACTGGACTGTATGTAGCAGAGATGACAATAAAGTTTACTTTGACTTCAGCAGCGAGCAGGCGCACCGAGGACTCTCACGCTCACTTTATAGAATTTCTAAAAAAACATTGGTGCAAATTATAAGTCTGTATCATAATGTCTGGTGTTTTCGTGTTTGTCGGTTTAATTTTATTTTGTTTTATTTTGCGAGTTGGTTATTAGATGCTGCTTCAGCCAGCCGGAGAATCCCCCGCCGCTCCGCCTTCTCCTTCCTCTCCTCCCTGTGCCGCAAGCAGCAGGCACACCTCGCAAACGGAGGGCGCCTTTATTCCCAGCAAATGGGCGATAGAAAACCGATCGGTGCCTATGCCATTCCCAATATGCGTTGGCATGACATCGGGGCAGCATGATGCCCGTGATGCTGCCCCGGGCAACCGCCCGTGTCGCCCGTATCAAAAACCGCTACTGCTGTCGTTCCAGCAACTCAGGTCTGAATCCTACCTGTCATAGTTTTTCATGCATCACTTTTAAAGACATTGTTAATTGCAAATATATTGCACATTAAATCCTTAGACAATAAACACTACTCGAGCAGCTTTACAACAATATTGTGGTTTGGTTTAAAATGTAATCCATGCTCCTGACATGGAATATATGTCCTATTAAAATGCATTAGTTCCAGTTTAGTGCTCAATAACTCAAAAAAAACATAATTCATGAACACAAAATAAGAGATTTCTTTTTTGTGACTATTTCACAAACTGACATGGAAGACAACAATGAAGAACAAACGCAGGATATGAAGCAGTGCAGTTGAATGACTTTGCACTTGGTGCAGTGCTCTCTTACCAAAAGTCAACCCGTAGTTAGCATTTGATGGCAGCATGCTGTCAGTAAACCAAATTGCATTGACCTCCATTTTCAAATTAAACAAACATGACATCTTTTCCGGTAGCTTCCTCTCTTTTGACCTTAACCTTCCACTGAATAAACAGTTCATGCCTAATGCCAGTTCACCCAAGAAGTAAGTAATACCGTGGCTGCATTCAGAATCATTTTCTAGCTGGGGTGGCTACTTTTAAAGTTTTTAAAGAATACAGAGATTTGGCAAGCCGCGCTATCTGAAGCACTTAATATGCATAAAGTAGACAGGGCCTCCACTGTTGATAAAAACGCCAGCAAACACTAGCATCTATGAATGCATTACAGGTAAATAGTGGCAAAGAATTCATTAATGTTATTGGTAATTATGTTTGTGCCACTTAATGAGGCTCCTGTTTTGCTCCACAGTGGAGTGGACAGTTATTAGACAGACAGTACTGATGTTTCAAATGAAAGTAGAGGCGTAGTTTTACATTTGAACTCTTCTGACCTTCATTCTGGCTTCGTGTTACGTGCGGCATATTTGGGTGTGAATAAGTTTGTCTTTCTGTCCGTGTGCCTCGTCTCTCTACCCTCTTTGCAGTATTAGAGCCTTTATCTGCTTGGATGACTTTTTACCTGTATTACTAGTTTAATTTCCTTACCTGCTTAATTGAAATTCACATCTTTCTCCTCCTGTGGTTGTGTGTGTGTGTGTTTGAGAGAGAGAGAGAGAGTGGGGGATATTAGTGAAGATGTATTTTCATTCTGAAGGTGGCAAGTGATGGACAGGATCTCACAGACAATGCATCCCCCTCAACTACCCTCAATCTTTTTGTCTGCTGAACCTGTCTTTTAGATACCTTTCAACCTTGTCTCTTTCTTTTGCGCTCTCTATTCCCAAGTCCTTCTTTTCCCTGGATTGCCTCAGCTTGATAAAGCTGGTGCTAAATTTAGAGACATATTTCTCAAAGTCACCAGGACTAAAAGAGAGAGGCCCACAGACAAAATGGCCCCTCTAATCCATGTTTATCATCTTTTATTTATCTCTTTGACAAACGTGAAGTCATCCCAGAAATTCCCTTTTCCCTTTCGTCTCTCCGAGGCTTCCATAACTTTTTCTGTCCTCCAATTAAATGTCACTGGCTGCACGCTCGTCTCGGAAGGCCACATTTAAACCGACAGCATGTGCAGATGACATCATTCGGCTTAGTGGGGTTGTGCTTTATACAATTAAGGCTTGTTGAGATTCTAATAGAATACTTTGCCATTAAAATTACAGCTGCAAACGTGCTGTCATTGAGTTTGGCCTTCATTACGCACCCCTTATATCCTCAATTTCTTTGTTAGACCTGCGATCGTTTGATTACAGCGTGGCACCAACAGGAAAGAAATTATGTGTGTTCCTCCCAGAGTGGTTTCAGCTTAGAAGCTCGGCTCATCTAATTTTAGTGAGGAAACCTGCTTAGCCACTGGCTAAGACATTAGCAAATACAAGCAATAAAGCATAGCCATAGAGGCCAAAAAAAGGTGGTAATCGGAATTTCGTAACTGTACTGTAGCCAAAGAAAAAGGCACGAGTTATTAAAAGATACCACAAGACAGGATGGAGCATGTTATACAACCAAAGGAACAGGCCAGACATTTTAGTAACAAATGTCAGCATGTTTAAAAATCTGTGAAAAATCTTTTATACAGGAATAGAACAAGGGAGGAGACGTGATGTGAGAGAAAGTTGTGAGCAGCAAAGCTAACAGTATTTATTAGATTTGTTAAGATTGCCCACACTTGACTAAAGAATCGTAGACGTCAGAAAAGGATTCAGCAGCTAGATCTTGTGTCAGATCCTTGCATATTTAGCAAGGATCATAGTATTAAACTGTAGAGCTGAACTTCTCAGGGCAAGAAAAATTATATTAGTAGTACACAAATACTGCTAATGTGTGTTAATCTGCTTTTGGTAACAGTCTCTGAATTGTGTTTATTAAAATTGCTCATGTGGGGAACGCTGTGAATAGTGAGTTGCTTGCAAAATACAGAATTTAGCAGTGGCAGAAAATTCCTTCCTGTAGGTGTGCTAGTTTGTTTTGTAAAGCTCCGGCAAAATAGTTTGTAATTAGAATATACTTTATTTGCCTTCTATGCAGCATACAGATGGATCGATCCACTGAACAATACCCACATTTCTCACTGTAGTGTTTCAAGAAGCAAGGTAATGGCTTGGACAGAAGACCCGCTTCACTGTCTCTTTCTCTCTCAGTCTCTTCCCCTCCACACTCAGTCTTTCTCAGTGCCTTTATAACTTTCTTATCTCCCTGTTCCCAGGAATACTTTTCCTTTATCCTTTTCTCTGTAGCATGTCTTTGCCTCTTGTTTATATTGAATATGAAGAGTGGAATACCCCCCCCCAGCCTGTGCACTAAAAGTGGTATCCTGCAGAGGACCTCCATTACACTATACTGTACATTCTTCAGAAGGGGAAAGAATAATTAGTTTGCCATTTTTCATTCATAGTGCAATTATCTTGCAGATTATGGAACATTTCAGGTGTCTTTAGGTAAACAGTGTCAGTCCCTGAGAATAAGACTAGATAACTAGATAGCTCTTTTTCTCACAAAAGCACATTAGCCGAACAGTGAATTGTATCTTGGCTGATTACAATGTAATTTTGCTTATTATCGTTCGTTGATGGGTATAACTGGATCATATTTTTAATCCTTTGACATTCTATTCTCTGTCATCAGGATACATATATATATCTATATCTATATATATATGTGTGTGTGTGTGTGTGTGTGTGTGTGTGTGTGTGTGTGTGTATATATGTGTGTGTGTATATATATATATATATATATATATAGATAGATAGATAGATAGATAGATAGATAGATAGATAGATAAACTGCGGTTATAGTGTCTGGCTACCTTTCCCCTGCTGTTGCTATATGATTTGCCTACATTAGATCAATCTTAGATTGACTTTCTATGGTGCAGAGCTGTGGTTTGTGGCAAAATTCAGTTAAATGAAGCACAGTATTCCAAAGCCAAGCAGGAAGACAACGTATGTGGAAATAATTCTGAAAATTTCACAAACAAGCTTTGAGATGCAAAAAAATAATAATACACGTTTATGAATTATATACCATGTAATGGCATTTTCCATTCTTTCATGATGGTGCTAATTAAACTGGTTACATATACAGATTATCCAACTGATATTCACAGGAAAGCTTGCAAAAATCATTTAAAATAAAATATGTAGCATTCAAAAGAAGCAAGATTGTGCTTTAAATTTTGAGTTCTATGCTAAAATTAAAATGCCAAGCCATTTTTAAAGGCATCGTAGCAATATGAAGTAGGTGGTATATGTGAGTGCCAGACTCCTATTAATATTGATCTTTTTGGCTGGACTTGTTCTCTAAATGTGTTTTAATTGTGGAGGAAACAAAGAACACATTGTTATTCATTGTAACTGCCTGTGAGGTATACCTTTAGCAGACATGAGGGTTGCATAAAAACTCTGCCTTGTACTTGCCGTCTGACATTTCCCAGTCTTTGATCGATGAGCTTGCCACTAGCTCCTTCACTCTGGGCAAGTCCTTCTCTCTGTCACTGAGAACTGCACAAGATGGTGAAGTATCACCTCCTTTAGCAAGATTATAAGCACAACATCGCGCCTTTTCTGAAGATACGTATTAGATCGTGCCACTCTGGAATCCTCAGTAGTAATAATGCAGAGTAGGACATTGGGAATGAATGTGAAATGATATTTCCTCTGGATTTCTGTATGTTGCTGCACTGCCTTACTACAACAGGTGTGTTAATACTGCCTTTGATGCATCATCATTGATTACATTGAATATGCAAATTCAGAATGGATACATGATTGTAGTGAAGCAAACCCAAGTTTCTCTTTAATGGCGTCAAGATGTTGTTGTCTTTGATTTGCATTCTCGCCATCCTGTGTCGCACTAATTAAACGCAGATAATCACGTAGCACAGTCTAGTATTTCCTTGCTTAATAATCATGCACTCCATTGATGCTGAGACGTTGTATTTTAAAGTCCACTCATATGCACACAATGCAAAAAAGATGAACTATAAAACTCTTGGTACTTTTTTTTTTCCAAGTCTTAATTTAAAACTGTTGTTGTGGTTCCTTAAAGTGAATCAACATGATTATCTTTCATTTTGTAGTAATTTGGTTTTAAATCTCTTGGTTAAATTGGGATTTGTTATGTGGGAAGGGAGGTTGATTTAGCTGAGTAATTGCAAGAGTTTGCACCATTATGTAGCAGCAGTAGTCTTTGTGTCAAATGCAGCTTCATATAGCATTATAGGGATCTAATGAGCTTTACAAAGTCATTATGATTCACATTCTTAGTCCATTTATTTCATTATTCAGAAAATGTCCTTAGTGACACACTTGCATAATCCACAGTCTCAGTTAATCTGAACTTTGATAGGTTGATAAATTGAACCATGTTCAGCTGGACGTTGTCTACATGCAAGGAGTCTGCAGACCTTTCTTTTGTTTGATGCTTTATGTTTCGTCTGGATTGAACATCCTGATCTAGTCGCACTGAACGTAGTACAAAATGCAGTCAGTTATGAACCATTTTATTTGGAAAAATTGACACTCGACTTACCAGAAACTGAAAAGACCTGTTACTTTCAGCAGAGTTTTAGTAGTTCTCAGTGGAACTTTAAATTTAATAAACTGGGTCACTCGTGTTGTATGTAGGTTAAATTATTTTTTTCAAGATGTTAGCTGTTAGTAACTGCTGGGCTTTGTTGTTGTTGTTGTTGTTGTTGTTGTTGTTGTTTTTCTTTTTGTGCAAATGCTTGTCAGACAGAATTGAATTGCATTTGTTGGGAACAATTTTCAGCCTAATTCAACCTATTTTTGGTCTTTCTTGTAAATATTACTGCAGCAGGACAGTGTACAAGAGAGTGACTCAAAATGCACAACAGTGCCCACATTCATCACAATAAAGAGAAAGTAGAACCGGTGCAAAAATGTGGCTCAGTGGTGTGCTTTTGGTATGATTTAAAAATTTCAAATATAAATTACAATAAAGGAGTAGCGACTAGGGCCTTTAGTGCTCTGCAAATGTGGCGATACAAAGCACAATACCTACAGGTGCAAAAGTGTGATGCACCAATTTTGTTTCCTGGAAATGAGATAAAATCATAATTACAATATTGAACAAAGTATTCAGGATTATCCACTTGCGCAAGCATAACTTCTGACATCTTCAGCCAGAATGTGACCCATTTAAAACCTTGGAGGAAATCTTGCCCACATGCTGTGAAGAAACAAGCAGCTGGTCGAAGACTGGCTCTGACACGGTGTATTCTGCTTTGACTGTTTGTGCAAAAAAAAAAAGGTCTTATGGAAATTCACAGAGATTGAAACAACCTCCATGACCTAAATCTAAACTACATGCCTAGACATATATTTTCACTTCTTTGTCTGAGAAAATGAGAAGGAAAAGCAATGGGTTTTTTTATCTGCATAGAAGGAAAACACAGGGTTTTACGCTTTTTTTCCCCCTCCATCAAAAAGAGTCCGTGTGTGTAGAGGCAAGCATCATGCAGTGGAGTGCAATAAACAGCACCTTTTGGCCTGCCCAACAGACAAAAGGACAGGAAGTTCTCTTTTTCTTGTTTGTGGAATATTGTTTTCTTAACTCAGGAAGAGGGAGGCAGCTGAGAAAGCAAGGACAGTGGGTTTCTTTTAGGCTCTTGGGTGGGGCTTGGGGCCTCAAGGATGAAACAGGGGGGCGGATGGGAGAAGTAAATGCCAGCACCCTGCTGAGTAACAGGCATGGAAGCCTTTTGACTTGGTTGCCATGTTACTGACCCTTTGGTCGCTGGTATCCTCTCAGACTCGTAGATGGAGGGAGAGTCTTGTGATATGAAGAGAGTGGGGGAAAAAAGGAAGAGGAAGACGGGCAATTTTGTTCTCTTTTTTTTTTATTCACAGCTTTGATGATGAGGTGGATGGGGTTGTTGAGGGCGTGGGGTGTCTGTGGATGGCAGTTGGTGGTCAGAGTCGGGGTCGACTACCTGTCTTTCTATCTTATGCCTGATGTGGTAACAAGAATAGAGCAACTGAAACATGTACGACTCAAAGGCACACACAGTGCTTGATTCTTTTGAGCTGAGGACAGTAGTGTCTGTGTTTATAATAACTGAATTTAGCAATATAGATTATGCCATCTGAATGGTCCTTTAGAAAAATGCAGATTGCTAACATCTGGAATTCTACACGTAAGGAGTAGAATGATGGAGAGAGGAGCTGAAAAGTGTAGTTTTTGATTGCCTTATGTAGACACATGCAAGTAGTGATAGTAATGATAGAGGTCAGGTTTGTGTGTCTGTTGTAGGCTTTCATCTCGTGAAGAAAACGTTAAAGACAACCATTTCATTTTAAATTGACTCTAATTTTAAGATTAAAGTCTAGTAATCCATCAAGATGTTCAGCTGTGTTGAGATTTGGTGACTGTGAAGGTAGTAGCATATGTAGTGACCCCTTAGATAGGGTCTTTGTTTGTAGCTTCATCACAGGATAAAGGTGGTGTCTGAGAGCATCTTTGGTCCCTGGACATAAACCATGCCAGCAAAGATGTAAAAGAGAGACACTGGAAGTCCTCACTGCAGGGATCAAACAGTGGCCTGAAAGTACAGTTTACTTGACATACACCATACACACATTTAACGTTTTGTTGAGAATATGGGGAGGGTGACTCATCTGACTGTATCGCTTTTTTTTCTCCCACATCTATGTTTTTTTTGCACCACTGAACTCTCAAATGCGCATTCATCTTTGTAATAAGAGGTTTAGGCACTGAAACCCTACTATAACATCGCTGTCTGTGTAATTGTCGACAGACTATTTTTGCTAACAGAGTCAGATCACATCTTGCGCTGCCATTCTCAGTCACCCAAGGAAAAGTTGCTCTTCTGTTATTCCTTCCATACTGCACTAATGCACTAGCATCATGGTCATCAAGTGTTCCCTGTCAATTTCTGACCTATTTAAAGATGTCGTTCCAGTACATCTAAAAACAGGCGTACTTTTGTCACTGCTGAAACACTAGCAGGTTTAGCCGCCTTGTGACTGAAGCGTCTGATGTCCACGCCCAAACCTGGCTCATTTCCTCTTGCAAGCTTGGTAACAAACTTGCAAACAAACTGGGTCTTGCTCAGCGTTTTTATACATGCCACAGAGTGTGATTGGTTGTTAATTGCTTAATTGTACCATGCCGCACACCTGTGTGAACCGACCTGGGTCGGTTGTGTTCCCCACTCGCTTATTCGGGTTATTCCTTTGTCACCCATCTGTGGATCTTATGATGTGCTGTTTTAATGTTTCGGTGTGCCTAGCGGCTAAATGTCAAGCAGCATGGGAACAGTTACATGTTACAAATGTTTAAGCTGCAAATGTTATTTACACTTGTGCTGACTAGCGGTATAAGAGCAAATGTTGTAGCTGAATATTAATGTGAACAGAGCAAATATGTTTGCCATGAGCTACCACATCCTTTAGAAAGGTGCACATACACTGTCAACACTTGCTGGAAAAACAAATCTTAATTTAAGCTTTCGTTAAGTGAAGATTTGCATTTACTGCTGTGTAGTAAGTTCAGGTTACCGCAGGATGAAAATTTCACTGTGTATGTGTATGTGTGTGTAAGTAAAGTAACAAAATATTCACCCATCTGTTTCTTACAACTGTATAATTTTGGGTTGGTGGGTGTGTTGGAGCCTGGGGTATACCCCTGACAAGTCACCCATCTGTAGCAGGGCTACCACAGAGAGACAGACAACCATTCACATTCACACCTGTAGTCAATTTAGAATTTCCAGTTAGCCTAACCCCATGCATGTCTTTGGCCAGAGTACCTGGAGAGAATCCACGCAGACACCGGGAGAACATGCAAACTCCACACAGAAGGACCCCAGGTGTTCGGTGTCCCCAGGACTCTCTTTTTGTAAGGCAACAATGCTAACTACACTGCCGTGAAAATAAAAAAAAATACCTGAATTAAGCAGTGAAGAAACTGAGAACCCAAGGGGCACACATCTTGCTTAAAATCCACTTATGTTTGGTAGACACAGAGCTGAGGGGTGAGCATGGCAAATAAAATTATGTTAGAAACAGAGAGACAGAAAAATGTAAGAAAAAAAAAATAAGACAAAAAAGAAAGAAAGTAAAAAGACTGTCATGAAATTTCCGATTTGCCAAACCTTTACCTACTGTAAACACATACATCCATATACTCTAATGGCAGTTGCATACGATGAAAGATTATTTAGTGGTATATAATGTTTTTATATTAAATGTTTTATATTATATTAAATTTTGACTCACCGTCCAAGAACAGAGCTATAACACTTAAAGCAAATCTTGACCTCAGAATTTGCTCGCCTGTGTGAGAGCTAGCCTTTAAGGATTTACTCCGCAAGTGGAAAGTCTACATAATGTCTAATTTGAAATCCTATAAGCGAGTAGTGAAATTCAGAACTCACAAATAATTACAAACTTTCAGTCTTTTAATTTACATTGGAGCCGTTAATTTGCTGTAATGATCAAATCATTTGATCCTGAATTGCCAAACACTTTGTCAAGTCTGATTCAACGCAAGCTCAAGGTTCAAGGTTCAAGCTCTAAATGATTGATGATTGATGTTTGATAACCGTGATTGAGATATCGCTGAGCCTCTCAATGTTAGAGGTTTTCTATATTTGTTTAGGTGTAATTGTGGGAGTGTGAATGAAGGCTGCGTATTTGTGCCCATGTCCACCGTGTGGATATTGTTTCTGTCTTTGTTTGCAAAAATTGATCCGTAACCTATTGTGAGGGAAAAGTCAAGATCTGCCCAGACTTTAATGCATCGGTCCCCAGATCTGCTGCAGTGTCACACAGGGTGTGAACCGATTAACAAGACTGCTCTGACCACTTTTTCTGAGAGTATTCTCCATCTTGATCAATGCACTAACTGGAGCCAATGGCAAATTTGGCCGTCGAGTTAGCTATGTTTGTGGCATAGCTAATCTCAGTGTGATTATTCCAGTGAGACTAGGCCACGTTTCTATTGGGTGGTTCTTAGTTGTAGTATGTAGTTAAGTATATAATCTGGTTCTTTGGGTGTCGAAAATCTGGTGATTTTCAACTGTTCCCTGATTTCTCAAGGGGCTGCCACAGCAGATGGGTCCACATGTTCGATTTGGCACAGTTTTATCCCAGGTGCTCTTCCTGACACAACTCTTTGGGTTATCTGGGCCTGGGACGGGCACTAGGAGCACGCTAGCTTAACGCCCCTTGAGGTTGTGTTTTATGTCAAACTGGCACCAGAATGCCACCCCGCATAATTTTAGTGGTTGTTGCTCTATTATATACTTGCATTGGCTTACTATTTACTTTAAGGTCCAAGGTCAATAAAAAGGTGGTTCGTTAGGGAGCCAAAACAAGCAGGAATATTAACCTTGAAAGTGGATTTATGTCCTTTCATCTTCCCTTTTGCCTGGACATGGCAAATAAAAAAGGGCCTTTGCCCTTTTTGTATTCAAGTGTTGTAGCTTGTGTGTGTGTCCCTGTGTGTGTATGAACGCCAAAGCAAGGTGAATTTCATCTGTTGTGTCTGAAAAAAAATTCTGTGCGCAGCCGAGGTTATGGAGTGCTTCTTCTCAGGTCCGTTTGAGAGGATAATGTTGAGTGCTGATAGCAGGGCTTTGATCCGTAACCCATTGTGAGTGTAAAATCAAAAGTGCTTGGCATTTTCTCTGATAATGCTGTGGTAAATAAATTCCACGTCTCAGTTGCTTATCATATTGTATGTAGTTATGGATCTGAAGGTGCTGGCTAAGACTGGGGTGCGGGCGATTCCAAGTGGTTCTAAGTAAAAATTATTCACAGCTGATTATTGCTATGCATTAATGGTCCAGAGGCTAGCTTTTTATAGATGGCAATAGACTGCTTAAAACTGATGGCTTTAGTTTTTCACGGTGGGTTGCTTGTATTATTGGCTTGATAAGTCAAGGTTAAACAAGTCGGAGTGTTTTTTAACCTCTTGTTAGCCGAGGGACTAAGCCGAGGTACTCTGGGAGTATTTAGTGATGTGCTCTGTTTGTAGGAATTATTACAGCATTGTGTATTTCCCCTGTTAGAGAGCACGAGAGAGAGAAAATGACAGAGCAGGGACGTGAGAATGAAGAAAAGTGTATGGGGTTGTTGGCAACCACGGGCTATATCCGGGCAGTCTACAGAGACGGGCAGGCTTTTTCTCTAGCGTCATTTGCAGCTTAAACAAACAGGTGTGATGCAAGAGGCTCTCAAACAAACACACCGCTGCTCTTCAAAGTGGAGACGGAAAGAGACACAGAGCAAGGGAGAGTGAAGAAATAATGGGGGAGGCATGGGCAGTCAAGGGGAGAAAAAGCGAATAGGTGGACCGGAGTCAAAATAAAAAAAGTGTTCCTTCTAATGCTGAATTGATGTTAAAACTGTGGACTTTTCTCAAACTTTTTTCTCATTTGCAACTGTTAGTTGTCTATTTTCTTTCTTTTAGCTTTCACAGTTTAGAAAATAAATTGGCCCTGCTGTATTTTCTTCTCACCTTCACTGAAAATGGCTGTTTTCTCTTTCTTTCACTCTAGCGCTGACAGCCTCTTACCTTCTATACTGCTTCATCACACTTCTCTTTCGCTTGTGCTCTGCCTCTCTTTTTGTGGCATTGTCACTTGAATCAGAAGTTGAGTGCTGGCTAAGTGAAGGGGTACACAGTGTGTCTCCTCTAGACAGGCCTGAGTATGCTGCTCTGCTTTGCCGTCTTTCCCCACAGAGCCTTGATTTAGCCCCTGCTGATAGGAGACCCAGGCATTGCCCAGCCCCCCTGCTTGCCCAGTGCGTAGCACCTCCAATCTTTACATAGAACAGCAGCTCCACGGGTTAACTTGGAGCTGCTGTTCTTGCTTCTTTTTATCCACTTCAGTGTGTCTTTGACCTTGCTTTCCAGTTCCTTGGTCATTCAAAGTCAAACGTGGCACATGATGAGAAATCAAAGAAAACTGTCACACATCTCAGAAATGCATGTAAAACACCACGTTTTATTTGTAACTTTGATCAAGTGGAGCTGAATTTAAAATTCAATAGCACCACGCATTGAGTAAATGTGAAATCAATCCTTATATAGAGAGAGTTAAAAAAGTTTGTCTGCTGTGAAACCACAAAAAAAGAATTCCAGTAAGAGCCTCTTTTATTTTGTTGTTGCTTTTTTATGTGTGAGGGTTTTCAGGTTCAACTCAGTAGAAAAATGTCATTAGTCGTGGATTTTTGCAACAGGTTAAAGTGGCAATAGCTCAGATATAGGCGACTGCTTGCTGCGATGTAAATACACATGTTCAGCCTTTTCGGTAAGGCTCGGAAGAAAATTAACACTGGGCTGAAATCAAAGTAAAGAAAGAAAAACCTGAATAATACCTGCTTTCAAGTACTATTTTAAAAGTAGCACTTTAAACCAAGTCTCCTGGTCAATTTTGGTCAGTGAAGTATTGCCGACTTAGAAACATACTTCTTTATGCATATATTTAGTTTTGGGTGCTTTAGCCACTGATTTGTAGTACCCAAGAAATTGAAGAGGTGCCTGTTCCTCACTTCTGATATCTAAGGAGCAGGAATGTAAGTTTATTGTAAGGGCATGTATTTGAGATTTAGGGATTGAATGCCACACAAGTTAAGAAGCAAAGAAAATCTGGAGCTCGATGCAGGGCCCAGTGTGAGCTCACCTCTTCAATTATTCTTATTATTACAGTATCTCCTCATTTTGCAGATGCTCACCTGCAGTAATATATATCACGGAGACAAGATTAGACTTGCTATGAAGAGATGGTGCATTACACAAAGCCAAACATTACTCACCCCAGCCATAAGACAAAGACAAAATAGTAGGCAGTAAAACATCAAGCATAGATCACAGGCCTAATTGACGCTCTAATGCAAAGCATCATCCGAGCAGACACAGAGAAGGCACGGGCTCTCCTTTTCACACATCCTAAGCTCTTAGGCTCAGTAGAGGTTATTTTAGTGGAGGTATATGAGATATAATGATACGTCAGTGAGATCTGCTGGGACAAGAGGAGAAGGTAGTGCAGTAGAGCAGAGGGCTGATTTATGGGCAGGATAAATGATGCGCTGGGTGTCTGCCTCTGTAATAGCACTGTGCTCTGCACACCGCACTTTCACTCAGCTGTAGTTTATAGTGTGATCTGTGATGGGGATAAATGTCAGCTTGGCTTATCTAAGAAGATCTGATATGACTTTAAACTGGCTCCTCTCAAACACTTTGACATGTGTTCAAAGGTAAACTTAATGACACACTGGAAAAAGCAGAGGCTGAGATTTTGAAAATGTTGCCATATTGTTCAAATTAAGCGCATTACTGCACAACAAGGCTTCATCACTGGCTACTTTTAACTTTCCATTTGGACTTCTCTCATGTCTCAACAAGCCGAAGCCCATTCTCAGTTATTCTGTGATATGAAGTAAACTCTCAGAAGCGAGATTTATCCCTTTGATATACATAAGATTAAACATATGAGTTGGTTTGAAAAATGAAACCAGCCACTACCAGAGGCTGCTACTCAGTTTTCTCGTAAAGTTAAATCAATTATTATGTGAAAGTTGCTACGTTCTCTCTTCCACTCAGCTTGGCTATTAAAAAAAAAAAAAAAAAAATCTTCCCACCGTGATGGAAACTGAGACAAAGAAGCTTATTTGCTGCTGTCTATGAGGAAATATTGAAACAGTAAGGGGTGAGAAGCAGAATCCCGTTCCTTGCTCTGAGCATGATCTTAGATGAGTGCATATTATCCTCATATTCCTTGTGCAGTGCCTGGCAGTTAATCTCAGGCAGGTATAGTCTTGCTGTATATACAACACTGCTGTGGCGCGACTCTTGGCAGGATATTAGCCGTAGCGCAATGTGGAAATAGACCGCGTTACCTCGGTTGATCAGTCGGGCCGACATACAGAATGTTATGAACACGAAGAGTAACCGTGTTTTCTTGCTGATGATCATCCGTTTATTTTAGGAAGTTGTTGCAATTAGTAAATGAAAGCTGGAGAAAAGCAGTAAGTGTGTCAGCATGGTTTAGAGCCTGTATTGACAACATCTAGGTAAAGGTTTGTGGGTTTCCCCTCGAGGGTGTGTGAGGATAAGCAGGTGTGACAATGGGGATTACGTTTTTCCTTTCTCAAGGCCTTGCCCCTCATGCAGTGTACAGCCATGCCTCTAACAATTGGCATACAATAGGGTATGGATTTATTTTCCTAACTGTGCTAATGCTTTACCTAGAACAGAGTAAAGAATTATTTTCCAAGGTAAGCTGGTCTGTCAGTAACGCATACACCGCTTTCTGTGGCTAGTGGGGACGATGAAATGCGTGTTTATCGCATAATCCACTCCTCTCTCCTTGTTTGTACGGTAATATTGAAATTAAAATCAGTGGGTGCCAAACATTGTAGATGACCTGGTTAGTTTGCTTTCCTTGCAGTTTTGCTCGCTAATTTCTATGGCTTGGCCTCCCTCACGCATCCTGGTAATGAGAAAATGTGCTGTTGTCTTTGTTTACTGAGCCAGTCTGTCTGGCTGCAGCTCTTCACATTGTTTGAATATAAACAGAAACGAAATTATTAGCTCACTTGGAGTGTTTCTTCTAAGTTACATGAGCACACAACGTGTAGGGCAAACCCAGAGTTTTGTGCACAATATACTTATAGTTAGTTTACACAATGCACACTATTCGATTGTTGGGAAATATACATGCAAATTGCAGCTACTGTAATCAGGCAGGCAAATTGCAGAATTCGATATGATTGCTATAATATAAGGTCCAAGAGCTGGATAATGGGGCCGATTTGATTCTTTTTATTACCGTGACAATCCTTGTTCTGCTAATAAAGCCCACCTGTAATGCACATCAAAACCTCCTGATCTAAAATGTATTTTGACATTAAGACCAAATATTGCTTTATACACATATGAATAGCAACTAGTGAATTACCTCACAGCTGACAGACGTCAAGATGGAGTGTTGATCCAGCCAATTTTAAGGAAGCGGGAGACTTAGTCTTTAGAATGCTTAATAAATTTGCAACTTGTTTTTGCATGGAAATGCCTCACTTTGAATGTGCTTGGCTTATTGGAGAGGAAATTTGCCTGTCAAGATTATATCAGTTTTCTTTTAATATAAACCCACAGCTGTTTCTCCAGGAAATTGCTATTTTATTTATTTATTATTTATTTATTGGGTTATTGGATTTAATAGACTTAGAAAATGAAAAGCCTTTCACACAATATGACAGACCTTAGTAGATTTCCTTTTTCTCTATTGTATACACATTAGAGATTAACTGTAGATAATGGTCAAAAAATTACATTTTCAGACTTGCAGGCTGAGAGTAGTCTGCAACATAACAGTGAGGGAAGGGACTACGAGATAAGAAATGCCAGCTTTTGGCACTGACCCTCAGATCCGCTGAGCCAGCAAATCCTAAATCTGAGCTTGGAAATTTAATCAGTATGGCACAACAAGGCCTCAAATCCTGGCTTAAAGTTTTGTTTGTAAGAAAATTTAAGTGCTTTTAGAGTGTTCTTTCTGTACAACAGAAAGCACTGAGACCTTTGAAGCCGCTTCTAAGGCAAGTTTTGTTGTTACTGGAACTCACAGAGTTGTGGAAAAACAAGTTTTAGGTTATTTTAGGTTCCATCTCAGTCCTCCACTCGTCAGTCTGATCAGCACCACGAGGAAGAGACATGAGGTAGTGATGCAGTTAGCCTAAAATAGAAGGTGAGAATGTGAGAAAATCCATTTACAGCACTCCTGGCATGATAAAAATATTGACACTTGGTGCAAGTGCATCAGTAACATTAGGTAAGAGGAAATATTGTAATATTGTAATATAACGCCATATTGATTTTTTTCTTCCAACCTTGTTTAACACCATAATGTGGAAGACAAACGAGGAAGCAAATGAATGTCTCAACAGCACTTATAAGGCCATTTTACCGATTTTCAATCTGTATCCGATCATTTACATCTGACATAAAAACTCTCAGTAATTAACTCCAGAAACTGTCCCCACAAGCGCTGAATTCACTTAGCCCAGCACATGTGAGTATTAGTTGCGATGCTGTGTTGTGTAGTTAACTAAATGTGGATCAGGGGTGTCAAGCACAAGACACAGGGGTTGGAATCGGCCCGGCAAAGACATCAGTCCGGCCTTTGGATGGCTTTGGAAAATGTGGAGGAGGGCATACAGATTTTTAGATTTTTAACTGTATTTTAGGTTACAGCTTTTCCTACCAATGATAAGCAACTGAATGATAGAAAAGTTGCTGTTTTTTGCATAGTAAACAAACAAGACATTTTCTGTGAATTAACCATAATATTGCATTTTATAATTACAGGACAGTCTGGCCAGTGGGCTAGCAGATTTTTTTCTGTAATTTTACACATTTATTTATTGCAATTAAAAAATAGTGCTAACAGATTTCTTTTATTTACAACAGCAACATTTAGAAAAACATAGATTCACTGTTGTAATTGTACTTCTTTTTATTATATTTTTATATGAATATTATTATATATATTATTATATATTATTATATTAAGTAACTGAGGGATTAAACTTGTTTACATTGGTCCAGCACACTTAAGATCAAAGAGGGCTGTATGTGGCCCGTGATGTAAAAGGAGTTTGGCATTGCTGCTGTAGATCGTCGATTGTTCTCTGTGGGTTAGTTTACAGCTATAATTCTATTTTAATGTTCTTTGTTCTGTATGTATCCTTTTGTGAGTTGACATTTTATATTATCAGGGTTTTTAAACACTTTAAATACATTTCAAATATCAAACAGCATTATTTGCATGTCAAAATGCAGCATGTACTCAGAGCATGCAGTGTTTGAATGTGAATGAGTGTGACTATAAATTGCTTTTTTGTTGTATTATCGGCAGTGTCCTGCTTTTATCACACATGGTGGGCAGAATTTCCCTGAAGGGATAATAAAATTGCCTTGTACTTGTTTAGAAGTTGTTGTTCGCTCTCTTTTTATTTGCAGTGATAAATGTTAAGTTTGCCCAGATTTCTTTGACTATATCAATAAAGGCCCGTGTTTGTGAAATTCCATTTTTTATTTTTAAAGTTTCAAAACAACATTTAGTCATTTCAGTACGTTTAGTAATGAAGCAATTACTCTAAAGCAGGCTCTTCACCACTTACGAACCATCAGGAACATTATTAAAAGGCTATAATTATCAAGTTTGATTTGTTGAGCTCCCATTGTTGAACACCTGTTTCTCCCTATGGTCCAAAGAAATAAAATGTGAGCATCTAAGTTGCATCTGATGACGATATGATACCCAGTAATACCACAATGAGAACAGATTTTTTATGGCTCGGTTTGTCGCACCGCTGCACAAAACTTCTTTTTTATTGACACAGACAACACAAGCCGTGCAATAATAATTTTGTGACCTGTAGATCTTTATGGATATGTTGTTTGATATTTCAACTCATCTCCTGTGCTTCAACTCGTCTCTGATATAAAAAAATGTCACGACCTGCTATCTCAGCCTGATCTTCTCTGTGCTGCAGTCTCATTTCATTAGTTGATTCATTCACATGACAGATGTCCTAATGCATGCCGAAGAGAGCCTAGGGGTGCTCTGCAGCTGAACACCACCTGCGGTGTGAGTTTGTTATTTGAACCCGTGGTCTAGAGTTCCCTTTCTGGCCTTCTCATGATCGCTCACTGCTGACCCTGGCTGGAATAGTCCTAACACTGGTGCTAATCGTACTGTTAAATTTGAGAATCTGCTTCAATTCTCACACATGGGAATGCGTTCACACATGATTGTATGCACCTGCATATGCGTGTGCCGTTGTGTGTACATAAAACGCACTTGTTCACAAATTGAAATCTTCTCACTTTTAAGACGCTCAACATATTCCAGAAAGCCTGCACTGGTATAACGCGTAACTGTAGATTGGGGTTAAGAGAAGCCAGCAATAATTTTCATGGTTCTCCTTATTGGCGGTAGGTGTGATATACAGGGAGTGCAGAATTATTAGGCAAGTTGTATTTTTGAGGAATAATTTTATTATTGAACAACAACTACAACTACACATGTTTCTTTTCCAACTATTTATTTATGAGTGACTTATGTATGTATGTATGTATATATATGTATATATTGTACTATTCTTAGTTAGCGTATTGTCTGTCTTGTCTTAATGTTGGTTTAAAATGGAGCACTGTAACAAAAAATAATTTCCCCCAGGGATCAATAAAGTATTCTGATTCTGATTCTGATTCTGAACCATGTTCTCAATGAACCCAAAAAACTCATTAATATCAAAGCTGAATGTTTCTGGAAGTAGTTTTTAGTTTGTTTTTAGTTTTAGCTATTTTAGGGGGATATCTGTGTGTGCAGGTGACTATTACTGTGCATAATTATTAGGCAACTTAACAAAAAACAAATATATACCCATTTCAATTATTTATTTTTACCAGTGAAACCAATATAACATCTCCACATTCACAAATATACATTTCTGACATTCAAAAACAAAACAAAAACAAATCAGCGACCAATGTAGCCACCTTTCTTTGCAAGGACACTCAAAAGCCTGCCATCCATGGATCCTGTCAGTGTTTTGATCTGTTCACCATCAACATTGCGTGCAGCAGCAACCACAGCCTCCCAGACACTGTTCAGAGAGGTGTACTGTTTTCCCTCCTTGTAAATCTCACATTTGATGATGGACCACAGGTTCTCAATGGGGTTCAGATCAGGTGAACAAGGTGGCCATGTCATTAGTTTTTCTTCTTTTATACCCTTTCTTGCCAGCCACGCTGTGGAGTACTTGGACGCGTGTGATGGAGCATTGTCCTGCATGAAAATCATGTTTTTCTTGAAGGATGCAGACTTCTTCCTGTACCACTGCTTGAAGAAGGTGTCTTCCAGAAACTGGCAGTAGGACTAGGAGTTGAGCTTGACTCCATCCTCAACCCGAAAAGGCCCCACAAGCTCATCTTTGATGATACCAGCCCAAACCAGTACTCCACTTCCACCTTGCTGGCGTCTGAGTCGGACTGGAGCTCTCTGCCCTTTACCAATCCAGCCACGGGCCCATCCATCTGGCCCATCAAGACTCACTCTCATTTCATCAGTCCATAAAACCTTAGAAAAATCAGTCTTGAGATATTTCTCGGCCCAGTCTTGACGTTTCAGCTTGTGTGTCTTGTTCAGTGGTGGTCGTCTTTCAGCCTTTCTTACCTTGGCCATGTCTCTGAGTATTGCACACCTTGTGCTTTTGGGCACTCCAGTGATGTTGCAGCTCTGAAATATGGCCAAACTGGTGGCAAGTGGCATCTTGGCAGCTGCACGCTTGACTTTTCTCAGTTCATGGGCAGTTATTTTGCGCCTTGGTTTTTCCACACGCTTCTTGCGACCCTGTTGACTATTTTGAATGAAACGCTTGATTGTTCGATGATCACGCTTCAGAAGCTTTGCAATTTTGAGACTGCTGCATCCCTCTGCAAGATATCTCACTATTTTTGACTTTTCTGAGCCTGTCAAGTCCTTCTTTTGACCCATTTTGCCAAAGGAAAGGAAGTTGCCTAATAATTATGCACACCTGATATAGGGAGTTGATGTCATTAGACCACACCCCTTCTCATTACAGAGATGCACATCACCTAATATGCTTAATTGGTAGTAGGCTTTCGAGCCTATACAGCGTGGAGTAAGACAACATGCATCGTCGGTGTTATCTCCCATTTTCCCTTTTGTGACTTCCTTCTTCTTGACCAAAGGTTAGTTGACTCCTGGTTGTTTTGCCTTGACACAGTGACTCTGGTTTGTTCCGAGTGGCTGCGTGTTTTAACGAACATATCAATATTAGGTTCCCACTGTTGCAAAAGGAACCAATGCAATACATCCCTAATTTATCCTGCCCCTTTTATAGAATGGGTAAAAGTATGCAGCTATATCTGTTCTTCCAGCATGGTGAAGTAATCCAAGTTTATGTAGGCCCAAAAGACTGAAGAGATAACTGCAGTACATAAAGTATTGTGAAACAAGTTGAATTTGGTAACCACACCAGGGAGGGAAGAACTGACCTTTTACACTGTGTTTGCTGAGCATTTTTTGTCATTACCCCTAAGCACAAAAAAAAAAGTTGAGTGGACTCATTGCTCCATGTGAACTAAACATGCCTCATCCTTGTGCAGAGTGAGGCTGGGATATCTAGGTAGAGATGCACCCCGTTAAATTAAAGGGATTCACAGCATTTATAACCTGAGACAAATGTAGAGCATCAGTGCAGAGCTCCATTTTCCTATTTTCATAGCCATTGTAAGCCTAAATTAGAACTGGAAAACATTTTTTGATTAATACCCAAGCCCTAGTTGTACATGTGTACATATGTAGTTAGAGATCAGGGAGGACACTCAATAAAGATGTGATTCAGGCATGGTTGAAAACTCGCTGGTTGTAGATGCAACCTCATAAAGTGTCTCATGTACAGTGGCCTCTGTATTGGTGCTGCATATAAACTACACGTTTCTCCTCCTTAGGAGCTATATGTTCTGAAATACCTCCATTACAACACCTCAACTGATAATCAGATCACGCAGCGATCATATTCCTGCTTTCTTTTGAGCATCTATATAAGAGAGCCATTAATGAGCAGTTTGAAATTCAAGTGTGTATCCTTTGAAGTGTGTTTAATTACACCCCACAGTTTTTTAAAAAGTCACAGCGATTACTTTTGCTTCATTTTATCCGATGGTGTGATCCAAGGAGGAAAGTATCCAGTGATTTCAGAAAGACAAATGGCCAGTGAACGAAGGGTATTGACTTAGGACAAGGATGAACTTGCACCGCAACAAAGACACTGGCCTGTCCCTCTGCCCGCTAGGTGAGCTGTGTTAATGTAATGGCTGCATCCCTCCAGGGGGTTGATGAAGCCATGCCCTACATGTATTTCCAGAAGAGTGAGTACCACAGCCCGTGCACAGTATGTGCTACATAGCTGTCGTAACGTGCAGCCTCCCTAGTACGCTCCATCAGCTGCCTCTGTGTATTCTCAGTGCTTCAAAGCTCCTTATTGTCCTTCTCCAAATAAATTCAAAGTCACCTATTTTCATGAGTCATCCCACCCTGCCTCTTGATAGAATTCCCGCTGTATGTTATCTTTTTCCTCTTCCTCCGCTTTTCAATGTTTATTTACACACAGCTAGGGCTGCTGTTTTCTGAAGTGTTCCCAATGATAATGACTGCTGCAAGATAAGAGTTATTTTTAGGACATTGTGTTTGCATTTTACAGAATACTGGGGCAGCATTATTTTTTTTGTAGTAGTAGATTCATTACAGTGAATGCATTGCCATTCATTCCTGACGCAGTGTTTAATGATGTACAGGGCAGGCAACATAGTATTACTCTGCACAGGATTTGTAGATTATTTTTTCTTTAAGTTTTGTTTTTGGCTGTAAACATTGACTTAAAGCTTATAAGTTACCCAGCATCAAGAGAAGTAGAGGCAGCCAAAACTAGCTTGTTCTTTCTTTCTCTGTTTCAAACACATATTTGCATAAGAGCTGCTTTCTTATCTGTGTGTGTCAGTCTTTGCTGTTCTAAGTTTCATTTGTTAAACAGATGTTTCCAGACTGTCTTGTCCCGTAACAAAAAAAGCAGACAGTAATTACATCTCATCTGGGTCCCAGAAAGTCACACATCTGATAGGTGATCTCTGAAGCTGTTAAATCTTTTTCTGAAAAGCCACTAACAAACAGAGTGGGTGCTAAGGGAAAGAGGCCCACCATGATGCAGCCATCACCAGCACAGCTTAATTGTGCCAATTCGACTGGGCTATTCTTGGACACAATGGAGAGGAAAGTGCAAAAATGGGTTGTGTTAATTGAGTGAGTGGGTTGTATGTTTTTTTTTTTTTAAATGGCCTTGTTAATTATTCTTTAAGGAATGGGCCCCCAGTGGTTGCACTCGGATATGGCTTGTTGTGCTTCCCGGGGCACGGGTGGCAGTGGATATTAGGAGGGCTGTGAGCACAGCTTTCATGTAAATGTCAGGTTTCATATTTATTGATGCTCTCTCATCAGTCATCCATACAAAAGAGGATCCACACTTTTTCAACTCTCATACCAGGATTATTAGTAGTAATAAGATTTATAATAATAACCACCACATACCCACAGTATTCAAGGTCATTTGTGACTGTATCCCTATGTACGTATATTTGTGTTAATAAATAAATAAATATTTCCACTCCCTTTAATTATGTAGCCCCTGAAGCATATTTAGCATTGATAACAGTTATTTTATGAAAGAGAGTTTCCTGCAATGTTTCCTTAGGTCTACCTAACAATGTTATTGTAGACATATCCCCAGGCAAGTGCCCTTGTGAACTCTACTCCACAAATGGCCCAGCCATGGAAAAAGAGTTATATATAGAAAGTGTGGGTGATGCTGGTAGCTCTGGTGCCAGCAAGAGTTGCATTTGTGTCTTAAAGCCACCCTCTACCTATGAATGATTAACTCCCACAGACCCAGTGCAGCAACTAAGGAAAATACAGAGATATGCTTGTAAACAATGATAAAACAGCTTCATTGCTCTATTTATTTCAAAGCTAACTACTGCTAGCACATCAGGGAAGATTTTTCTTTTTTTTCTTTTTCTTTTTGGCTATAAAGGGATTAAACACAACTCTTGTGAGGCTCTCTGTGTCAGGAGACCTAATTACACCTACCAAGACTCATCATCTTAGATTAATGAATCTTTCTGGCCACTGTAGTCAGCCCATGCTCTGTATGTTGCCAAGAAGTTCACCGTTTTTTCTGACCCTTTCTCTGTAGTTACAGGCTAATGGAGCTATAAGCTATCATTGCTAAAGTACGCCTGGTACCACATCATTCATCACAGACCAATGGACAGAATCCTTAACAGCCTCTAACTCTACTAGACCCTGCAGGATTCATCTGACTTTAAAACCCCCATTGCCGATCACTTAATATAGTCTCATTGTCTACTTTGCAACATTAAGAGGTCTTTTGAACAAGTAGGTTTAGGTATAACAGTATTCTGCTACTTTAGGTTTACATGACCAGTTATCATTCTTCTTTTCCCTATTTTGGACAGTAGATATCTGTTGTGGAACCTCTCTGTCTATAAATAACTTGGCTATAGTCGAGGGCTTAACTAGTGCCTTTCTCAGTGAAAGAAATAGCTCTATATAAGGGTAGAATTAGAACGGGGAAAGCCTGAAGGCAAGGAGCAGAGTGCTTGTTCAGGTGAAGATGAGGTTGTCTCTGCTACTTCAACCACATGTCATTATTTAAACCGGTTGTATAGACCTTTCTGGTGTCATTGGATCTCATCTACTCTAAGTGCTGATTTATTTCTTTACTCCTTTTTAAAGCTTTTGGCAGCCTTTTCCTAGAAAGGTACCTGAGCTTTTGACTGATTTTACTAAAGGTGATGAGAAGTTCTCATTTGGCTATTTGGTTAGTCCTGTCTCTATAAAATTCCTCTACAACTAAACTGCTTTCGATTCAGTGGAAGCATATCTTTATTATGTCTGCTTATGATACTGCAGAAATACGTTTTTGAGCACTTCCCTTTATTTTCTTCTCCGTTTTCTTTTCTTTATTTTCTTCCTGCTGCTATTCATTTACAGACACAAAATAATTTGCTATTTGTATTATTAGCATAGTTTCATAAATCTAACCCATTGAGCCCAACCGGTAATATCAATTAACATTAACTATTTGCCAGTTTATCAATGTCAATATTTATAACGTCTAATAATGAAAATTCAAAAAGTAAAGAACAGGTGGGAGAAACACCCTTCTAATGTGTTATGAGCGTTGATATGGCACAGTGTGTCCACCAGAGGGCACTCTGCAGCTTCTCTCTTGGTAACAGAAGTTTAGAACGCAACTTTGTGAAAGAAAAGTCATTATATATTCGAATATGAGTATACTCTACTAAGCAAGTAGTCTTAGTGCTTGAATTTGTCCAAAGAGAGACTAGAGACAACATAAATAAAGTGAAACAAACAAAACAGTCCCATACATGGAAAAAAGTTGCCCCAGAAACCCTTTCTCTGACTTTGTTGCTCACTCTACATAATATTGCTATATTTCAGAAAATAAATTCTATCATTTTCCATCAAGTAATTCAGAATGCAGCTTAGCTTTATGGAATGTACTTTTAAGAGATGGAGCTGATTTGGGAGGATTTTTTCTTCTTTTTTGTATTGCGTGTGTGTGTGTGTGTGTGTGTGTGTGTGTGTGTGTGTGTGTGTGTGTGTGTGTGTGTGTGTGTGTGTGTGTGTTTGGTTGCAAAAAAGGACAGAGAAAAAGAGAGCTAGACAGAGGTGGTCAGATAAAAGAGACAGGCTCTGTAGGCTCCGTGTGAGATGGTCAGATAAAACATGACACTTCTCTTTGAGGTAGACCGTGAAAAAGGAAAGTAGAAAAGCAGGAAACATGAATGCCTCGTCAAAGCTTCGTTAAAACAATGATAACACTTGAAATGTGCTACTGTGCCTTGTGAGTGTTTCATCATCAAAAAGACAGAAAGGGGGGAAACTGTGGGAGGAAAGAGGGAAGATAAAAAAAAAGAAGAAGAAACATTTAGGAACACCCCCAGCTGCCAAATTGGAAATTGAAGTGTTGGGCTAAATTTTTATATATATAGGAATTTAAGCATTTGTAGTAAACGTTGCTTTGAACTACTACATTTTTGTCATGCTTTCCACTCATTTCACTCATTCAGACCAGTGAATGAACAGTTTTGCCATCCTAAATGAGGATGTAGATCACCTTAAACATACTAATAATACCTCACTATAGATCAAATCTATCAGTATATTGCACTCTCTAAAGCTGTCCATCCTCTGATTACACAGAAACCATCCAAGCAAAGTGCATCGTGCATCCTTGAAGAGTCACCAGAACCCTGGTTTGAAAATATTGTGTATCCCTTAATGCTAAGCAAGGCAAAAATGCAAAACAAGTTAGGATAAAAGTGCAGAGCGAAGAAAAAAAAAAAATAGGTTGGAGCTTCAGGGGAGGCCATGCAGCTGAAAGCTCTCTGACATGATGATGCTATTTATTAAGAGTTATTTATGCAAGACTGAAGGGGTGATGGATAACAAAAGCATCGCCAAGGCTCTCCTTTGTTTTCAGGGTTAGTAAGTGTTCCATTGAAGCTCTATTGGATGGTCAGGCTCACATAGTTACAAAGGAGAAAATAAAAATGTGCATGTAAACACACACACACACACACACACACACACACACACACACACACACACACACACACACACACACACACACACACACACTCCATACGTACACTCATGCAAACCATGACCATACTGTATGTGTCATGTACTGTATGTTCACCTAAGCCTGTGTTCTCCTTTGAGTATACAGTACTTGAAAGGTAATGCGGGCCCTTTAGTACATGTGTTTGCTTGCATGTTTTCACTAAGGAAGACTGAAGACTGACAGGGTCTCAAGGGAAGGCCTGAAATCTTTGACCTGAATACATATTTTCACATATTAGTGATGAGCGAGGGAGCACCAGTGAGACGTGACAAGGCCTGTTTTCCTGCTTGTTTACAGGTAATAAATACTCTCCACCATGAAGTTAGAAACCAGGCCAGGAGATCGTATAATATGGTCTATGGAGAAATACTCATCGACATTCAGCATAATTAACTTTACAGCTAGTGCTGTGTATGTGTGTTGACTTAGTGCTGTGATATGTGCTAGCAGCCTCATTTGGCAAAATATATTAGTAGTAGTGACAGTCATGTCATATGTTTTTTAAATTGTGAAATATTACAATACAAATAATGTTATAGTAATAATGCTTCCCATATAATAGCTACACATAATTTGAATTATACATTTTCATTTACAGCAATGTACTTTTAGTACTGTGCAGTCATTTCTGGTTTTTGTTTTCATATTGCCGCTGTTTGTGGTTATTGCTTACCCCTAGTGGTTATTACTAAAGCTGTACCGAATGCTTTTTTGTTTTTCCTTTTTTTTTTGGCACCATATGCCAGTACAAGCTGAAGCATGATGACCACCACAGCAGAAAAGGTAATGCTGAGACATTTGGGAGACAGACACTCTCTACTTTTAAGATCCAGCTTAAAACTTTCCTTTTTAATAAATGCTTATAGTTAGAGCTGGCTCAAGCTGCCCTGGATCTGAATCAAGGTTGCTGGAGGGGACTTCCCATCATGCACTGAGCAGTTCTTCTGCACTAGCCTCTTTTCACTCCCTGTGCATTAGAAGCCTCTACTGGGTCATTTCATATAAATATCAGTGTGGACCTTAACATCATGGCCATAATATTTTTATGCAATTTGGGAGATGGGTTAGCATAAAATGTTGTAAAAATGTGCTGATTTGAGACTGGATGTCATTAAATTTAGTGCTTTCTCTCCCATAATTTTATTTTAACCTTAACTCTGTGCTCTCATTTTTTTCCCCTTTTCCGCTCACCTCCAACCAGTCACAGCAAATGGCTGAACCTCATTCTGTTATGCTTCCTGTTAAAAGGGAGTTCTTCCTTCCCACAGTCACCAAGTGCTGCTGGGAATGCTCAGATTGTTAAGGTTTTTACTCTTTTGTAGAGTCTTTCCCTTAGAATATAAAGCACCTTGAAGTGACTGTTATTGTGAATTGGTGCTATTTAAAATAGAACTGAACTGAATTGAATATATTTTCACTAATTAAAATAAAATGAATATCCAAAAATTGAAAACGGAAGAGCTAGGTATTAAACATATTTGTAAATACAATAAATATTTGGGTATAACTCCAAATAATATTTGTTCAGCACTATTTACCTTGACACATTTTCATTAGATTCATAACGTTTAATAATCCACCTCTCAGAACGCAGCTTAATGTGATGGACAAACTATTTGGGTGACTTTTTAAATATAATGCAGCACAGTGCACCACCTGGATAATAAGCTTGAAGGAGAGTTATTACCTTTCTGGCAATGTCAACAAAAACAGAAAATGTAGAAGCTTTGTAAAGGTAGAGTTTATGACAGCAGTGTTGTCTTGGATTGCATTAGATTGCAATAAAGCACCATGTGAGTGTACACACTGTGCAAAGAAACACTGAAGTGCAGACAACCATGTAAGGTGATTTTCAAAATAAAGAGACTCCAAAACGAGAAATAATTGGCAGCATATTACTTTACGCACTGTACTTTTCACAAATGGCCCTGGTCCTCCTGAGAAATGAAGATTCTCCTAAAGCAAATAACATATAGGAAAAAGACGAGATTTATAAAAATCAGAAACGGAGAAACTCACTGTACCAATTTCTAGATTTGAGCTTAATAAAAGCTTAAGTTACATTTTGGAGGTTAAAATAGTAAAAACTATTTTCCTTTTTAATGTTTTTTATATATCGTGGGGGAGGGGGGAAATCTGCTAACAGAAACATTAAATTAAGCACTTCACACCATATCACATATTGTGCTGCTATATTTTCACCATTTTGTGATTTGTGCCATCTAAAGTCTTACTTGATGTTCAGAAGGGACCAAATTACTGCCCAAGCCTCTGTTGCCCTAACATCCATCTTTCTCTTTGTGTAGTGCAGGGGTTATTGTATGTTTTTTTCCTTGCTGTTAAACCGGCAGGTGTGTTCAGTTGTGATCGTCAGGAATTGGATATGAAGGGGACTGCCAACTCCAAGTATGACCTCATTAATTACATCTGTCAGTGATTCCCTGCAGATCTGTCTCCTGCTCTTCACATGCTGCCACTCAGCCAGCCAACCAGTCAACCAGTCAGTCAGGAAATTTTCTGCTGTGGGTTAGACAACCTGCCGGGCTTCTGCTCATAACACTGGCAGGTGGGATTGGGAAGAGGGAGTGGGAGAGAAGAGAAAAAAGAAAAGAGAGAAAACATTAAGGATGGGGGGTGAGACAGTGAGTGAAACAGATGAACACATTCATGCAGACTCACTTCCGTTTGATTGCTTAAAAATGCAGACACGCACACACGGACGCACACACGCGCACAGGCAGACACATCTTCTCAGTGCAGCCGGAAGAATTTGATCTTTATTTAAATCCTTAAATTATAGCTGATTAAAAATTCATGGAGAGCCGTTTATATGAAAGCTGGGTGCTGTGCAGGCTGCCCTGTGATGTCTAATTGGTCTGAAGGTTGCCAACCCTTTGAACAAGTCAGGACGGAGAGTTGCGGCTGCCTGTGTGCTTTGAATGAGGATGTGAGTGTTTACCACCCACCAACCCTTCATCTCTCGCTCTCTCTCTCTCTCTCTCTCTCTCTCTCTCTCTCTCTCTCTCTCTCTCTCTCTTTACTGTCCTGCTTTTGTGTACTGTACAATGACTGTTGAACCTCAGAAAGTTAGAGCAGAGAACATGCTGTATCTTTGATACGCTGTGATATTGTGGAAAGAACAAGATTTAGAGACACAACCTACATTTGTTTTAGCATTTGGACTATGCGCGTCGTTTCTGGTGGCTTTGAATTGGGAGCTGTGGAAAATCATCTGCCCGTCTTATGACACTGGTGCTTTTTTGGAAGGGTTGCGGGAGGGGGGGTCCACTGCTGGAGGTCCACTACAGACTAGCTCATACCGAGTACGCGAGAAGCCCCATCTTCATTCCCCTCCTCCTTCTCCATTCTGGCGGCACATGCATACGCGAGCACACACATACAAACGTGTGCAGACATACTGCTCAATGGCAGGGCCCTCCTGCTGCCCCAAAGCATGGAATACCACATTTGTTTGTTTACGCCTCGTTTTCTTTCCCTGAACTCTATTAACATTTATATTGCAGCTGAAGGTGTTGGAAGTCCCTCCTGCAGTGGGGGGGAAACTCAGCTTAGATGAGAATGAGCTTCGGTCGAGCCTTCCTAGGCACAGACTTGTGTGTTTATACCTACATTATCCAGCTATTCCCCAACTGCCTCTTTTCCTGTCTTTTTTTCCCTCTTTTTTCAGTTCATATCACCATTTGCTCCAGCTCGCCTCTTATGTGACTCTTTAAGCTTTTATCTCTCTCCAAGGTAAATTGATTGCTTGGAAAAAATAAAAAAAGGGAGGGAAAAAAAAGTGGTTGGAAATGCTTCTGGATTGGGCAGCCTGATTAAGCATTAGCATATGAATAGAAGAGAGACAGCTCGCCATGTCAGAGGAGGAGGAAGTGTTATGGGAAACATCCGCTAGACATCTGTGTTTCAGATGTTTCTTGCCAATTTTAACACATTTCATCGCCGATCTGTGGGGGTATTCCGAGCAGACATTTCTAAGTCACACTGCTGGGATTTTGCTATTCAAGCAGGATTTGGTAGCACATTCTTGTACTGTCATTTTGACATGCTCCGCCTTCCTCTCGCTCCACAAGCAGGAGGAAAAAAACTCCACAATGATTTCATACACTGTTAAACAAAGAAATGACAAAAAGGGGTATAAATGAGCTGTGCATGATAAACGATTGTTGACAATATTTTTCTGTGTAGCCTCTCCTAGCCTCAAAACCAAGGAAAACTGATAAAGCTTGTCACACATGGCTGATGTCTGTTATGTTGATCTTCCTTGCATGCTAGAGCGGCATCAATTAGGCCCAAATACTGCAGGTCATAGATCTGTATCTTTCTGTATCTGTCCCTGTGACCCAGAGGCTAGGCCTACAGCAGGGATCCAGTGCTCTGTTTGATAGCTTTGCACGGGGGGTGGGGTGGGGGTGCAGACATCAACCCTATTATTGTGCAGTGCTTTATTTATTTATTTTTGGGTTGTATGTCTGCTGGCTACTGCCTGTGCTTACCTTATGTGAACCACACAAATGTGCTCACTGGCTGCTATAAATTGTCACTATTTTGGGTTTCTGGGTCATTTTCGGTAGCCAGTGGAGAAAGGGCTGTGCAATTCTTGCTTTTTGTCAGTGCCTTACTGATATGCGGATAACAGATTATTGACAACTACTAGTTCAATGATATCCAAATTGAACATTAAATTTGATGTGACAGTTATTCTTGCTTTGATATACACATTTGGCACGCTCAGAGAATAGGGGTATTTTTTCAACTAATGGTAGACAACCTAAGCATGCTTGTGTGCTCCAACTGCAAAATCAAATCATCTTAAGGAAATATATTTTAGATGCAAATGGTATTTGGTAGTTTAAGTATAAAGATGATGTAAATTATGATAGATTGCAGCATTAAGAAAACATTTTTTTTTTCTCTGTATCTACAACAGTGAACTGATTTGGGTTGTTTTTCTCTCTCCACAGTTTATTTTTAGTATTCTTATGTGCTAAGATGGAAGTTGAATAACAAGTTAATGTTACTGGTCTTCTGTGCTTTCTAATACCATTAACAATAGAGAGCCTGGAGGAATGCGGGGCTGGGATTGCATCTCTTAATGCAAAATGTAACATACATATATTGCTGCGTGGCCTGTGCACTCAGAGCCACAAAGTTGTGCCTGCAGCCTAACTGTAGTGTGTGTCATTATATAAGGTATATTATATGTAAAAGATGTATCCGTGTATTATATCCTCAATACAGATAACATATTCGCATGATGCTGAATTTTGTGTTCTGAGAAGAAGCTGTATTTTGTTTTGTGCATAGGTTTATTCAAGCGTAACCCATGCTGGAGACTTCTGGTTCAGCCTTTTCCCAAAATCATGAGTCATGTTTTGCAGTCAGAACACTATTTTCTTTTCTCGCGTCATCTTTCCACTCCTGCATCTTTTTTCTCTCTCCTCCACCAGCTGTCCCTGCATCCTCAGAGTTCACTTTGGGTAGGTCTTGTGCTGTCAGGCAACTTCTGGTTTGTTCTGCTCTTTAGTTCCCTGGGCTGAAACACACAGAAGTATACACATGCGCCCTTGCACACAGGCATTTAGAGAAAATATAGTGAGAGTCCTTTTGTGCTTTTCTTGACTCCACCGTGCACTTCTTCAGCATTTTAGGACGGATTCCTACAGCCAACAGCAATGTGTCACTTTCCTTTGATTTGATAATTTGCATTGGTTCCTTTTCCCAGACTGCTCAGTGTCAGCATCGCAGCAAACAAATATCGTCCTAACATAGCATGTCATGTATACTCCTAGATATCTCTAATATTTAATAACCTTAGTATTCATGTTGCTTTTTCCCCCCACAAAATGATATTATGTATATGCCAAGTATATCATTCTGCAATACCATTGAATATAAATGATTATAATTATTAATCATTTAATGATATATATTTTTTTGCATTAAAATTGTATTTAGTCACTTGCATCCAAAATAAAAGGTGAATTCAGTTGTTAAAATGACATAGAAATGACAAGCCCCAAAATGTTCTTCTATTGTGGATTTGGAGGCAGGACTAGACCGAGCAGTATAGGTGATCTGCCATGGCCTCATCTAATCTGATTTGCATGCCAGAGAGAATTATGTAATTGGCATTTATGCAGAACAAAGAAGGATCAGCTCATGGAAAAGAAGGGTTTTCATGTAGAACTGTGTGTCTAAGCCTGTTTTCTGCAGCTTTCTGCTGCCTACGGTTGGCTACTGCATAGACAGACAAGAAATGACTGTTGTGTGGGACTGTTTATGTTTGTATCATACACATGGATGATGTGTTGTATTAGTGCACAACGGTTTGGCACATGGCTTGCAACAAGGGGGGGGATATATTGGAAGCCTACCAGATCTTTCACATATGCTACCTCGAATTTGTAAAGCTTTTAACTCTCCTGTAATTATTATGTACCAGTCTCAAGACTCAGCCTTGTGAATAGAAATGGCACAGGCTCAAAGCTCAACTACATTTAAAAAATGGCTTTAACAGCATGTTATGGTTTTAGACATGCTGTTGTATTACATTCAGGATTTTTAGCCATTTCTACATTATACACATTAAAGAAGATATTGTTTCCTTTTTTAACAAATTAATGGAAGTTCAACATTTCCCCCTGAATGTCTATTTTATGTTTTAGTTCAGCGTACCTCTCAGATCATTTATCATACCTTTTCCATATACCCCAGATTTTTTTTTGATTGGCTGTTTATGGTGTTTGTAGCTTTAAATCCAAATTGGCTGCTGTTGCTCCCGCCTCTTTCAGGAAGAGTGCTTGAGTGACAAAGAGGAGCAGCCAATAGGAGCAGTGCTTCAGCACCAGTTCACACAGGCCAGCCGGCATAGAGGTGAATGAAGCATTATGTCATCTTCAAGTTTCAGTACAATAGAATAGTTACAGCAAAAATGTCATGTGTTGTTGCAATCTAAAAATCTGTATTTTAGTACCACAGACCCAAGGCCTGAAAAATGATAGAAAATATAGTAAATGGCCCAAATTTTATATCATCATTTCACACTCTTTCTATTTGAGTAAAGAACGTGGAAAGTGTTGTTGGAGTTCTGCTATGACTCTATCAAGATGTGTTATATCTGACCACAGAGAGTAGGAGCGATGTAAATCAAACGGGCTGGTAAGCAGCCAGCTAAGTTTTGCTTGCTGTGAAGATTAAAAGGCAACAAGTAAACAACAGTAACCCACACCCACTTGTTGTTTTTTGGTTTCAGACTGGTCTTTCACAATTTCTTATTTTGCCTGTGTATTCCAATACTATACAGTGCATTAAATAGCTCTGGTTTGTGGGAATAAGTTAATGTAACATTAGCCACTACACTAGCTACACCACATGCTAACATTTTAACAGTTTCCCCGTTTGTGAGACTAAATACTAAAGTTTTTAGTGAATACTACATCTTGGCATTTTCTTAAACTGAGGTAATATTTTAAAAAGTCTTTATGAATATTCTCTGGCAACAAGAGCTCTTTTCTTTATTAATTCTTGTCGTGTAACTTTTTATTGGCAAAACAGCTCCTACACAGGCAGTTTCTCTTGTGCAACATGCTGTAAAAGTGTAACAACAACAACAACAAAAAATACTGTACACAGCAATTTTAATTTCAGAGTGAAGGGGTTAGCAGTAGCATATATATCCTGCTGCTGTTACTTGAAATTAATGTTATAATCTTCAATGAAGTTTTTATCACTTTTCTTATGCACGAGGAAATTAAATTCATTAAACAGAGCCCTCTGGATATGAAATGCTGTAAAAGAGGCAGTTTAAGTGACATAAGGTTTCTTTTAAAGATATTAACCGCTCTTCTTTCCAACTTTTTTTCTTTCTTTAGCAGCAATAAGCAGAATTCCAAGTGTCTTTTTTTCCTTTTACTTCTTTTTGCAAACATCAGATACATAATTACAGATACATAATTACGAAACATTAACCCACAGTTTGCATTAGTTAGAAGAGGGAAAAGTATAACCTCTCTGAAGTATAGCATGTGGAAATGATGTTTTCCATCCTACATACAGCCCCATATTTATCAGCGAGTTTCCATTTTCAGCCGTTCAGCTATTTTTGTTTTTGTTTTTTTAAAACATTGGTTGTATTTGAATGTATTTTGCCCGCTGTGAGGAAAGCAAGAGCACAGCCTGACTCATGAAGAAGGATTGATAAGCTGGATAACTGTGCTGAGTAACACCTGGAACTCCCCCAAATCTGGAACATGGCCCTAGGCCAAATCTCCCGCAGTGAGCGTGAGACTCATGCAATGGACTCTAATCTGACACACTCTTCCCGCACCTCCTGTTTCTCACGCTATGAATTGTTGATGTCAGTGTTGCTGTTTTGTGTGTACCAGCCTAGTCAGACACTACACTACTGCCACGGTTTCACCTGATCGAGAGCGAGCTGTCAAATTCAGGCTGGACCGTTATTAGTCTGCCCCGGTCCTCCTCTTACTGTGTTTTGTTCAGTCACGTGCATTTATGTAAATGACGTTACGCTGCACAGCTGAGAGAGCACAGACAGAGGGGAGAAAAGGGGTGACAAAGAAGCAGTGTATTCAGAAATATGAATAGTTGAATCTTTGGAAGTATTGCTGTTGCACTGGCTCCATTTTATAAAGGTCAAAATATTTGCAGGACAAAAAAGGCTCATTTTTTTCACTGAAACGGAGAAGTAAAGGTAGGGAAAGCGAAAGAACAGGAGGAGGATGTGGTAATGCTTTAATAAGCTTTTATGACCCTGTAAAATCGGGGCTTTATTCTCATTTGTTTAAATATAACTAGATCGTAGCTCTGTGGGGGAAAAAAAATGCACCGTACCTGCTATCATTTTAACAACCGAAACACTCAAGAGGAGAAAATTTGTCTTGTTGGTGCAAGCACCAAAATGCTCTTTTCCTTCTTTTTTGTAATATTCATAGCCTGAGCTTGTTTATCTTGTAAAATTCAGCTTATAATTGCAGTGCCTCTTTCTGGGATGTTCTTTTTATAACTCGGCCCAAATTTCACTGTGGTCTTTCCCAGACTTTGAGCGTTTCCTTTTAGTGACATTTGACGTGTCTGCATTTTATCTTAATAGCACACACACACACACACACACACACACACACACACACACACACACATATATATATATATTAGGGGTGCAACGATATTCGTATCGATATTGAACCGTTCGATACAGTGCTTTCGGTTCGGTACGCATATGTATCGAACAATACAACATTTGTAATTTATTTTATCAACTTTCCTTCTGACGATGCTGTCTGTGTGGAGCGCTCAGTGAATCTGCGTTCGACTACTCCGCCTAGGCTGCACTGTCGAGCACTGTGAATGACATGCTGGTCAGTCACAGGAGCTCGTTCAGTGAGAGACTGAGATTACCGAAAAGCACCACTGAACGACACAGGAAATCATTCCTGCCTGTGGCCATCTCCCTGTACAACGCATCCACTTAACACACTGTTTGCTGCTACAACTACACATGTTTCTTTTCCAACTATTTATTTATGAGTGACTTATGTATGTATGTATGTATGTATATATATGTATATATTGTACTATTCTTAGTTAGTGTATTGTCTGTCTTGTCTTAATGTTGGTTTAAAATGGAGCACTGTAACAAAAAATAATTTCCCCCAGGGATCAATAAAGTATTCTGATTCTGATTCTGATATATATGTATATGTATATGTGTGTGTATATATATATGTATATGTATATATGTGTGTGTATATATATATATATATATATATATATATATATATATATATATATATATATATATATATATATATATATATATATATATATATATATATATGTATATGTATATGTGTGTGTATATATATATATGTGTGTGTGTATGTATATATATGTATATATATATGTGTGTATATGTATATATATGTATGTGTGTGTGTGTGTGTGTGTGTGTGTGTGTGTGTGTGTGTGTGTGTGTGTGTGTGTGTGTGTGGAGGCATAACAGAAAACAACTTTAAGCTAATATATGAAAATGGCTTATCCTTTCAAGTATCCTTGAAAGGATTTCAAAGCTGAAATTGCTCTAGAGATGCATCAATCGAACTTTTTCCAGTTCCGGTCTGATCCAGCTCGGCTTATGATATCTGCCGATACCAAGTAATGATCCAATACCAGGATTAAATTAATAACATGCAGTCCTCACTTTGAGGAAGAGACTGGAAATCATTCTTTTTTGTTTCAGGCAACGTCAGGTTCAACTTAAACACTGATTTTTTCTAACGTCATAAAATAAAATGTAGTAAATAAATGCATCAGCGAGCATACACTTTTGAATTGGCATTTATTAGTACAACAATAAATGGCAATAAGGCAAAAACAAATAAAATTAAAGTATTTTTTTTTCCTGCAGATTAATTTGCACTGGTGTCATTTCAAGTCAAGTCATCAACCTGCCATTTACAGTCACAGTAGCTTCTCCTTTACTTCTCTCTTTCTTTGCACACTTAATTTTACTGCTTCCAAAAGCATTCAACAAAGGCCACACCAAACGTAATGACAGTGAGAGTGAAAGCAATGTCCTCTGAGCTCTTCAGCTGTTTGAATTCTTTTAACTGAAAGAGTCAAAAGATTTAACTGAAATCTGCAGTTAAATTAATAAGTATTGCAAACATATACATAAAAGCTGCTGGTGGAGCCACAGTGAAATCTGAAACAACAGGTAACTGAATTGAATGGTTTAGCCACTGAATATCTGGTCCAGCTTTTTCAGTCAGGATTTGACCAGGATATGATCCAAATATCAGTGCATCCATACGCTACACTTATGTGGGTTCTCACAAAGTCAAGTAGATCCGACTAATGTATTTTGAGAAAAGCAAAGAGCACTCCCATATGGACACACACAGATTACAGCCATCCGAAAACCTCCCATTGCAACCCTGTCGACTACTTGTTTCATTTCAGCTTAGTGTGAGAGTCTCCACTCATTAATGGATAAACTAGTTTCTCTGTTATCCTCTGCTCTTTGTTTCACCTTGTCTTTTTCATAAAATGTGTATGTGCACACAAAATGTACTAAAAACATGAGAACCCACTTTAAAACAACTTCCCCAGCCATTCTTCACTTTTTGTCCCCACATTTCATTCTCATTGCTGTGGTATCAAATACAGTGGTGTTTTTTTTTTGTTGTTGTTGGTTTTTTTGTACCCTGAGTATTGGTGTCGTGAGAACTCATACTACGGAGGAATGCTTATAAAAGACATCTTATCCTCACATTTTTATGCCGCGAGAAAGCGCCATTTTTTAATATGCAGGGTTAATGTTGGCAAGGGGTAGATTTTAACCCCCTTGGTACTTTTTCTTAACCTAATCAAGTAATGTTAAGTGCTTGAACCTAACTGTCAACTTCCAAATGGCATTTTGCCACAGCGCACCAACACCAGAAAACGCCTTCTGGATATATCTGCAGTGCTGGCACAAGTACTTGTCCCTAGTAATAATACCTGCCAGCTGTAAAAAGTGAACTTGTGCACCTTTGTATTCAAGACAAGAAGCTATTGCAGTTTTTTTTGTATACCACATTGAATTATGTTGATGTTTGGGTTATGCTTATGACTACTCTAATGCCTATATGCTTATTTTATAGCTAATTAGTTTTTTATTCTTACTCTGAACACCAATAGAGTGCCAAGTCCTGTAAAACCACAAACAAGTGAATAAAGCTATATAAGGTGGAGAGTGACAGCATGAGTTGGGGTATACTGTACTTTAATTCAACAGACAACCAGAGATCAGGTTTTATCTTTTTCTTACAAGTGTACTCCAACTAAAATATTGTTAATGCAAAATATTTTTTTTCCTCTGTTATTCAGCATCCAGTCCATCAGAAATGATCAGTATTTTAACACACTCAAAACCCTTGAAGTATCAGAATTAACCCCACTTACCCTCACAGTGCACACCTTTGCCACAGTGCAAAGTTCAGGCCAGAGGCTAGGTGGCCTGGCTGTGCAACTGTGAACCTGTGTTGGTCTTTAAAATACTGAGCTGTCAGTAGGAGTCAGCTGAGGTAGTTTGTTCTGCTCACCACTCAATGGACATGTTTCATTGGCACCTTGCTGGAGGTCAGCAGCAACCTGCAGCCAGAACTGTGGGGGTCAGGCCAGGCTACCTAGGTTTAGCTGGAGAGTGAATTACTCTGTAGGCGGGGCAGGTGGGCTGAGCTGAGGCTTGGGGCTGAGATTGTGGCCCAGCAGTATTTCTGAAGTGCGTGTGTGTGGACTGCATGGAGAAATCCATTTGACCAGTGTCACACAGCACAGTTTATACGCCTGGTGTGGAAGAGCTGCTTGGAACTCTTTTCTCCACAGATTCTTCAACCAATAACTATTCTGTAGGCTGCCATTGAAGGATTAGGACTAGAGCTCATCAAAGAAAATAGCCTGGTCAGTGTGACGTGCCATTTTAAAGTGGCTGAATATTTTAAGAGAGTCCTCTTCCTCAGAGGAAATGAAATACAGACAAAGAGTGGAGAGCAGGAGGTTTTTGTTTGCTTCTGCCAGTGCTTAGGGGCAGAGATGGAAGATTTGGAAATGTGAAGTAGATTGTTAGGGAGTGAGGCAGTCGGGGCCCATTTTCACCGCAGCTGAGGCCTCCACTAGCCACAAGCAGTTTATATAATTCCAGAGATGATAGAACAAAATATCTTCCACCACACAAAGATTTTACTCCCTTCTCTTCCTCCCAGCTTTTTTATATCTCTTCTGCTTTGCTCCAGTCACCTCCTATCAGCGCTCACTAGCAGCATCAAGGACAGTACAAAGGATTGCAGCATCAGTACTCAGAGACAGGCACAGTGCAAAACCATGTAAAAAGTAGCCTTTTACAGGACACATAGTCGGGATCATTGTGCTTGCTCTGCCATGCATCACCTGCTACTAAATGATTGTGTATTGTGGGCTCAGTGGATGTGCGTCTACGTAACTTGGTGCTGGCTGGTCAGGATTGCCTAGGAGCTATATCCACGCCATGGAGAATGAGTTGGTTGAGCTGTGCTACTGAGCTCTTCTGAGCATGCTTAAGAGCTGGGAATTATTCCACTCATTTCTGGGTTCCTGTGAAGCATGACAAAAAAACTGAAGTGCTTCATGCTCACCCAATTCCCTTCCTGAGAGGAGCCGAGAGGCTAGGGGTTTAGAAGTCGTTGAACAAACACTCACCATGATGAACATTAATTACATCAATTAAGTGGACCACAGCCATTGTCTGGGGTGCCTAAAACCCCGTGTCAAAATGCATTGACAGACCCCAACAAAGAGATACAGTGTGTGTGTTTGTGTGTGTGTGTTGCTTTATGATGCTCCTTTCACAAGTTAGAGTGGTTTGATCGGTAGTTCTTACCATAAGCCATAACTGCGAGATGCCGTAACTGCGGTGGTTCTTGTTACTCGTTGATGAAATTAAAATTTTCCTTTTATCATGCACACAGCTTTTCCACTACTAATTCATCACTTTTCACCCTCTATGCTTGATAGATGGCAACAATCTATCTAAGCCACTCGGACACCTCAAAGTTAGTTTTGTGTGTCCATAACAATCCCTGGTCCAGTGTCTGTGATCTTTTGTCCATCTTTTTATTGGTTAGTCTCATATATGGATATTTCTATGTATCCAACATCATGAAGTCTTCTCTTCAAGTGAACTGCTAAGACTCCTGTTTTATGGGCAGTCTTTTAAAAAGCTGCCAGAGAGTCCAGAGATGGACTTCTCATTTTGCTTAGTTGTGCAATGGTACCAGTGCCAGTTTGCATTGTCCAAGAAGGAATATCCTTCTTTTCTCAGGGCAAAAATACTTAGAGTATATAGTTTTTCTAATTATCACATTAAAAAATGATTTGGTAAACTTGGATTAGGGACATAGACTGCACGCAAAGATGGCTATGTCTTTATATAAAGCTTTAGCTTCCAGGTCTAAAAAAGAAGACCATATTCAAGTGCTACAAAATGTACAAGTGCCTTTCTTGTAATGGTCAGCAGGGGACGAATCCTCTGGTTGCAAAGCAATGAAACAAAAATAAACAAAAACTCCCCCAAAGGGGGGATGGGGTATTAATTTATCTCCCTCGAACTCTGGCTTAACACATTAACACATTCCAGATAATCTTATGGCCTCAGTTGCAACATTCTTATTAAGTATTACTTGTTGTTGTTCATTTTTTTTTAATGCTGGGTGCCCATTAGTGGGCTTGACATCTCAAAACATTGATCATTCTTGATGAATGATTCCATGAATGATTAATTGTTTCTTTATAAAAATGTGCTGTTATTATTTATAGAAAAAAATAGGTTGTTTATACATAACTCTTTGTGTTTGAGTTGAAGTATATTCTATACATGTTCAGGCATAATTAGCATTATTTACAGATTTAAATCAAATATCTATATTGACTTTGATGCTTAGATCTGTTTAGATTTAGCAATTCTCTGTTAGTGTGTGAAAAAGATGTTTAAGCCCTGTATTAGTCTATTAAGACCTTGAGATTGTTTAAGTGTGAATTATGTTGATATTTGTTTTAAAGTAAATCATGCTCATATTACATAGTTTGATATAAACAAATACCTAATAAAAGTGAGATAATACACAAATCTAGTCTTCCATAAAGTGTGACAGACTAAAGTTACCTCAGCAGCAGCAGCAGCAGCTCACAGCATTTCGAATGACACAGAGAGCTGAACACTGCATGGTGTGCTGACTTTTTAATAGGGAAGAGAGTCCTTACTGGCTTCCTCTCATGGGAAAACTGACATTCTTGTCCGGGAGGTGAACAGCAAAAGGCTTAAATGTCTAACAGCCAAGATACTGCCAACAGCAAGTTGAATTCATATTTCTGAAGACACTGACTGCCCGATGACCTTGGTACTGAGGCCAAATGATGCACACTTACAGTTGCTTTTTGTGCAACTGCAGTGACCCTCATGATTAACTTTGTAACACACTGAATTGTGTCTCTATGACGCTGCATTTGCGGTACTTACATGATTAAACAAACTTGCTGTCAGTTTTTCTAGTATGCGGCTGAATTCATATTTATGTGGTGCTGTTATTGCCAGTGTAAATAAAAGACCGCTTAAACCGTTTCCATGATTATATATTTAATTAAAGCTGCGGTTAAACATTTATTTTCACCATTGATTAATCTGCCACTTTTATTTTTAATTAATGATTTCTCCTTTTGTCTGTAAAATGATAGGGGGCTTGGAAAAAAATGCCCCCTCATAATTAGAGGCAGAGGTGACTGATTGCTTATTCTGCCCCCCCAAAAAACAAAGTCAATCAATCAGTTTATTAGGATATAAAACAGAGAAAAGCAGAAAGAGCACTCAAACGTGAGACGTGAGAACCAGTGGACAAAAGTGACACAAATGAGTAATCACTAATCCATACAGTCACTGATTTAATTTTTACTGACTACTGGATAGCTAATCTTTTCAGCTTGAATATTAATTGCATTAAGTGTTCAGGGATAGACTGCTCAGTGAGAATTGTCAGTTTTTCCCTGGATTACTTCTTTGTAACAAAATATGCAACACAAATATGCAATGTCTTCTCTTTTGCAGTGGTTGTGACCTCTGAACTTGCAGTGTCTATCTAGTTGAACACAAGAAACCTGTGAAATATATTTAGCTTCTGTGAAAAAAAAAATCTCGAATCAAACTAAACTGAGTACTGTTCTGAGTTGAGTTGATGTGACATATAAGAAGCTGCAGTTTTAGAGTATATTCCTCCATTTATGATCGACCTTCTCTTCCTCCTCTTCGTCTCTCCCTGCTTCTGCTATCGTATCACTCACATGGCCACATTTCAAGAGATGGAGGTTCCACAATGATTAGCTACATTGTTTTCCCACCATGTGTGAATGAGAGAGATGGAGAGAGCCAGGGGGCTGGGTGGGTTGTTGTGGGTGGGAAGGTAAGGTGCGCAGAGGGCCTGTTACCAAAAACCCCCACAAAAAACACATTATTGTAATTGGAAGTTAAAATCCCATTTGTTTTCCCCTCTAGTGCTTACTGTCATGACTAGGGGGGAGAGGGGAGCGGGGGACTTGTTTTAAAAATTAACATTTGGTATCAATGTCGGGTTCACGCAAGAGAACATCAACCTTCTGAAAAGGGTGCCACTCAAAGCAGCTGAAGTGGGGGAGATGATTTACTATAGGAAAAACACGTTTTGGTTCTGATACACAACCACAGCCACTCGGTGTCTTGTCTGTAGCCTCTGGTTCAAAGGCGAATGTTGCTTTATGAACATGATAGTTCATTTCGCATTCATATCTTCACGATGTAAACTAAACGATGTAAAAAGACATTTTTTAAAAAGGACCAGCAAAAGGGGCACAATCACAAATATGCCTTGAGGGGCTATGCAGTCTTCATCACATGTGACATTCTCTGTTCTAAGACCCTCACAAAGCCAAATAAACTTCTGAATGAGACATCTTTCCATAAGTTGCTTGAGGTACATCCAGTAAATGGCACATGAACAGAAAGCAACATATTAAACTCGTGATTTTATCATATTTGGGATAAGCATGAAAAAAATCTATATGAAGAATATGATCTTGGATGATCACTTCTAGTTATCTAGAAAAACACACAGGAGCTAAGCTACATCACTTTCTCTCCAGGATAAAGCATGGCAAGAAGACAAACAAAACAAATGACCAAAAGGCAAAACATAAGCCCGCCATTCACACCCACAGTAGAAGGAAAGAAACACACATAGGGAAAAAAGAACAACATGAACACACAGGAATGAGAGAGTAGCTCAGTAACTGATTCTCCTGCAGGATGAAGACTCAGATCCACAACAGCTAGGCTGAAGCACCAACATCCGCGAGTGAGAGAGAGCATATAATCCAGTAGTTTCCCTTTCTGAGGTTTCTCTCAAATTTTTTGCTTTCTTCCTGTGTGTGTGAGGCTAAACTATACAAGTGAAACAAAAAACACTTGACTTGGCTTGTTGTAATCACGCAGTAGAAGGCAAAACTGTAAAGTTTGAGGTCCCTCATACTGGTGCATGTTCAGGGACAGGGAGGGGGCAGCAGAGACCCAGAGTAGATTTGGAGGCACCGTAGTGTAAATAACAGTTAAAAGCAACTGCAGGCTCCTGACTCTGCCTCCTGCCCGAATGAAGATTCGAATTATGTTACTGAGTTATCCCTTGCTTGACAACTGCTGGTTTGGGTTTAAAAGGTCAGCTGGAGGAGTTCTTTGAGTTCACATCATTATCTGTCTATCTATAATAACACAGTAATCACATATATATAGTGGCATTGTTATCAGTGTTACCTCCTCAATGTTTACACTCAGTTGAACCTCTCGCAATGTATATATCTTCAAGGTCAGCTAAAGCTTGTGCTTTAAACCTTTGTATAGATAATTTGAAACACATATTTGCATCCATATTTAGAAAAGTGCTGAAATGTGTTCAGTGCATATAGTACAACAGAGCCCGTTTCGTATGACCTACTATTTTAAAGTATGTGTTTTAGAGTAATTTTGTATTTCAAAATGTGAATGGATCATCTTGGAACGAGATTTATTCCATCTCTCTTCATGTTAAATGACTTCCAAAGCTCCAGAAAGGCAAGCTGTGCCTCATAACCCCAGAGTGAGTTTTTGATATCCAGTCATGTTTGCAATATATCGTCTAGGAAATTTGTTAAATGTCCATAACGTGCTTGCTCAAATGTCCCAGATTTGGCCAAAAGCAAGCATCTAATTAGCATAATATTCATATTTCTGAAAAGCTCTTAAGAGCACTTCTGGCATTGTCCATTTCTCTTATTTGCCTCTTATTGCTATAATGTTTGCTTAATGCCTGGCCTGTGCCTAGCGATCGCATGCTGTGCTCATTGTGAATGCAGTGTGAATGTGCTGTTTGGGTATGGGCCCATGCATCTCCAGGGCCCTATAATCAGCTCTAAGCTGCTTCTATCAATCTTCATAACTGTAGTGGGTTGAGGAGGGAAGTGCAGCTAATCAGCTCTAACCGGCCCCATGTTCAGCTTGACTGTCACTGTTATAGCAAGGCCATATGCAAACATTGTCCCTTACATGCGTGTCCCTTACTCACATCTTGGCCATCTCACAGGGCCATTCCACAGATGGCCGGCTCTAGCTGAAGTCAGGTTTTGAAAGGGCCTGTGACTTTCACTGAATAGCTGTTAGTGTAGGTTAATATAGGAGTGGTGGCCCTGCAGCGGTGGCAATCACAGCTCTGATCAGAGCCGGGCTTCAAAGACGTCTGTGCAAGTTGAAGCCAGAGTTGTCATTAGCTTCTGCCCTGTGCTTGACAGCCCTTCCCCTCCCCCCCAACTCCTTCTTCCTGTCTCTCTCTCTCATTCTTCGTCTTTGTCTCCCTCTTATTGCTCTCATTTTCTGCCCATGTGCAAATGGCTACTGTAATCCTGGGCCTGGGCGCTCTGGCCTGTCACTCCACATTTGCACTAAGCATCTTTCCTTCTCTCATCTCCTTTGCCCTAATTGTATTGTAATAAGCAATTACAGATCTATTTATGCACACTAGATCTGAGATTGGGCCACTTTTTAAGAGGCTGTATAGGGGAGTGGAAGTGGACCGAGCGGCGCCCCCTCACCCTGAACTTACAGCTGGGACAAAGACGGCACTGCTGCTAATCGCTCGGCTTTCCCTGTTTCTCTCGCTGATGTTCTAATCCCGCATTACTATCTGGTGCTCTCCTTCTGTTTTCTATCCTGTGCAGAATGCCCTCTAAAGCAAAAGTGATTGTGCTGTTGTTTGTTGTTTATTGGCTGTGTTTTCTCTTTGTGAGTCAGCTCTAGTGATGCAAATGAACAGAGGCAGTGTTTACCTGGACTGGCCATGTTTTCCCTGCGTGTGTATGTTTCTGTGTGTGTGTGTTTGTGTGAGTGCGTGCGCGTGTGCATCGTGCCTGCACAACGTCTAGGCCTTTGATCATACTACATCGCATTGACAGATGCTCTCTGGTGCTTTCTGGTTGCTTATGAACGAGGCCACAGTCAGGATCTGAATGCCAGTAATTATATCTTGCTGTCTTGCTAGAATGACAAGAATTGTGTCTTATACAACAAAGTGCGATGGCTTTTTTTCTATCTGTCCCATTATTTTTAGGTATGAGAAATGACATCGAAATCCCGTGTCTGTTTCCTCCCCGTCTGGGGCTCTGTGTTTACAGCTGTTTGCGAGCCTGTATATGTGAGAGGTTAGGGCCATGATAAAGGCTTACACCTTGTAATCATAGCTGGATGTGTGATCTCAGCGACCTGCCTGCGAACTGGCTTGGAGAATGGTGTGCATGCGTCGTGTGTTTGTGTGTGTTGAAGAGGAGTGGGCGGTGACTGATGCCAACCAACGACAAATTTGGAGTATAAGCTAAAAGCAATCATCAGAGTTAAGAGAAAGAACTGGGTATTGTTTAGAGATTAGATTGGTTATGTGAATTTAATTTGGTTTTTTAAAGGTGTTCTGGGTCAGGTATTCAGGTATGAGGACATTTCGATATTTTTTGTAGAGTATACTTGCAAATCGCTAGTTGTTACATTTGAAATATTCTTACAGGGAAGAACTGCTGTCTAAGCCACAATTCTGTAGCTGACGTTGAGTTGAACACATGATTATGTCATCACATGAATGTACCTTCCTGTTGTGTCAGCCCAAGGCTGAAGGTCCAACTCACAAATCTTTGCATGCTGTTTTCCACCTGACCAGAAGACAGGATTCATTTATCTAAAATTAACACATTTAAAATAAATTTATTATTGTTATTTATTGATATATAAACATAAAATAAACACATTATTATATAGTAAACATAATATTCCTGATAAAATCAGTCAGTCTAAATTACGAACACAGGCATTGGCTCTCTCCTCCATCATTTTCCTCCCTCAGTCTCTTGTTGGCTGCCTGCAGCTACCGCTGCCAGAGAGCTAGCAGCTAGCAGCTAAGTTTAGAATAATTTACCAAATTGACAGCTGCAAATTAGCTACCAGTTTGTCTCTGATAGCTTTCTTTGTTTGCAACAAATCATGTTTTTGTATTTTGTGCTGTTGTCATATGTATATATATATATATGTATTAGTAAATATAGTATTTATTACTTGCATTTTTAAGCAGGTAACAGGATAAAGGACTCACGAGTTTGAGGCTTCACCTTTCTCGCTTCTCAGTCAATGGAGCGTTGTTATATGTTGATAAACTGAATTGCATTCTGTTGCTTCCCAGTGCTTGCTAACTGCTAATCAAAGCTTGGATAGCTTGCCTTGTGAGTGAATGGTTGTTGTTGCTCCAATAGTCACACCAGCCAAGATAACTCCCTCATCTTCAGTCACCTTCATTGGCAAACATTAAAGCACATTTAAATTGAAGTCTGACCGATTTATCGACAGGCCAATATTAGATAAATGCTGATCTTTCACAATTTGTAACGGCCACTAAAGGAAAATTTAGGAAGTAAAGAGACGGTTGTCGATTACGCGTTGACACTGCGTAAGTTGTTTTCGGAAGGGACACAGAATAACTAGCTAAACAAAAGTAAAAAATAATGATAAGTAGCATAATGATGCATAATGATATGTTAGGGAAATTTGTTTTGTGCATATCTTGAAGGCTGTCGAGATTTTAAATCGGTGACTTTTATTTTACACTTTTTTTTTTACACAAAAATGTGTAGAATTACCAGAAATATCAATCAGCAACGTTATAACATTTAGAAATAAGATTATACAGATTATAAAATAAGATTAATACAAAAAGAAATATGTTAAATGCACATATAAAGCAAAGAGTGATTGCTTTCCAAGGATTATATAGCAATAAATGAATTATTGTCAGGGCTTTACTATGTGTACTGAGAGAGACTGTTTGAATTGGGTGTTTTAGCAGCAATGAGGGAGTCTCTTTCAAAAGAGGGTGTGGATTTGATAACATGACAAAATAAGTATACTACAACAAGTTTTTTGAATTAAAAAGAAAAACAACAACAACAAAAGATGCCAGCATGTCAAGTTTCTTGTAAAACTGTTTTAAGGAGTTCTACTCAGAGGACCAACATATGGGAGGACAGAATGGAAATTTATGCAAATAGGTGCTGCCCCTGATTCATCACTGCAGACTGACCACGGTGGCAGAGGAAATTGAGTCTGAAATTTTACGTCTGGGAAAAGCAAGTGTAAAATCTGCAGCGGTGTTTTTATTGCACGCATAGTGGACAGTTAGGATTGGAACAATGAGCAACAGAGACACACAAAGACATGCACATTAAAAAATGTATTATGAAGTTATTTCACTGGAGCTCTCGTTTATTTATATTACCTTTCTGTGTCCTCTTCTTTAACATAGATGTGGGGGGGGGGTGTTAATAGCTCATAGCAGCTTCAGTCCCGTTTAAGTTCCAAGTTAGACCCTACATCTTCCACACGGATTTTTCCCAACTTATTCAATCACTGATGTTTTTGTTGAGATTAGGACATTTGACTGTTGCTTGCAGTCCCAAACGCACCATCTCTACAATCAGTATTCAAAGTGCAGCAGAAGGATACTAATCTCTAAAATTGTCCAGACATGCACCACACGCATCACAACAATCAGACACTAGACTTCATGGCACTTAATGCAAAGTGCAGCTGTGCTCATAGTTAAAAAAACCCTGGTAAATAAATAAACTGCAGGGAAGCCAAATTTTGCACTCATTCTAAACTGTGACCGAGTCAGTAAATATTCCCACAAATACTGACATAGGTTTATGTGGTAATTAATCCATTAGATATATGTTTTTAGAGTGTTTTATGAATTAAAAAGTATGAAAACAGCACTCAAAGTATGGCAGAGTTTTAAATAACCTTTTTCGCGCTTTAAAGCGCTGAAAGACGGGGCGATTTTCATGCTAGAAAAAAAGGCAAGGACATCCATCAATAATGTGCGAATAAACACTATTTTCCTCCCTTCTTCTCACCATAAATGTTATCAGCTTACAATTTTTCCAGTAAATATATTACCTGTCTTTGTCGCCATCTGTCATTGCCACGCCTCTCTGAATAGAATTTAAGACAACATGCTTAAAACATCAGAGCCGGATTGTCAAGATTTGCATAAATACGTTGCACTTTTTTTCTGCCTTCTTCTCCTCTACTTTTATATTGTTTCACACTATATTAATCTTCTCTCATATCCTACTTGGAGAGTTAATAACGTTCACTCGTTGCCATTGCATTCTTTGTTTTGCGTGCGTGTTCAAAACACTAATAGCTTTTTTGTAGGTGCAGCACAAAGGCTCTTTGAATTGTGTTTGCTGCCACAGGTAGCAGTCTTAAATTTTCCACAAATAACAATAATGTTGGATACTACAATATCAGCTACAGGCTTATCTATTCAGGTTTCCTTGACACTCGCAGCAGCAGTAGCAGCCCATGCTTTTATAGTGCACACTTAAACCAGGAGCCAAATGTTATAAAGGATTTGCAATGAGATACATTGTTTACACTTACTGTGGATACAAAGAATGTCATTATATGTCTTCACAGTGAAACAGTCTGGTCTTGAGTGACTTTGTGCGGTATGGCTTAAAAGATATGTTCCAAGTTGCTTTTTCTGTCTTTTTTTTTTTTTTGAGTCAGAGAACATGTTTAAGGAGAGGAAACTGTCTTTGTTTTTATTGCCTATACTGTGTGTTTGTGTTTGTGCGTCTCTGTGGCCAAGTCCTATCCTCCAGCAAAGAAAAGTAAATTCATTTCTTAATTTAAACATTAAAAAATATATTTGTTTCCAAGTGGAAAATGGTGATTATGAATGGCATGTATCACTTCTAGTTAGCTTTCCTAAAACCTTTAATTGAGTATCATACAAAAGTGATTAAGAGAACTTTGCACAAATTCAGAATTTATTAAACATAAACATTCAATTTAATGTCAAGTACTGTTGCATTCACTGCGGGTCCAATTGAGGACTGAGGATTGCCAGACCCTCTGCAGCCCACTTCCACGTCCCTTTTTGTTGGGTTGGTCTCCTTGCAGAATAATTGAGTGTGGCAGCAACACGTGTGCCTGGTGTCCCAGTGCTATTTCAAATACACCTTCTTGGGTTTTACTTGCTGGGGGATTCCTCTTTCAGACACCCGGTTGGTTTTGGTGCTTTTGGCTGTGGTTGATGCATCATGCATTAGTATATTGGCTTGGCTTGGCTTCTCTTGTTGACATGGAGGTTTGTCCAGTTCTTCTCTTGTGATGGAGAGATATTAATTCTAAATAAATCTCCCTTTTGTCAAACTGATGAATGGAATTTGATATTGTATTATGCAATTCCAATATTATTCTATTGGTTTTTGTAATACACTTGGCCTTTAGCATAAGTTTGTGTTATGTTCCATTAGAGCTGGGCGATAGAACGATAACGATATGTATCGCGATATAACTTTTACTCGATAGAGAAATTAAGCTATCGCGATAGACCTCGCCGCTCTTGTCCTCTTAAAAAAAAAAAAAAAAAAAGGTCAGCCAATCCAAATTAAGTAGCGCAGAGCCGAACCAATCACAGCCGCAGCGTCACGTCGCGTGACTTGTTACGTACCGCACAAGTGCCAAGCCGCACGTGTGTTTGTTTGGGAAGCAGCCAGCGCGTAATGGAGGAAATGAGTGCGCCGACTAGAAAAATCAACCGAGCGTGACCGAAGAGAAAACAGATGATGGTTCCAATGCCGGAGAGATTGTCGAACGGAAGAGCCATAGAAGTTCCGTAGTGTGAAGGTATTTCGGCTATTTCAAGTCTGACAAAAAATAGAGTAGCGTGCACTGCAAATTGTGCCGAAAGCAAGTCTGGAAATACAATAAACTGGTGCATGCGTCACACTGTGCGCCACGTTATTGTTTCGGTGAAATGAATTTCTACAATACTGTTACTGTTAATTCTACTCTCTGCAGTGTTTAAATGCTTACATACCGTATACACACAGTTACTGTCCCTCCACACATACGACTCGGTTCTGCTTCTATGCCCCAGCTTTGTTTACTTTTTCCCACCGAGGCTTCTAGACTTCTGATTGGCCAACATTTCTGCACGGTTAGGAATCTAGCGCCACCTGCTGCTTTGGCATGTTCATAGCAGCGTTTTCCTTCATTTCTGCCTTTATGTGTGGACGGGATTATTTTTTAAAACGAAAACGGAAAATCTCCGTTTTCAAAAATACCCGTGTACGTGTGGACGTAGCCTCAGTCTCTGACTGGAAGCGCTAATTCGTCATTCGGCTTTTGTCAGACTAAAGTAACTGTTAAAACTGTTTGAAAAGCTCAGCTATACAACAAGGAGAGATTGAGAATTTCCTTTTAGTTCTCAGTTTATTTGATATTGACAAAAGTTAGTCAGTTTTGTCTGTTCTTCTGTAAAACAAACTAAGATTTATTTTTAGAATTAATATTTTGTTTCTAAGTGGAATTGACAATTTAGTCTGTTTCGTTTGTTCTATTTTGAAACTTAAACGCTTTAGCGGCTGCCTTTTGTGTAGTTTGCAATATTTGCCTTTATTTATCTGAAAAAGTCTCATGTTCCTTAAGTACATCTACCCTGTTGAACTTATTATGGGAAATAAATATTTAAATAAAAACAAGCTGCTGATTATTTCACATTTTACTTGTAAGCAACGGCACATTTAAATCTTACAAATATAGTTATTTGGCTTATATCGTGATAGATATCGTTATCGCCTGAAATGAAAAAAACATATCGTGATATGAAAAAATCTCATATCGCCCAGCTCTATGTTCCATCTACACTGGCATCAATTCAGGCTTTTTGGGCTTCAGACTAAAGTTATAACAGTAAAAATACATAGAGTGCAGTACACAAAACAGTTTTAAGTGCTTTTGGAAAACTACATGTGAATAAAACGGCTTTTTAAAAAATAAATAAATAAAATGTGGATTGACAATGACAGTCTTTTTTTTTTATGTATTGAAGTACCCTGGACAATGAAACGTTGTGTTCCAGTGATTTACAGTTGAAGGATTGCTATTTTAAATGCTCCGTTTGATATCCAAAAAAATATGATTAACTGGAGGGCCAATCTAAATGCAAAGTTCTGAAAAAAGATTGATATTGTCAATTTGAGTTGTGCTTTTTATTAAAATCGAGATTCCATTATGTGACCCCCCCCCCAACAGTTACAAAATGAAAACCAGTCTCTTTCTAACTTATAAAAATATTAAAATAGTCCAGGGCTAGTCCTCATTACTAAAGTGAAGGCACAGTGAGATAGCTTCTGCCATTTTTTTTCTTGATGACCTCACAGAAAAGGTCATGCTGTTCTTAGAGGTATATGGTTAGTCATTTGGTTCCGTCTGTCTTTGTTTAAAACTGCTAACAGGTGTTGATAAGAGTGCACCAGAAGCTTTTTACTTTTTTTCCCCTTTGGTCTCCCTCTCATCTGTGGCACGCCTTCTATTACCATGATAAATGCACTAGGGCAGTAATTGTTGTAGCCCTTCGCATGCACAGCCTCGCACACTCAAGAAATTAGAAACACATCGAAGCAGAGGCACACACGAACTTTCTGATTCATGCTGATAACTCTCCTTACTGTCTCTTAGGGATGTGCGAAAATAACTGAATGTTTGAAAAATTGGGTTAAAGGAAAACTGGGTTGAAGTGTGGTCCATTTTTTAAAAGTGTCAGCTTGAACTGAATGTTGTTGAAAAAGACTTTTTAAAATACTGCAGGCAGACCGGAATGATCAGAACTTAAATGGCTTTAAATGCAGCGCAGGGAATTTTCAGTTTCTTCGTGACTGTTATTGCATAGTTTGTGATTTAGTTAAGAAAATTCCTTCGTTAACATGTAAAACGATCTGTGTCAAATTAGATGCAATTTCAAAGTCATTTCATCCAATCGACTCGATGTTAATGCTCCTGCTACATATTTTAGAAAAATAACAGCAGTTATGTAAATTGTTATGAAACGAGAAATGCATTTTGTGCTTTAAAAAGATAAATCCTAAAACAAGACAATCGTTAACAACGTTTGCTCCTTGTATCTCAAGTATGGCAGGAAAACTTCTCAACAGGACGATCAGCGTGATGAGATACAAAATTTACTGTTCGTTGCGAGCGTTGACTTTGGAGTTATGGTTTACTATGTGTCAGTACAGAAGAAGAAAACAAACAAACAAAAGAAGAGATGAGTCTTTTACTTTTAAAATTAGAATTGGGCTAATTAAAGAGCTCAAATGCTGCATGTTGCTAAGGCTTCTGACACTTCGGGATTGCAGGGTAGGCTGACCCGAGGACATATTTTAGCAAACCAGACATCTTGTACTGAACAGTGCAAGATGAATAGACGTGCTGTTAAACCCCAACTGTGAACTGTGATTGCAACAATCCCAATTCTGTGTTGTTCCTTGTTTACTATGCCACATGTCAGCGTTGGTGCTCCAGTTGCTAGTGGAACAGCTATAAAAGCATGGAAGAAGCAAAGACTCATCAGTTAGGCAATTTCACATCAACAATGTCAACACTCTTTTTTTTTTTTTTTGGTATGTTTACGTTAATTCTTGTCTTAACTGCAAAACACGGCAATGTCCCAAAAGCTCAGGCGATAACAATTCCCTCTTCTCTTGCTCTAACCCTCAAAATGTTCAGTGTAATACTTGGTGTGAAGGCTTTGTTGCACTTAAGGTAACATAATGTGTTGTCATCAACTCAGTTAATGGCATTTTCACTTCATCTGTCTGTATTTCTGAGGAGTGAGGAGGTAGATTTAGATAGAATCCAGCAGAAACTTCTAAATGTCAGTAGACAATGCAGACTGTAGAAGGACTGTGGAATGAAACAAGAAGTACAAATTAAATTGGTGACTTACTCACACTTAAATTTTTCAATTTATTCATCTTGGTTTCATTGCAATTATTTATTTTTACTAATAAATACCAGTAAATTATATTCGATCAGATATAGTATCTTTTTAAGACCAATAAAATAATGATATTTCGGTATTTAAAAATCTGGCATATCGGATATATCGACACAAAACACAAACACATTTCTCCAACATTTATTATATTCAGTTATTATTGAGTCCTTATTCAGATAATATGACAATGCAGTTTAAAAATAAACTCATGGTCTTGTCACAATGAGTCGTGGATTATGGTCCGACTGCTCAAATCATCTGTTTGCTGTTTAGGTTCCAAGCACTTTTTGCCAACAAGGAAGCTGTAGAGTGCCCTCTGGTGGACAAATGATGTGGAAAATTGTTGAAGGGTGTTTCTCCCATCTCTTCATTATTTTTCATTTATTGGCTGTTATGAATGCTGATACTAATACATTGGCGTGTAGCGGATCTATCAAGCTCTATTGTCAGATAACACATGCTGGTAACTGATTCATTCATCAAAATTACACATATGCACATACAAAATATATGAGGCTAGTAGGGAAAGCAGATATAGCCTCAATTATATGACAATATTTTAAGGAAATGTACAGTAATGATATGTCTGACGACATCGAACACGGTTTTATTTGCGATTGCAGCTCATGGGTGCACTTATTAGTGCAAACGTGATGAAGGATAGTTTTCGTCCTTCTTTCAGCAAACCTGATATGATAACCTAAATGTAAGATACATTCATCAATCTAATTAATTTCCCCCTAAAATGATGGCAAGCAAGGTGTATACAAAGAGACAGCCCAGTAGCTCTGTATTGTATTGTTGTGGAAGTTCACTGTTTAGATGCGGTCTTCATATTGGTGTGTCGTGTCCTTTTCACGTAGTGCTGCATGCTCTTCATTTCAGTAGCATTATGGAGCTTCTAGGTGCCCTTCACGCGCTAAGGGATGTTACACTGGGATTCTGTGGTGTGCTTTTGGAGGGATTTTAGCTGGAGGCGCACATCTCAGGAGAGTAGCCACAGTACACAGTCGTCTCCATTTATAGACCTTTTATCTAAACACATTGAGATCACTTGTAACCCTTTGCATATCGTTGAAAATGGTTGCAAACATTAAAAGTACTATGATGTACAGCTCCGTCCCTGCTGTGTTCACTTATGTCACTTATATCTTTCCTACATTTCAAATGTATAATTAATATGATAGTTGGTGTGATAAGGAAAAGAAATCAATATAATTTCATCTTACATTATGATCTGTGTATGTTTAAAGACAAATAAGCTAACGCAGTTGATTCCAATAAGTTCACTCACTTTGCCGCTCTGGCGCTATGAGGCTTAATGCCTGTTGTCACCATGGAGAGAGAAATAAAGAAAGTAATTGTGTTGTGCCAGGGCTCAAGCAATCCTATCAGCTATTGGGCACACATGTCAGAGTATGAAGACAGGGCTGAAAACTTGACCAGTTCCTGCCTGATGGAGTGAGGCTGAAATATGAGCAGGGGAATGGGTGGCCCAGAAGGAAAGCAGGACAAACAGCTGATGTGGAGAGGCAAGCAGACATGAACATTGGCTTGTTTATTTTTAGTTTTTAGTTTTTTTATACCTAGATTGGCAATGATAAAAGTGAGTGATGTTGATAAATGCTTGCACAGCCAGTTTATCAGCAGCTGTCTGGCTGGGGGTTGCCTGCGGCAGCGTCCAAGGCTGATAACCCCTGAGGCCCGAGGCATGATGTTGGGAGGAGGAGGGGTTCAGAAGATGATGCAGCTGCTGGGTTTTGGCCAGTGAATAACCCTAATTTAGTCAGTTGATACTTTGCATGTCCGCCAGTAGTCAAGGGCTGCAAATCAGTGAATAAGAAACATCATCAAGCTTCACTGAGAGCCTGTAAAGGTTTTTACAGAGCAGCAAATAGAAGTATTAAATGAAAGCAGGGAAAGAAAACAACTCTTATATTCTCATCACCACGAGGGAAAACCCACCAGAAAAGAGTGACATCTTTACCTTTACTCTGATCTGGTGACATCTCAGACTCAGCTTGTCAGGCTCGGCTTTGTAATGCTAGACTTGACTCGGCTTTCTTCAGTCTAAGCTGTACTCTCTCATCCTCAGGTGTGCTTTGAGATTATCATTGCCACGTTGACATTAGGTGACACTGCATGTTAGTATGCATAATTTGGCTGGTACTACCTCTTTACCACGCGAACCTTCTAATAGCAATTTAACCTAAGGACTAACAGAGATACCATCTTGGAAAGCTTGACTTACGATGATTTAACTCACACAGATGAACTCAGATTTCGCTTTATAGCATGTCAAACACTGGATTTACTGATTTGTTTGTTTTTCTATGAATTGTTCAGGCTGATATCTGCAGCAATATTGATGGTCAAGAGTATTTAGACACCTGTGTGCCATCACTAATTACTACACAAGCTGTGTTTGCATATTTAAACCTGTGGCCCATTGCACATTCTCATGAAGTTGATGAAGCGCTGAGTGAGACTCGTTGCTCTTGTCAGTGTAATAAAACATCGCTGATTACATTTTTACTGGTTGAGCGTGCAGTGTCAGCCCCGGCCTCTTGTGGTTACTTTTTTTCTGGTTATTTGTTCATCTTGGCGGCATCCCCAGGCCTAAAGAAGATGCTGTGCGCTGAGCTCTTTTCCCTTCTTCACCTTTAAATTAGAGTTAAAACTGGGAAATGACTTCATTTCTTTTCCCTTTTTTTGTTTTGTAGTTGGATTAATTGAGTTGTATGATAAAACAATATTTTTTTTAAAAATCACTTGCGCAAAATTCATGAAAAAGAAACTAACTGTAGGAGAGGACCCATGTGTGGGAGGCTGTGTGCATATGTGCAGGCTATGTGCCTGTGAGACTGTGTGCACCTGGAAAGCACTTGACAGATGGTTCTTCAGCTCTAGTTGAATGTCACTTCTTTTTTTCTCAGTGTTAAGCCTCTTTCATAGATGGAAAGTGTTTCGGTCAGCATTTTGATCAAGGTAGACTCTTTCAGCTTTCTTGATTGTTTGCCGGGCATCTCCAGAGTATGTTTATCCAGCCCCCATCATTTATTTCTGTTTGATTTAGGCGAGCCGAGAGAGATCAGAGCCGTGACTTTCTCCACTGCGTTTTCTGCCTCTTTTTTTTTTTTTTATTTGTTTGTTTTGCCAGTTAGATTACAGAGCGGTGCATCAAAAATCATTATATACCACATCGTATCAGCGCGTTTTCAATCTGTAGAATGGGTTTAGTACTTTACAGAGACAGTAAATATTTTGTTTGGGTTAATGTGGTCTTCTTCAAAGTACAGTAATCTTGTTCTTTCTCTGTTTGCACAGGCCAAACTGGTACAAGAAAAACAAGCTGACCTTATAAGATGCATCATAAGTTAAAGTAAAAACCTACCATGTCTTAGTAAGGTGTTGGGCCAGCATATACAAAGAGAACAGCTTCAGTGTGCTTTGGTATTGATTCTCCAATCTCTGGAGCTCTACTGGAGGGCTTGAGCACAGTTTTTCCAAAACATATTCCTTCATTTTGGGTTTTGATCGTGGTGGTTGACAGCACCTGTTCAAAAATCTATGCCCTATGTTCAAGAATAAGGAAAAACACTGACTGTTGTTTGGGTGAAGAAGCAGAAGAAGGTACTGCAATTTCACGGCAGGATTTCCAACATCATCATACATGTCAAAACAGAAAAACTCTTTATTGCCTTGGGACAGAAAAGAGGATGGATGGATAGTTTGTATTTAATTGCAGTGATCCTTTCCTCCAAACCAGAGCCACTGGATCCTTTCACTCTGGGGTCAAGGGCTCAACTTTTCTTCTCAATGTGTCCCTATTTGTTCCAAAATTAGGTCAGACTTTCATTCCACTAGCTCGTCATTCTTCCTCTTCACATAGGTAATGTAGGGCAGTTTATAAATATTTTTAGCTCGGACTTTGGATTCCTAACAAGATAATTGATTTACAATTGTATTATTGGCAAATTCTATTTCCGAATGACTCTCTATTTTTGTCTTGTGTTCTGTTGGGGACTTTTGCCCCTCACTAGAAGCCCAAACTGTGTGTGGAGTACACATTGTAAAGGCGTGGTTAGTTTGTGTATATGATAGCGTCACGCAATACAGATTTGTCAGCTCCACATCTATGACGCAAATCTCCTGTTCTATTATATCCTGAAGGTGCTCTATTAGATTGAGATCGGGTGACTGTGAAAGCCATTTGAGTACAGTGAACTCACTGTCAGGTTCAGGTAACCAGTTCGAGATGAAAATCAGCTGAATATGAGCAAACTAAGCCAAGTCTTACAAGAATGGACATGATAAGCAGCAGGTTTTGGGGTTTAAACCATGATCAGTTTACACTAAGGGGCCCAAAATGTGCCAAGTAAATATCCCCCACACCTTTATACCACCAGTAGCCTGACCCTTTGATACAAGTTGGGATGTTTTCATCTTGTTTAGTTGTTAGCCAAATTGTGATCCTGCCGTCTTAGTATCACAGCAGAAATCGAGACTCATCAGATCAGACAACATTTTTTCCAGTTTTCTGCTGTGCACTGTTGGGGAACGGTGGGAACTGTAGCCTCCGTTTCCTTTTATTAGCTGACAGGAGTGGCACCCAGTGTGGTCTTCTGTTGCTGTAGCCCATTTCACAGGCTGTGTGATCAGAGATGCTCTTCTGCATACCTCGGTTGTAACTAGGGGTTACTTGAGTTACTGTTGCCTTCCTATTAGCTTGAAGCAGTCTGGCAATTCTTTTCTGAACTACTGATCACTTGCTAGTCTCTGTTTTTTTTTTTTTACCCATTCTCTATAAAGTCTGGTTGTTTCCTATCTGGCACCAACAACCATGCCACATTCAAAGACATTTAAATCACCTTTCTTGCCCATTCTGATGCTCAGTTTGAAGTAAACAGGTCATAATGATCTTGTCTACATGGCTAAATTCACTGAGCTGCTGCCATGTGATTAGCTGATGAAATAGTTGCAATAATGAGCAATTAGCGGTTATACCTAATAAAGTGGCCAGTGAGTATAATTAGATGTGACTCCTGACCAACATGGTTTAATTATACTGGTTTCAGAAAGTAGGAGGCATCATACAAAACCCTTGTAATTTCAAGTCAAGCAACACATGTATTTTTTCCCATAAACTATGTCTTACGTAGCATAACTGTGGACATAGTAGGGCACAGCGAAAGGGAACGTGGCTTATCTCTGTCAGTAGTTGAGGATGTGCAGCCTGGTGCCTGCAGCTCACTGTGGCTGCTCCTTCTTTGTTCCATTAGCGCCTGCCGTATTTCAAACTGCGGGAAGATGCTGAAAATGACCACTGTCTTGTTTTGTCGATGCATATTTGATGAATGATAGCCTTTAGTGCAACACTCACTGATAGACACTACATTTGCGGTGACTACTTCATAAAAAAGGCCATTTGTGTTTCGCCACTTACTGTAGATGCTTTTAATGTGAAGCTGCAGCAGAAGGAAATGTTCTGATCGCATTAGCAGCAACTAAATACAGCTTCTTTTTTTTCCTTTTTTTCTTCCGGGAAAGTCACCACAGACATGGGTGATAATACCGGGCATTGATAAATATTGCATTACTCTCAGCAGTGGGCCATAGAGCTCGATCAACACTGTGCTACCGCATTTGGCAATAGATAGATTAACAAGTGATGTTTCCAAAGTTGATGATTAATTGACCTCACTAATGCCATAACCAGCATAATTGCGAATTTTCATGATCATAATAAAAATACGTTTAGCATTCTCTTTGTACCATTAAAAGGTAGAGCTACTAGCGAGGACTGGATCAGATAATAAGCTGCAATGTGATCACCACTGAAACAGTCTGAGGTGAAAGTCCTTCTCCCTACAGTGTTAGAGGCAGCCTCTCATTGCAGAGTCAGATGAGGCCAAAGCATTAATCATAATAACATCATATCCTGCACTTAAAAGAGAAAATACAAATAACACAGACCCTTTAATACGGTTTAATTTGTTAGATGTTAAGGGGTTGTGAGTTTATGAAAACACTTGGTGTGTTGAGAAATATTGCTACATAAATATCACTTCATTTAGTTTACCAGCTAATTTTTAATTGGTGCAGCCTTGTGTGCGTGAAAAAAAAAAAAGATTTTACACTCATGCTGATGTTGAATTGTTGCCGTGATTCCCTCTTAAATTGTCTTCCTAAATTTAGCATGTAGTCGGCAGCAGATGTTTGTGCCCTTTTTGATACTGTGGGTAATAATCCTTAATATTCTCGCTGTTTGAAGCTAAATGAGGCTTTAATGCACTCTGATTCCATCTCCTAGCTCTCATTAATTGTTTTTCTTTTTTTTTTTTTTTGGAAAGTCCATAAATTATTTATTTATTTATTTTTGGTAAGATAAACAAACTTTTAAGGATGAAATGGATGAAATTTTTAATTCTCTCACAATCTGATTTGATTTGCGCGTCCGTCCGAAAAGCAATTGTGCAGAAAAGGCGCATGACTAAAATATTTTTGTTTTTCCTTCTAAAAGCTCAAGTGTTTGTGATCTTACTGGTGCTACTTTTTTTAATCGTTGTGTGAATGCATGTATTCCTGTTTAGCATCACACTGTCTTTGCTCTGTTACATCCTCCAACCCAGGTGCTGCTCACTTACTGTGTATGAAGTCTCATTAAAGGTGTTGCACAAAGCATTTGAAGCTTTGTCACTAATCATCTCCTGTCGCCCTTTTTCCTTCCAGATGGTCACAAGAACAAAGAAAATATTTGTGGGTGGCTTGTCAGCCAATACAGTAGTGGAAGACGTGAAGCAGTATTTTGAACAGTTTGGGAAGGTAAGACTTGTTTTTTCTTATCATCGCGCGTGGTGTTGTCACAATAGCCCGCACTTTAACGCTTCTCAATTCCCATTAAATGTTGGATTAACTCCGGTGTAACTTTGACCTCTTGACCAGCATCTCAGTCTTTATAGCTATCTCAAACGTTGAGCCTTAAGAGGAATCAGCAGGGCAGGTTTTTCCCTTTATCTTTACAGTTGAACAAATGAATATGTGTTTCGACAGGCAAACATCTGAAGATATAGTAGCTTCACGCAGTGCACCATGGCTGGTCAGCAACATGTATTTTACGTACAGAGCAAACAAGCAGTGACAACCAGCTGCCATGACCAAACCACCCTACAAAGAGGGAAAAAAACCTCCGAACAAAAACAAATAATGTTTTCTTTTTATCTGTGATAGCATAACATAAGAATCCAATACAACTCAGGATTGGAAATAAAGTTTCAACGGGCTATTGTGACGGCATTGGCACAGCCTTGTATTTAGCTGTCTGTTTCTTTATGCTGCTGCTTCGTGCTGTTCTCACACGCAAATCCCCCCACCCATGAGTGAGGCATATATGCACACCAATCTATACAAGGACGTATATATAGCGCTCTCACATGCTGACTCTAAAAGATGCGCGCGCGCGCGCGCGCGTGCACGCACACACACACACACACACACACACACACACACACACACACACACACACACACACACACACACACACACACAAACAGTCTTTGATACAGTGGCAGCATTTCACAGATAATTTCCCCACACTGAGCAGAGATCCATTTCCCTCATGTCATAATCCACATCAGTCAAGGTCACCTTCAGCTGATACAGTCCCTGTAACATCAGCACTTGACCTTGAGTTTAAACAATTTTAGTGAGGATGGATTTTTCATGGGCACATAATGTACCGCGGTACTGACGGAGACAAAAGAGGCCTTAGAAATTAATAGAAACTGCATTTTTTTTCTTGTTCAGAGACAATATGCAACCAGCTCTCCCCTATGAAGCCCACTGTTAGTTTCTTGACTGACAGTGAGCAAGGTGAAGGACTTTGTTTTGCTCCCTTTTTTTCAGTTGGAAGTGGCATCGAAGACCTCACCGTGGCCTGGCCTGCCATTCCAAATAAAGATGGCTTATTTGCACAATAGAACGCAGCAAGCAAATATTCAGCACGACTTTGCAATCAATGGATGTGAGAAAGGGCTCGAAATGATTTTCGACTTGATTGAATGACATAATTGACTTGATTATACAAAGTTTTTTCCCTCCTTGAGGAATCCTCAAATGCTTAGGAGGAAACAAACAAATCAGACTGATTGAGCGAGATCTTGTGCATGTTTCTGTGTGTGCTTTTATAGCCTACTTGTGCATGCTTGGATGTGTTAGCAGTACTGCTCTTGCCATGCGTGAGTGTGTCAGCGATTAAGTGTATTTATGTGGGTGCGTGATTAGGGCTGCGTGTGCGTATACGTGTGCACGTACATATGTGTGCGTACGAGCGCGTTTGAGTGCCTTCGGCACAAAAAAAAAAAGAACATCAGAGGTTGATACTTGGGGCTATGGCAGACAAGATACAGAGCAAAAAAAAGAAAGTGGTTCTCTCTGTTTTGTGTGTGTCCTTTCTTTCAGCCTTACACACCCCAGGATTTATTAAATAACCTGCCTGTCAGTGCAACCTACCATTATCGCCACATACACACCACTCTAAAGACTTATCCACAGAAGGAAAAACCAATTAATTCAGTTTCCCCTTCATAGAATCTTGGTGGCAGTATGTGTGTCAGTCTGTCAGTCAGCCATCAGTCCGTCTTTCTGTCTGTCAGCCTATGTGCATGTCAAGGGGGACATTAGCCAGCATGGTGGCAGGGCAGCTAGTCATTTATATTTCAATCATCAGAGAACTTCAGCTTAAGGCACCAGCGAATGTTCTTTCTCACTGGGAACAGGCCATTTCACTGATATTATTTAGCAACTCCTCTGTCTATATATATATATATATATATATATGCTATGTCGCCAATTAGCAGGATGTGGTCTGCAGAGAAGGCGGTGGTTGGGAGGCAGTGAAGGAGAAACAGCTGGTGTGGCCACAATTGGGTCACAGGTTTTGTCTGTAACCTCCACACCTCCTCTCCCTCCCACCTCAGTCCCTCCCTTCTGTCTCCATTCTGTCACGGTGGAGATGTGGCATTTGTTATGGGCAGAGGCTGACAGCTCTCATGCACATCAGTCTCACTGCCACTCTCCCAGCCGTCACTATTAGGAAAGTGCCTGAGCCTGGCACAACTTCAGAGGAGCTGCTCCACAGCCAGAGACACTTTTTTTGTCACCTACAGTACATGCTGGAGGTGTGCATTTGAAGTGATTGTGACAGTCATTTGAATGGAACTGAAGTGTGGTTGTGTTTGACTGATTCTAATGCATCTCAGATGGATCCCATTACCTGCCTAATAGTAGCCACATCCTGCCTTCCATCTTTTTTCTTTTTTCCCAGGCTGCACAATGCACTTTACCCCTGCAAGCCAGATGAGACAATCTTATCAGTACTGCCTGGCCTCCCTTTATATTCAAGGACTCTTAACTGGAGGCTGCTGCTGCTATTTCTGTCTTGCAATAAAGTCAAATTAATCATTGTGCTGTTTGTGCACTATGTGCTACTGTGCAGACTTTAAGAAAAGACTGTTAGCCTTTACATATAGCACTTTGGGTCATTTCCCCTCATATTTAGACCTTTCTTGTTGACATTTTTCCCATTTTTTTAATCTCATATTGCTAGGTTTGCAATATGCACAGTCTCTTGTAAGCATTCTTAATTCATTTAACTCGTCAAAGCTGCCTTTGCTTTTGTCTGTAGTTTGCACAACAACAACAACCCTCTGCAGACTGCTTTTGTTTCTGCCCTGCACAGTGGTGTCACAGCGACCAAGGTTTGAGCTATTTCCCACCAAATGCTGTGTAGATGGATCTATCATTAATAAGATTACTGCAAGAAGTTAATTTGATGATTGGAAATTCATTAAAGCCTTAGTCCTAATCACTGTACTGCACCACCTGTCAAGCTAACATTCTCCACTGCGATTTAGACCGCATGAGCAACATCTCGGTCTCTACACTAGCTTTAATGTGAGCCCTCAAAGAAGCCAGCAGATCAGGTTTGCCTGTTTTCTGCCAGCAAGATCGACAAGATAAATAAATGTGTTGTGACCATGCAGTTGATAGGCAGTAGCTTCACAAAGCCCATCGTGTGGCATGCTCAGACACCATATATTTAGTTAAGTACTTAACTAAAAGAAATGTGCGTGCATAAATTGGTAACGTTTTCCTTTAAACTATATCTGTTGGGTTGCTGTCTAGATTCAAAAGAACTGAAATAATAAAGTTTTCATATTTCAAAATTTTGTTTTGGACTTAAGCAAGTATGTCAATATCATTTTCCAAACTCTAATAGTACGCCGATGTCACCAAAATGTCGCTGACGTAGGCACTTGATTAAAGATGAGAGTACGTTTGTTGACACCTCAGAAATTTGCATGCGGTGTGCAACCCGAGGCCTGCCCTGGCCTCAGACGAGCTCTCCCTGCAGTTAAAGTCCTAGTTAGCTGTGTTGGCTAATGCTTCCTCATTGGTTTATTGTAATCGGCTTTGAGTGCGTCTCATAGTGCCTTTATTTGGCTGAGCTGAAACAACTACAGCTCACTGACTCAGTTCCTGCAGACCTGAAGCTGACGGTCAGTTTCATCAGAACTACTTGCTTCCATGTCACTGGGCTGCCACAATCATCCCTTTATGTTTAGGCGGTCCTAGGTCTCTTGCTCCACTGGTCTAGAGCCAGATCCTGGAGGTGGAGCTCAGTGGCAGCAAGAGAAGGAGGCGCTTAACCAATTCAGTGCCACTGGGCTCAGGAGCAATAAAGGTAGACACATAGTTTATCACTGAGTTATAAAATACAGCAGTGGTCTTACAGTGGAAAAAAAAGAAGAAACAAATAGCAGATGAGAGATGTGACTGCTAGAGTGATGGCTTGTGTTGGAGGACACTGGAAGGATGAGTGAACTGATGGAAAGATCACTGTCAGAGCGCCTTCTCCCAGCCGAGAGCCGCTATGTGCTGTTTCACCCTTGGCTAGGGAACTAGCTGCATACTTCTCTTATACTTTCACTGAAAGGAAGCAGATAAGAGGCAGAATTAAAATGCAGGCATCGGAAAAAGATTCCTTGGTTAGTGCATGAAATTTGTTCTGTGGCTCTGGTAATCTAATACCACGGCTGACATTTTGCGTGCCCTTAGATTTTGTAAATGGCAAAAAAATAACTCTGTGACAGCCTGTAAAGACCGTATGAATTAATTTTGCATACCTGCCCAGGGTCCTTAAAGACATTCAAGGTTTTCAGGTATTCAGAGAAAAAAGCAGCCCTGATGACAATGATCATTATAGAATATAGAGTACTGTGGCATGCCGTTCTCGCAGAGCCCATTTCAATCAGTGCTCAGAGATTGCAAATCACAAATAATAATTGATTTCATCACTCCTGTCTTATCTGTTTGATTTTAGATTAAATTTAACCTACGATGGCACTTAGGCTCTTTCAACAACCCATCCACTAAGCTTAAAATAGAAACCGTTAGCATGCGCATTAATTGCACTTTGGGCTTGTTCACATGTTCAACATGTTCATTGGCTGAAATGGCAGACATGGATGATCATTGCAGAAAAGTACACTTCATGCGAGGGAAAGGAACCTAATCAAAAGGCCACAGTTCTTCATTCCACTTCCTCGGCTGGTGCAGGTGCACATTTGCATGCCATTTACATGGTAGCTCACAGTGACCACCACTACTCCATCGTCTCGGTGTCCATCATCTGCTGACATTCTGTGATTGTTTCCTCTCTGCAGTGACTCCCCCAATCAGCCGAGGATATAGTCTGGTTCCAGTGATTATAAGGAGTGATCAGAGCAGCAATGATGGAGCTTGTGCCTTGCAATGGAGATTTAGCCAGAAGCTTCAATCTCATTGCAGTCACTTGTAGTTAGTGACTGAGACTAGCAATGAGAAGGGCAGTGCAATATAAATGAATTGGCTATGAATGTGGATATGGCCGCGGTACTGCAGGGACACACGGGGGGAAGGGGCCCGTAAGACAAACTATTTCATATCCCCCTCGACCTTTATTTGCCCAGTGGCCCAGCAACATTTTCAATAGAGTAGCTTTTAAATGGCCGTAAAAAAATTGAGATCTATTGCAGGTCTGAGAGCATTTCTTGAGTGTATGTCTTTGTGTAAGAGAGTGAACGTGTGTATGTGTTAATGCATATGTCTTTACTGCAGATTGCTGCAGACCTTTAACAGAGGATTAAATAGAATTCAGAGCACTAAGTAATAGCACAATATCAAGTGGTCTTTAACAACTAGATGCTGTGCAGTATAGGCGGCTCACGAAAAAGAGCTGTGGATCAAGGGAGATTGACACCTTTCTGTAGGTCTGTAGCCTCATCTCCCAGCTGTCCCTCCTGAAATGGCTTCCCCGGGGATAAGCCGGGATTGGCTTGATTGTGTTATCGGCGACTGATCGGGTCATTGAATGATGGAATTTTGAGCCCCTGTTCTGCTTAAAGAATGAAATGTTTAAAAAAAGATTGACTGTGATTGGATCAGATCCAGCACCTGCTCAAAGGGGGTCAATCAGGTGAAGGCAGGAGGCAGCAATCTCTCTTGTGACATGAGTAGACCGGGGAATTATTGTGTGTGTTTAGGTGGAGTGTTGATGGTGGTGGTGGATAGATGGTTGGAAGGAGGCAGAGATGCCATTCACCAGAGGAAGCGGTTTTAAAAATGTCATCAGAGGAAGTGTCATGAGTAATTTGCAGCGGTCTCACCATCAGACTGGTGTGGAGGTGGACACCTCGGCTTTGCAAACTGTGGTCTAGTCCTCAGGGAATCTTATGTGGGAGAGCACTTCTGAGACTCAAAATGAGCTTTATTTCCCAGATGCCTATGAAATATGCTTCGGTATATGCTATGTGTGTGTTCTATAGATATATAGGTAGATGGATAGACAGGGTTTAAATCCCTTTAAAAAAAAAAAAGGTTTGCCCTCGTCTGACATTTTTTATAGAGCATGACTCAGCAACACCTGCGAAACAAGCTGTTGACACAGTACAGCTCAAATGATGACAATGCACATTTCTTACCAACATATAAAGTGATACTCAGAGCTGTACAGATCATTTGTGCTGTCCTCTGCATGGATTTATCCCAAATGAGCCACTGCCTAAACAGCCAGTCATATTTTACAAGTATATGACAAACAGAATAAAACAGCCATCAGTAGCCAAACAGTAGTAAAAGAACAAAAGCTTCAAAATCATGTTGAATAATATTTCTGTGATATACTTTGAAAATTAAGACGAGACAAAAGTGTGGAAAGAATACTGCATTGCGGTGAGAGTTGGCTATAACTTCCTTTCCACAACACTGACAGTATATATGTCTTTCATATAGTATGTGAATTCAGTATAAGTGTTGACTTCAAGTGGCCCTTTGCTTTTCCTTCTTTAGCCACCTACTGCTGTGTGTGACCAGGTCCACAGGCAGCTCCAGCTCATGTTATGAGTGCCTCCTACACACTGCCTTCTTGAAATCACCAGATAAATGTTCTTACATGAAAATGTACACAATGTGCTGTGGTTTGATGTGAAGGGCTAAGTAAGTCTCAAAGGTTTCACTTATCTAAAACACTTACAGCTCATTCCTGCATGTGTATGTGTGTCTGAGTATCCCCAGTTCTTCTAAAAGTGTTAGATTATGTAGACTTAAGGAGAAATGTGAACCATTAAATAAAGTTATTAGAAATTGCTTGTTAGGTTTCATTTTGAAGCTACATTGGTAGTGACAAGACTGATTGGAAAAATATTTAGTTGAAGCAGAGTAAGTAGGCCAAACAAAAGAGGGTAATTGCAATGAAAACTGTAGTTTCAGCAAAAGATCTAATTGCAGAAGTTGTCATTTTCTTTCTAATATGCTTTCTCTTATGCAGCTCTTCTCTGATTCTGTTGTATTCTTTGTTCTCATATATTTTTGAGAGTTTGTTCATTTTCTGTAGTGAATATGTTTTGTTAAAAAGTGACAGTGTTAACATGTTGTTAGCATAACCATTATTGCCTCATGTTTCTACACAAGTGGTCGGTGTATCACAAAAGGCACTAAGACTTATGCTCTGAGATATGTGAATATATCTCACAGTTCTGTGCTAGTTTACCAATGTTTTTAACACACTACGGTGAATAAGCAAATCAGTGTGGCAAGGCATTCATTAGTTGTCAGACTGTTAATCTGTTAATAACCATCATTCGTGTTGAGGAAGGATTTTGAACATGTGTATCAGGCATATAAACAAAATTTCAAAATGTGTGAGTTTATACTGTAAAGCTAACAAGCTGGACATGTTATGCTCTAACACAGAAATGTCAAACTCGAAATTTTACGTGGTCACATACGGCCCTTGAGTGAGCTGAACCAGTGAAATTACCTTTTCTGTCAGAGTAAATCATTTTAACTACACATTTAAACTCTTATACATTTTAATATAAGAAAAACAAGTGCAATTTCAACAATAAATTTCAGTTTTGTTCTTTTTTGGTTTACGTAATAAAGAAATGCCAGTGTAGTTAATAAAAGAGGTCTGCCAGACTCATTTGGTTTCAATTGTAAGAAATAAAAATAAAATGATAGAAAGATTTCTGTTAGCTCAGTGCCAGACGTGACAGAAATGCAAAGTGGAAGGTGAAAAATGGGACCTCTTTCTCATTTCATTGTTCATGTTTTAGTGTATTTTCAATTCAGTTTTATTTATACAGCACCAAATCACAACAACAGTCGCCTCAAGGCACTTATACTGTAAGGTAGACCCTACAATAATACATACAGAGAAAAACCCAACAATCATATGACTCCCTATGAGCAAGCACTTTGGCAACAGCGGGAAGGAAAAACTCCCTTTTAACAGGAAGAAACCTCCGGCAGAACCAGACTCAGAGAGGGGCGGGGCCATCTGCTGCGACCGGTTGGAGTGAGAGAAGGAAGACAGGAGTATGAATGGCAATGGGGGAGGTCTTTATGAGTAGTGAAAAGCTGTAACCCTTATAAAAATACAGTTAGACATTCATAATTTATCCTATCCATTACATTTTACAAAGCCATCCAGTGGGCTAGATTGGAGTCTTTGGCGGCACAATCCTGGCCCCTGGGCCTTATGTTTTGCACCCCTGCTCTAACCTATCTGTGAATCATTGTGAAACATTGAAAAAAAGGTGATGAAAGAGTGACATACAGATGTTTTCCCCCCAAATAAATATACAACTTAAAGCAAGTCATGTGAGGACCAACAAGGGGACCTATTCAGAAGAATTTCAGTAAGAAACAGGGGAGGATAGACAATTCAGGGACACAAACTATTTCAAAAGATATATACTGTACTTTACTGTTAAATGTACTCCTATAATGGTGGATGCTCATATTAAGCGGGGAAAAAAATCTCATAAAAATTCAGCTTCAGACAATTATTATTCTACACAGTCAAAGGCAAAGAGGCACTAGTAGAGTTAAAGAAAAAAATACAGGGCTCGGAAAGAGCATAACAGGTCCCCTTTAGAATTTATCTATATGCATAAACTCATTGTAAGCTAAACTGTAACTACTGAAAAATCTATAAATTGTGTGTGATGCATTTTAAGAACATTTAATTTGTTCATAGCAGCAGCACACTTGATGTGAAATGACTCATCTACTACATGTTACACTAAAAAAGACGCACACACATTCAAGCATTGCAAAGAAATTCACTCAGATATAAATGGACCCCTGATTATGTGCCTGACATTGTTGGTTTGAGTTACAGCAAGTCAACTCGTCCAAGTATATGTTTGAATAGTTAGAGCTAACGAATGGCTAGAAAAAGCTAGAGAGATTAACAGTGGCTAAAACGTTGATGCCTAGGATTAAATGTCATAAATTTAAACATTTAATTTATTTTACTTTATGTTTTAGTCTGTATCAGATTATAGGGTCACATAATTCGTGTCAGTAATACATGCAATGTCCTTTTAGAATTGAAATTGAGCTACTGCTGTAAAACCTGCATGAAATGGATTTTAGATATGAAATTTCTAAGCAAGCAGAAGAATTTGATACAGTTTGCAATTTCTTAGTGTTTTGAATCAGGCAGAACACACTTTTAAAATAACAAATATCAAGATTTGTCTGCCACACTGGATAGCAGTACGTTAGGCGGGAGTTTTCTTTCCTGCTCTAATTATCAGCTGTTTAAACAGCCACCAGCATGTCTTGAATGGGCAACGTACAGGTAAAGTAATAGCTAGCTTGCTGTTTATTTCTAAAGCCTTTTTGTGATGATTGAAGTCAGTATATATCCCCCTCTGACATTAACAAAAGCTCATTCTTTCTTGAGGCAACTGTGAAAGTCAGCAACGTCCACCATCGCTTTCATGGATCTACCTGGTGCTTGGGGAAAGTGATTAAACAAAGATTTGACAGTCACTTGTCTGCTGCTTTTAAGGTGAACTAAAATCTCCTTGAAGAAATCATTCAGCATTTTGGGAAACACACTCATCTGCTTTCTAGTGGGGAGCTAGATAAGAAAATTGATGTCTCTCCATTCAATATAAGGCTCCAGCCACAAGCTTAGATTAGATTAGCAGGAAGACTATAAACAGGGGGGAAACAGCTAGCCTGACTCTGTCCAGTGGTGTCAAAATTGGGATCAGTGGTCTTCAGAATGTGGATAAAAGTCCTCATCTGAAATGCCAAAGACCCTAAACTGGAGCTAACTTTTAGTCTTTTGCATCTTTACCAAGGACCTCACCTACAGTATGCATGGTAAACACCGCTAGCCAGAAAAGAAAATCACCATGAAATAACAAGAATCTTGGTCCTATATTTCTTTCGACTCTGAATCCCCCACAAGAGAGATGCACATGAAAATAAGAAATTTACAGAGCAGTGGATTTTTCTTTCTGTCACACCTTGTACCAGCAGATCAGTTTTAATCAGTGGTAGATGGTGGAGCTGTTAAGCCAGTTTTGTGTAAATAACCACTGTATGTATTTCTGTGATACTGAGAGATGGGGAAAGACACAGATAATGATGGAGATTAAGATAAGGTACATCATGTCACAAACGGTTAAAAGCATCTTTCTTGTTTTGCATTTTCCATTTAAAAAAAGTATAGATGACATACAAGAAGCTGGCAGAATATAAAATCATGCAGAACTTGTAAAGATGAGTGCAAAGGTAAATGTAATATATTGTCAGTAGCACTTGTCAGTGATTCTCGGTGGTGCATTTAGGTGATCAGTAATTACTTGAGACATTTTTCTAGTTGTTAAAAAGCACTTAGTTTGGGTTATGGGGTCACGGTAAGGTTGGACTAACAGTGACGCATGTTGTAGTTTTGTTTTATTTTTAGGCGGATTTCTAAGGCAGCCTTTTCATAAATGCTGGTAGCACCACACAAGTGTCCAGGTCTATGTGTCTACATGGCAGTCATTATGCTTTCATCCATTTTCCTTGGCTCTGCTGACCTCTATGTTTGATTTACTGTTATTTCTACACCTTTTTGTGTTTGTGTCTGTGTGTTTCCTAAACAGTGTGCTTACCCCCTTAGAAATGAATAATGTATTGAGCAAGCGGACGTGTATACGATGCTCGAGAGTGACAGATCCCTATCTTAGCTGCCATGCTATGAATAATCTTTAGCTTATTTTCTGAAGTGGTATCTCAGGGTTCTGGTCGAATTGTCTAAAAGCTAAATAAGTCTGCTTGATTGAACTAATGGCATAGAGCCAAGATCTGGCACCGAGTCTTGTCTTTCAGCTTAATCTTTTGGTCACGGACACATTGACCCCCCCCCCCCCCCCACACACACACACACACACACACACACACACACAGACTCACACACACACACAACACACACACTAAAGCCTCTTCCAAGTCACTTCCAGATCAGGAAACTTTGAACCCAACATGTGGCCCATAAGTCCTGTCCACAGGTAATTAGGTTTGATGGTTAGTTGAGCAGAAGCATAGATTTTATCCTTCTCTCCGTCTTGCCTCCTGGAGGGTTGCCTCAACTTGTTTTTGATAAGCCTACTGCCAGCCCAGCATCAGTCTCTTCCAGCTGAACACACATTGTAAAAGCCACCAAGGAGCAGTCATCCCTTTTTAAAGATGAGTTACCCACTAAAATAAAATTATGTAGACAGAGAAAGGTGTGTGTCACAACACGACTGAATATACAGCCCCATTTCCGCTGGAATCGCTAACTGCTTTGCATATGTGATTCTGTTCAGTTAAATCACAGCTTCTCTCTCCCCCCCCCTCTCCCTCCAGAATTTTGGGCGAAGCAAACTGTGTTGGATGTTTTCATGATACACGGGAATATGTTAATGCTCCTTCCCACTGACACACAGACCAACTGGTGTGAATATTGTCCCAGCAGAAATTGTATTTCATTAAATTCAGTGAATTGGTTTGACCAAATTAGTGTCACTTAACATTTTTATGGGTTTGTGTGCAGACCTCTTTTTAGTTCCTTTTTTAAATATTTAGTGGTACCAGAGAGGACAACATTTCCTAAAGAAATAAAAAATAAAAAAAAGTTTAATTTAAAAGGAACTCTTAGCATGCAAACTCTGTCATAGTATGAGTGGGTGGGTAGAAGAGGCAGAATTACATGTGAAACAGCTTTTATTTGATTTGATTAGAACTTCATGTGAATGTGATATGAGGGGAAGACTAAAAGGACAGGCGTTATTGTGCTCAAGTGTCGAGTTGATTGCATTAAATCATCTGCCAGCAAGTCATCCAGCTGCCAACTCACTGCATTGAATAGGAGGATAATTGTGTATAAAAAAATTTTGCTTTCATTGACAAAAATAGCCTTGGGCTATCAAAAAACTAGAGCTGCTCTGACATTATAGCTGTTTCTAAATAAAATTCTCCAGCACCGATGTTTGGTTGTCACATAGTGATATACAATTTTGCCATGTTTCAAACTGTACAAGTTACCGAGAAATATACATCAGGCTTTCAGTGTCCTTCATGTTGATTGGTTTGTTTTTGACTTTCTGAGCAGAGCAAACCAGGAAAACAGAAGGTGTCCCCTTCAAGTTGGCACACACTTCAAGTATTTTGATATTTTAATTCATTCAAATTAAGTGTGTTGTTTCTAGACAAATCAGACTCGGGAAGCAATTGACATTTTGCCATCAGCTTGTGCCGTGCTTGCTTTAGACTGTTTAAAGCAGAGCTGATATGTGGGTAGAAGTGACATGCTCAAACTATTGTACATCTTAATAGGAAAATGAAATTGCACATGAAAAAGCACAAAGCAAGCTCATTAGAAAAGACACAACTTTTGAGTTAATTTATTTCTTGAAATAAAAGTTGGCCATCTGGTTTGCAAAGTGACTGTGTTAGTCTTGATATGCATTGGACTGGATGTGCTTTTATCCCATTTATTTACCAATGTGGAATTGCTATGTTGGTCCACAAACATATTAATTTCCACATAAAAGCTTTAAACCCGTGGGAGTCAGGCTCGTTGCTAACAAATAATGACAGATACTCCTTTATTCTTTGGGGAGAAACATGCTTCTTTTTTTACAGCCTTTGTTCACTCAATGTATGTGATCTTTAGTTTGTTCCTTTCAGGTCTCGTCAGTAAATTTTTTGATTACAGTGTATTTTCTGTTGTGCTATGGTGGTTCCAATAAACACTGAATCACTGTGCTATCACCAAAACCACATCGCTTCTTTATGTTGTTGTCTGATCGGTTTTGTCTTATACGTGTGTGTGTGTGTGTGTGTGTGTGTGTGTGTGTGTGTGTGTGTGTGTGTGTGTGTGTGTGTGTGTGTGTGTGTGTGTGTGTGTACGGACATTTTTGCTGTGAGACTCACTGGTATGCATAGACTGCATATAACAGATAGATGTATCCACTCTGATGTTGAGAGGTTATCTATTGAAAACTGGAGTTAAGCTAGCACAAGCTTGGTTAGCAGTGTGCATCCACAGACTATATGCGGGTATCAATCAGATGTAGATCACTGCTGATTTATACTTAGCAATATAAATCAGCAGGGTGATCGTGGCTCAAAGAGTTGGCAGTTCGTCTTGTATTTGGAAGGTTGCCGGTTCGAGTCACGGCTCCGACAGTCTCGGTCGTTGTGTCCTTGGGCAAGACGCTCCACCCGTTGCCTACTGGTGGTGGTCAGAGGGCCCAGTGGCGCCAGTGTCCGGCAGTCTTGCCTCTGTCAGTGTGTCCCAGCCCCAGGGCACCTGTGGCTACAATGTAGCTTGCCATCACCAGTGTGTGAATGTGTGCATGACTGAATGTAGTGTAAAGCGCTTTGGGGTCCATAGGGACTAAGTAAAGCGCTATACAAATACAGGCCATTTACCAAATATTTCTCTAAGCCAATCTGAATGATGTACTTCTTGAACTTCACAGCAAGCTATATTATTATCAGATAACTCCCTTTTGAAATAACCCAGACCAACAACACAGAAACATTTTAGAGTTCTAGTAAGATGAAGTCACACCCTCATGATGTGTAAGTTTAAACCCTAATACGGTTTATGTGGGTGAGTTACAAAAATAAATGACCTTTCTACAGTGGTCACGAAGGGGAATTTAGCGATAGAGACCAACATCTTACTTAACATGTGTCTTATATAATTTAAGCAATGTTTGCAAAATAAACATCCAGTTTCTTTGGGTTTATTTTTTGCCTCTATGGTAATTAGCACCTTTGTTATCTTTGTGACTTTTTTCTTCCATCTTTGGCAATTTTCTTTCTTCTTTTTGGCAATCATTTCTCTAAAAAGAATGTCGATAAGCACATGATGCGCTTCGGAAAGTGAATGGCATTTACACAGCATGGAAGTTGTCTCATGTCGCAACAGATTTGAATTAGCAATGTGGCACATACATCAGAATTATGTCTGTATATTGGTTAAATGTGGAGAAAAGACATTTGTATTGCAATAGCGTTTCTCTTTTAATTGGAAATCATTTAACTAAATTGCCACATTGCCATCTGGTTTGAGGATAAAACAGATACAAAAAAGATGCAATCGTCCATTTACATAAAGGAGATGAAGTTGTCAGTATAAATGGAGTTTCAGATTGTGACACGTCACAGACGTGGTTCACGTCTTCCAGCGAGTTAAGGCTGATTTGGTTACCCATGTCAGACAAAAGCTCTCACACAAAGTAGTTGATTTAGATCTGATTGCTAACAATCATGTTCATTATTAAAATCTTCAAATGCCCTGTGTTCTCATTCTCATTTAGCCTTTTTTTACTGCTAGTTTGTATTTGTAATACTGTGTCAGTATCTGCATTTATTCCTACCTTCATCATCACTGACACACTCCTCTACTTTTCCTCTCTTGTCTGGCTGGTTGCCCAGGCATTGGCAGCTTGCACATGTGGCCAAAGTGTAAATCAGATTCAGACTTTCCATTCAAGTGCCCTGCTCGAGGGACTAGACTGGCCTTTATTCTGACCTTGTGGACCTTTTTATAGGCTCAGAAACGAGCAGCAGAAACGAGATAGCGCCACAGTTCACAGAGAAATGAACAGCGTGTGTCTCTTCCCTTTTATTAAGATATGACCTTATGGCATTTTGGAAATTTTGTGTTTTTTGAGTGTAGCATGCTCTGTAAATGATCCAAATTTAAATATCCTCATGGAAATAAAGAGTGCTGTGAGTAGATTTTGATTTTCTCTCCGGTGTGATTAGGGTTTCTTGTAAGCGACACTCTCCTTTCGGAGCAGAGCTCACTCTTTTCAGGCGTAGCTTTGTTTTTTGGTCTTAGTGTCCCCACAGCTGATGCTCTGAAGAGACTTTGACAGGGCTCAAGCTGTTCAGTCCCCCACTCCCTCCTTCTTTCTCTGTCCTCCCCCTATCTCTCCCCTCCATCACACCTGATTGCATTTGACAAATGCCCCTATTGGCTCCATATCATCAGGTGCAGTGGAGGCAGTGTAAGACTATATTACTCTGCCCATATACCACATCTGTTCTCCATTTTGCATGGCTGACACACTTGCGACTGAAAGGTTCGAATGGGGCCAAGGCTGTGTCACTGGAAAAGGGTTGATGGTTCCATTGGCAAATGGAAGTCTTAGTGAATCTGTTGGACACGGCATCCACCATCACGGCTAATCTGTTGTGTAGAATGTGATGTGCCTTATCTGGTGCTGAAAATGTGGCGTTGTATGCATCACAGAACAGAGCAAGGCAGCTCCGTGCAAATACTGTTCGAAAATAACGTTTTGTCTTTGTGTCTGTAGATGTATGTGCGGTATGTTTTGGATTAAAAGCATAACTTGAAATTCTTAAACATTACTGCTGTTATTAGTGTTGTTATTTTTATTGATAATGCATTTCCATGGTTTTATATTATCTGTATAGACTGCAATCTAGGGCTGCCACAAACGATTATTTTAATAGTCGACTAGTCAGCGATTATTTTTGCGATTAGTCAACTAATCAGATGTAATCTGGTGTAAATTCTCGACCATCTCACACTTCTGTTTAATCAGTTTTCTGTTTGACGTTTATTCAGCTGTGTGAAAACAAAGGAGGAACCCACCCGGGGGATTAATAAAGTTTTATTTTATCGAATCTAATCTAATAACTTTAATCTCAGCCAAACTGATTTACTCACGAACAAATAAAACACTAAAAAAAAGCCAAATAATAAAATTTTTAGGTTATCTAAGTGATTTATATGTTACATTTAACCTGAGTAGCGAAAGACCGCGGTGATCTGAAAATGATGTGCCGGGAGTTTGCCGTTCTCGGCGGCTCTAGTGACCCTCGAGCTCCCGGCTTGCTATCGAGCTGGTGACTAACAGACATCTCCGAAAATGTCGGAGTACGTCGGTGCACTTTTGCAAATATCTGATATCTTGATAAACCGAGCAGATATTTGAAATTTACACAGCTACATTCTCGCCTGGAAATATGTTAAAAGTGTATTTTGTGACCCAGAAAGAGAAATAAGTGTAATATTAAAACTGAGTAGCTGCCACCATTGTTGGAAACGGGAATTGGCTGAGCCACGCTATGAATCCTGGGATAGGTTGGGCCACGAAGGTTTTACACCAGACCCATCCTTCAAATCTGGGGAAAAAGAGAACGCAGTTGAAGGAGTCTTTGAATTTGGACAGCCTTCGTCGCATCACTGTAACGTAATTGGCCTATAAATGCGGCCTCTGAAGGATGCGGCCCTTGAATTTGGACATAGCTACGATACCAGAGGGTGCTTCTTCTTCTTCGGGGTTTAACGGCAGCTGGCATCCTCGTAGATGCATTGCTGCCATCTTCTGTTTCAGTCCGTTATTACACTCTTAAAACCTACTTATGCCTGCATCTTTCAGGATCGTCAAACGACGCATCGACTATTAAATTAGCCTTCAACGATTTTGATAGTTGACGTAATCGTGACTAATCGACTAATCGTGGCAGCCCTACTGCAATCACATAATTACAGTGTCAATGTATTATTGTAAAATCTTTATTTTAAAAATCATTTCTGTTTCACCGATCTACTTTAAATGATTGCTAATTAATTATCCATTATTAGTCAGACAGAGTTAAAACTTTCTTAGTTCAAACCTGGTCGACGTATTTTTAAAGATAGATATTAGCTAACAGCTCAGTCACAGTAGAGTAAAAACAGGGCAGCTACCTCTTTGTGTCTAGGAAAAATTGATGGTTTGCATTGATTTTTTTTTTTCCTGCTTTCAGCAAAGTAGTTTTGGTGGCCAATGGCGGTCGACTATACAACACTCTCAACCTCTTGGCGACCACTTTCAGTGGCAAGGTGATTGCACAGGTCGCCTATTGGGAGGCAGCCTGTCTTCAAACAATTGCAATTTGACTCAGACTGACAGCAATCACTCTCAGACAGATTGGAGAAGTGCAAAAAATTGCAGTCTAATTTTTAAACACAGACAGTCTGCACTGATGAGTGCAATTCATCTACAATTTAAAATTCATATCTCTGCAATCAGGCACTTTACTCAACTGGTTAAAAACTGTTTGTATTCTGCTTTTATTCCTATATAAAAGCAAATTTATTAAGCACCTGTCATTTTCCAGTTAAAATCACAGTCCTGCGCCAACTACCTCAATATTTGTGGTGGACTTTCTGTTTCAAATCTGTGAGGTTATAGCTAAATTCACTTTAGCACCTGACTGACAGGGGTTACAGACATGATCCTCGTCTCAGACCACTAACGGCAAATGATCAGAAGTTTATTGTTGTTTCCAACTACTGTTTTCCTTAGTATGACTATAGCGTAATCATTCACAGCTTTATTTCTACTTGGCCAGCTTGACCTGTGACACGTCTCCTTACTGGCAGATTATGAAATACAGACTTTGAAAGTGACTTTGGGGAGATTTAAGTGGGGAAAACGAAAATAAAATCAGTGGAGTGCCTCCTACTAGGGAGAGACGCTGAAGGACTGTCATGGCCTGCGTCTCATCAGCAGGAATGCAGGTAGGGCTGGCACAGTAGTCACCATGTGGCGGCAAGGTTAGGTCACATCAGCCGCTTCTGACTCTCCTATAAAGAGGATGCGTAGTTGAAAGGGAGCACTGGAAAACGCTCTCCTTTACCTCAATTTCTCTTGGTCATTATCTTTCGAATAGTCTTTTGTCAAGAAGAAAGAAATTGAAGAGGTGAGGCACAACAGAGATGATTGAAAAATACTAAAAAAACAAAACAGAAAAGCACAGGGTGGGATGTGAGACTGTGCCAGAAAGACAGGTAAATCTATGAGGTCTCTCATGTGTGTCATGTGTTTTCATGAGTCAAACAGACACTGCACTGTTGGGTGGTAATTGGACGCCTTCCTGGGAGAGGTGGCCGCAGCTCTGCTTTGCCTTTGGGCCACCTTCAACAGTCTGAGCCTGCTGTAATTGGCAGAGCACATTGCTTAGCTCATGCTATGCTCTAACTTAGACTGCATTCTGGCTGTGTCAGTGATTCATCGATAACCAGTTAATCATCAAGACTTTTGATCAATCCGAACTATCAGTGCATTAGTAATCCTAGAGTCTGTTGTAGTAGTTCATTTAATGGCTCAAAAACCTTATTTACCCAGCCTTATTGCAGCAGATTGTCCCAGGAACGTTGGGTTATCACACTCTAAGAGAGAACACTGGCTGGAGGTCTCCAATCAACGAAGCAGCCTCATTCATGGTGGCCTGGTGCTAGCTAAACTTAACACTGTCCTCAGGCATGAAAACACATCACATCAAAC